>NC_056732.1:1751083008-1751100220 GCF_019279795.1 Protopterus annectens | reverse complement strand
AAAGGACATGTTACAATGATAACAGTCTGCAGCATGCTCTTGTTGTCCCTGGTATATAGGACATGTTATATTGATAACAACATGCAGCATGCTCTTGTTGTCGCTGGTATAAATGACATGTAACAATGATAACAATCTGCAGCATGCTCTTGTTGTCCCTGGTACATAGGACATGTTACAATGCTAAGAATCTGCAGCATGCTCTTTTTGTCCCTGGTGTATAGGTCATGTTATAATGATACCAATCTGCAGAATGCTGTTGTTGTCCCTCGTATATAGCTCATGTTATAATGATAACAATCTGCAGCATGCTCTTATTTTACCTGGTATATAGGACATGTTATAATGATAAAAATCTGCAGCATGCTCTTGTTGACCCTGGTATATAGGACATGTTATAATGATAATAATCTGCAGCATGCTCTTGTTGTCCCTGGTATATAGGACATGTTATAATGATAACACTCTGCAGTATGCTCTTGTTGTCCCTGGTGTATAGGACATGTTATTATCATAACAATCTGCAGCATGCTCTTGTTGTCCCTGGTATATAGGTCATGTTATAATGATAACAATCTGCAGCATGCTCTTGTTGTCCCTGGTATATAGGACATGTTATAATGATAACAATCTGCAGCATGCTCTTGTTATCCCTGGTATATAGGAGATGTTATAATAATAATAATCTGCAGCATGCTCTTGTTGTCCCTGGTGTATAGGACATGTTATAATGATAACAATCTGCAGCGTGCTCTTGTTGTCCCTGGTATATAGGACATGTTACAATGATAACAATCTGCAGCATGTTGTTTTTATCCCTGGCATATAGGACATGTTGTAATGATAATAATCTGCAGCATACTCTTGTTGTCCCTGGTATATAGGACATGTTATAATGATATTAATCTGCAGCAAGCTCTTGTTGTCACTGGTATATAGGACATGTTACAATGATAACAATCTGCAGTGTGCTCTTGCTGTCCCTGGTTAAAAAGGCATGTTATAAAGATAACAATCTGCAGCATGCTCTTGTAGTCCCTGGTATATAGGTCATGTTATTTATTTATTTATTTTATTTTATTTTATTTTACATTTGTTGACTGGGCTGGTCTAACTGGAATACAAATCCATTTTCAGTAGAGGCCCAGGGAGAAAAGATCCAACACAAACACAATATAATGATAACAATCTGCAGCATGCTCTTGTTGTCCCTGGAATATAGGTCATGTTACAATGATAACAATCTGCAGCATGCTCTTGTTGTCCCTGGTATATAGGATATGTTACAATTATAACAATCTGCAGCATGCTCTTGTTGTCCCTGGTTAGGTCATGTTATAATGATAATATTCTGCAACATGCTCTTGTTGTCCCTTGTATATAGGTCATGTTATAATGATAACAACATGCAGCATGCTCTTGTTGTCCCTGGTAAATAGGACATGTTATAATGATAATCTGCAGCATCCTCTTGTTGTTCCTGTTATATATGACATGTTATAATAATAACAATCTGCAGCATGCTCTTGTTGCCCCTGGTATATAGGACATGTTACAATGATAACAATCTGCAGCATGCTCTTGTTGTCCCTGGTATATAGGTCATGTCATAATGATAACAATCTGCAGCATGCTCTTGTTGTCCCTGGTATATAGGTCATGTTATAATGATAACAATCTGCAGCGTGCTCTTGTCCCTGGTATATGACATGTTATAATGATAATAATCTGCAGCATGCTTTTGTTATCCCTGGTATATAGGACATGTTATAATGATAACAACATGCAGCATGCTCTTGTTGTCACTGGTATATAGGACATGTTTTAATTCTAATAATCTGCGGCATGCTCTTGTTATCCCTGGTATATAGGACATGTTACAATGATAACAATCTGCTGCATGCTCTTGTTGTCCCTGGTATATAGGACATGTTATAATTATGATAATCTGTGGCATACTCATGTTATCCCTGGTATATTGGACATATTAGAATGATAACAATCTGCAGCATGCTCTTGTTGTCCCTGGTATATAGGACATGTTATAGTGATAACAATCTCCAGCATGCTCTTGTTGTCCCTGGTATATAGGACATGTTATAATGATAACAATCTGCAGCATGCTCTTGTTGTCCCTGGTGTATAGGTCATGTTATAATGATAACAATCTGCAGCATGCTCTTGTCCCTGGTATATAGGTCATGTTATAATGATAACAATCTGCAGCATGCTCTTGTTGTCCCTGGTATATAGGTCATGTTATAATGATAACAATCTGCAGCATGCTCTTGTTGTCCCTGGTATATAGGGCATGTTATAATGATAACAATCTGCAGCATGCTCTTGTTGTCCCTGGTATATAGGACATGTTATAATGATAACAACATGCAGCATGCTCTTGTTGTCCCTGGTATATAGGACATGTTACAATGATAACAATCTGCAGCATGCTCTTGTTGTCCCTGGTATATAGGTCATGTTATAATGATAACAATCTGCAGCATGCTCTTGTTGTCCCTGGTATATAGGACATGTTATAATGATAACAATCTGCAGCATGCTCTTGTTGTCCCTGGTATATAGGACATGTTATAATGATAACAATCTGCAGCATGCTCTTGTTGTCCCTGGTATATAGGACATGTTATAATGATAACAATCTGCAGCATGCTCTTGTTGTCCCTGGTATATAGGACATGTTATAATGATAACAATCTGCAGCATGCTCTTGTTGTCCCTGGTATATAGGACATGTTATAATGATAACAATCTGCAGCATGCTCTTGTTGTCCCTGGTATATAGGACATGTTATAATGATAACAATCTGCAGCATGCTCTTGTTGTCCCTGGTATATAGGACATGTTATAATGATAACAATCTGCAGCATGCTCTTGTTGTCCCTGGTATATAGGACATGTTATAATGATAACAATCTGCAGCATGCTCTTGTTGTCCCTGGTATATAGGACATGTTATAATGATAACAATCTGCAGCATGCTCTTGTTGTCCCTGGTATATAGGACATGTTATAATGATAACAATCTGCAGCATGCTCTTGTTGTCCCTGGTATATAGGTCATGTTATAATGATAACAATCTGCAGCATGCTCTTGTTGTCCCTGGTATATAGGACATGTTATAATGATAACAATCTGCAGCATGCTCTTGTTGTCCCTGGTATATAGGACATGTTATAATGATAACAATCTGCAGCATGCTCTTGTTGTCCCTGGTATATAGGACATGTTATAATGATAACAACATGCAGCATGCTCTTGTTGTCCCTGGTATATAGGACATGTTACAATGATAACAATCTGCAGCATGCTCTTGTTGTCCCTGGTATATAGGACATGTTATAATGATAACAATCTGCAGCATGCTCTTGTTGTCCCTGGTATATAGGACATGTTATAATGATAACAATCTGCAGCATGCTCTTGTTGTCCCTGGTATATAGGACATGTTATAATGATAACAATCTGCAGCATGCTCTTGTTGTCCCTGGTATATAGGACATGTTATAATGATATCAATCTGCAGCATGCTCTTGTTGTCCCTGGTATATAGGACATGTTATAATGATAACATGCAGCATGCTCTTGTTGTCCCTGGTATATAGGACATGTTATAATGATAACAATCTGCAGCATGCTCTTGTTGTCCCTGGTATATAGGTCATGTTATAATGATAACAATCTGCAGCATGCTCTTGTTGTCCCTGGTATATAGGACATGTTATAATGATAACAATCTGCAGCATGCTCTTGTTGTCCCTGGTATATAGGACATGTTATAATGATAACAATCTGCAGCATGCTCTTGTTGTCCCTGGTATATAGGACATGTTATAATGATAACAACATGCAGCATGCTCTTGTTGTCCCTGGTATATAGGACATGTTACAATGATAACAATCTGCAGCATGCTCTTGTTGTCCCTGGTATATAGGACATGTTATAATGATAACAATCTGCAGCATGCTCTTGTTGTCCCTGGTATATAGGTCATGTTATAATGATAATAATCTGCAGCATGCTCATGTTGTCCCTGGTATATAGGTCATGTTATAATGATAACAATCTGCAGCATGCTCTTGTTGTCCCTGGTATATAGGACATGTTATAATGATAACAATCTGCAGCATGCTCTTGTTGTCCCTGGTATATAGGACATGTTATAATGATAACAATCTTCAGCATGCTCTTGCTGTCCATGGTATATTGGATATGTTATAATGATAACAATCTGCAGCATGCTCTGATCCCTGGTATATAGGTCATGTTATAATGATAACAATCTGCAGCATGCTCTTGTTGTCCCTGGTGTATAGGACATGTTATAATGATAACAATCTTCAGCATGCTCTTGCTGTCCATGGTATATTGGATATGTTATAATGATAACAATCTGCAGCATGCTGTTGTTGCCCCTGGTATATAGGACACATTATAATGATAACAATTTGCAGCATGCTGTTGTTGTCCCTGTTATATAGGTCATGTTATAATAATAACATGCAGCATGCTCTTGTTGTCCCTGGTATATACCTGGTATATAGGTCATGTTATAATGATAACAATCTGCAGCATGCTCTTGTTGTCCCTGGTATATAGGACATGTTATGATGATAACAATCACTAGCATGCTCTTGTTGTCCCTGGTATATAGGTCATGTTATAATGATAATCTGCAGCATGCTCTTGTTGTCCCTGGTATATAGGTCATGTTATAATGATAACAATCTGCAGCATGCTCTTGTTGTCCCTGGTATATAGGACATGTTATAATGATAACAATCACTAGCATGCTCTTGTTGTCCCTGGTTTATAGGTCATGTTATAATGATAACAATCTGCAGCATGCTCTTGTTGTTCCTGGTGTATAGGTCATGTTATAATGATAACAATCTGCAGCATGCTCATGTTGTCCCTGGTATATAGGTCATGTTATAATGATAACAATCTGCAGCATGCTCTTGTTGTCCCTGGTATATAGGGCATGTTATAATGATAACAATATCCAGCATGCTCTTATTATCCCTGGTATATAGGACATGTTATAATGATAACAACATGCAGCATGCTGTTGTTGTTCCTGGTATAAAGGACATGTTATAATGATAAAAATCTGCAGCATGCTCATTTTATCCCTGGTATATAGGTCATGTTATAATGATAACAATCTGCAGCATGCTCTTGTTGTCCCTGGTATATAGGTCATGTTATAATGATAACAATCTGCAGCATGCTCTTGTTGTCCCTGGTATATAGGACATGTTATAATGATAACAATCTGCAGCATGCTCTTGTTGTCCCTGGTATATAGGACATGTTATAATGATAACAATCTGCAGCATGCTCTTGTTGTCCCTGGTATATAGGACATGTTATAATGATAACAACATGCAGCATGCTCTTGTTGTCCCTGGTATATAGGACATGTTACAATGATAACAATCTGCAGCATGCTCTTGTTGTCCCTGGTATATAGGACATGTTATAATGATAACAAACTGCAGTGTGCTCTTGTTGTCCCTGGTATATAGGACATGTTACAATGATAACAATCTGCAGCATGTTGTTTTTGTCCCTGGTATATAGGACATGATATAATGATAACAATCTGCAGCATGCTCTTGTTGTCCCTGTTATATAAGACATGTTATTATAATAACAATCTGCAGCATGTCCTTGTTGTCCCTGTTATATAGGTCATGTTATAATGATAATATACAGAATGCTGTTTTTGTCCCTGGTATATAGGACATGTTATAATGATAACAATCTGCAGCATGCTCTTGTTGTCCATGGTGTATTGGTCATGTTATAATGATAACATGCAGCATGCTCTTGTCCCTGGTATATAGGTCATGTTATAATGATAACAATCTGCAGCATGCTCTTGTTGTCCCTGGTGTATAGGACATGTTATAATGATAACAATCTGCAGCATGCTCTTGTTGTCACTGGTGTATAGGACATGTTATAATGATAACAATCTGCAGCGTGCTCTTGTTGTCCCTGGTATATAGGACATGTTACAATGATAACAATCTGCAGCATGTTGTTTTTATCCCTGGCATATAGGACATGTTGTAATGATAACAATCTGCAGCATGCTCTTGTTGTCACTGGTATATAGGACATGTTACAATGATAACAATCTGCAGCATGCTCTTGTTGTCCATGGTTTATAGGAAATGTTACAATGATAATAATCTGCAGCGTGCTCTTGCTGTCCCTGGTAAAAAGGGCATGTTATAATGATAACAATCTGCAGCATGCTCTTGTTGTCCCTGGTATATAGGTCATGTTATTTATTTATTTATTTTATTTTATTTTATTTTACATTTGTTGACTGGGCTGGTCTAACTGGAATACAAATCCATTTTCAGTAGAGGCCCAGGGAGAAAAGCTCCAACACAAACACAATATAATGATAACAATCTGCAGCATGCTCTTGTTGTCCCTGGTATATAGGTCATGTTACAATGATAACAATCTGCAGCATGCTCTTGTTGTCCCTGGTATATACAACATGTTACAATTATAACAATCTGCAGCATGCTCTTGTTGTCCCTGGTTAGGTCATGTTATAATGATAATAATCTGCAACATGCTCTTGTTGTTCCTGTTATATATGACATGTTATAATGATAACAATCTGCAGCATGCTCTTGTTGCCCCTGGTATATAGGACATGTTACAATGATAACAATCTGCAGCATGCTCTTGTTGTCCCTGGTATATAGGTCATGTTATAATGATAACAATCTGCAGCATGCTCTTGTTGTCCCTGGTATATAGGTCATGTTATAATGATAACAATCTGCAGCATGCTCTTGTCCCTGGTATATGACATGTTATAATGATAATAATCTGCAGCATGCTGATGTTATCCCTGGAATATAGGACATGTTATAATGATAACAACATGCAGCATGCTCTTGTTGTCACTGGTATATAGGACATGTTTTAATTCTAATAATCTGCGGCATGCTCTTGTTATCCCTGGTATATAGGACATCTTATAATGTCAACAATCTGCAGCATGCTCTTGTTGTCCCTGGTATATAGGTCATGTTATAATGATAATAATCTGCAGCATGTTCATGTTGTCCCTGGTGTATAGGTCTCGTTATAATGATAACAATCTGCAGCATGCTCTTGTTGTCCCCGGTATATAGGTCATGTTATAATGATAATAATCTGCAGCATGCTCTTGCTGTCCCTGGTATATAGGACATGTTATAATGATAACAATCTGCAGCATGCTCTTGTTGCCCTGGTATATAGGACACGTTATAATGATAACAATTTGCAGCATGCTCTTTTTGTCCCTGGTATATAGGACATATTATATTGATAACAATCTGCAGCATGCTCTTGTTGTCCCTGGTATATAGGACATGTTATAATGATAACAATCACTAGCATGCTCTTGTTGTCCCTGGTTTATAGGTCATGTTATAATGATAACAATGTGCAGCATGCTCTTGTTGTTCCTGGTGTATAGGTCATGTTATAATGATAACAATCTGCAGCATGCTCTTGTTGTCCCTGGTATATAGGACATGTTATAATGATAATATTCTGCAGCATGCTCTTGTTGTCCCTGGTATATAGGGCATGTTATAATGATAACAATATCCAGCATGCTCTTATTATCGCTGGTATATAGGACATGTTATAATGATAACAACATGCAGCATGCTGTTGTTGTTCCTGGTATAAAGGACATGTTATAATGATAAAAATCTGCAGCATGCTCATTTTATCCCTGGTATATAGGTCATGTTATAATGATAACAATCTGCAGCATGCTCTTGTTGTCCCTGGTATATAGGTCATGTTATAATGATAACAATCTGCAGCATGCTCTTGTTGTCCCTGGTATATAGGACATGTTACAATGATAACAATCTGCAGCATGCTCTTGTTGTCCCTGGTATATAGGACATGTTATAATGATAACAATCTGCAGCATGCTCTTGTTGTCCCTGGTATATAGGACATGTTATAATGATAACAATCTGCAGCATGCTCTTGTTGTCCCTGGTATATAGGACATGTTATAATGATAACAATCTGCAGCATGCTCTTGTTGTCCCTGGTATATAGGACATGTTATAATGATAACAATCTGCAGCATGCTCTTGTTGTCCCTGGTATATAGGACATGTTATAATGATAACAATCTGCAGCATGCTCTTGTTGTCCCTGGTTTATAGGTCATGTTATAATGATAACAATCTGCAGCATGCTCTTGTTGTTCCTGGTGTATAGGTCATGTTATAATGATAACAATCTGCAGCATGCTCTTGTTGTCCCTGGTATATAGGACATGTTATAATGATAACAATCTGCAGCATGCTCTTGTTGTCCCTGGTATATAGGGCATGTTATAATGATAACAATATCCAGCATGCTCTTATTATCCCTGGTATATAGGACATGTTATAATGATAACAACATGCAGCATGCTGTTGTTGTTCCTGGTATAAAGGACATGTTATAATGATAAAAATCTGCAGCATGCTCATTTTATCCCTGGTATATAGGTCATGTTATAATGATAACAATCTGCAGCATGCTCTTGTTGTCCCTGGTATATAGGACATGTTATAATGATAACAATCTGCAGCATGCTCTTGTTGTCCCTGGTATATAGGACATGTTATAATGATAACAATCTGCAGCATGCTCTTGTTGTCCCTGGTATATAGGACATGTTATAATGATAACATGCAGCATGCTCTTTTTGTCCCTGGTATATAGGACATGTTATAATGATAATCTGCAGCATGCTCTTGTTGTCCCTGGTATATAGGACATGTTATTATAATAACAATCTGCAGCATGCTCTTGTTGTCCCTGGTATATAGGACATGTTATAATGATAATCTGTAGAATGTTCTTTTTGTCCCTGGTATATACCTGGTATATAGGACATGTTGTAATGATAACAATCTGCAGCATGCTCTTGTTGTCCCTGGTATATAGGTCATGTTATAATGAAAACAATCTTCAGCATGCTCTTGTTGTCCCTGGTATATAGGTCATGTTATAATGATAATAATCTGCAGCATGCTGTTGTTGTCCCTGGTATATAGGACATGTTATAATGATAACAATCTGCAGCATGCTCTTGTTGTCCCTGGTATATAGGACATGTTATAATGATAACAATCTGCAGCATGCTCTTGTTGTCCCTGGTATACAGGACATGTTATAATGATAACAATCTGCAGCATGCTCTTGTTGTCCCTGGTATATAGGTCATGTTATAATGATAACAATCTGCAGCATGCTCTTGTTGTCCCTGGTATATAGGACATGTTATAATGATAACAATCTGCAGCATGCTCTTGTTGTCCCTGGTATATAGGTCATGTTATAATGATAACAATCTGCAGCATGCTCTTGTTGTCCCTGGTATATAGGACATGTTATAATGATAACAATCTGCAGCATGCTCTTGTTGTCCCTGGTATATAGGACATGTTATAATGATAACAATCTGCAGCATGCTCTTGTTGTCCCTGGTATATAGGTCATGTTATAATGATAACAATCTGCAGCATGCTCTTGTTGTCCCTGGTATATAGGTCATGTTATAATGATAACAATCTGCAGCATGCTCTTGTTGTCCCTGGTATATAGGACATGTTATAATGATAACAATCTGCAGCATGCTCTTGTTGTCCCTGGTATATAGGACATGTTATAATGATAACAATCTGCAGCATGCTCTTGTTGTCCCTGGTATATAGGACATGTTATAATGATAACAATCTGCAGCATGCTCTTGTTGTCCCTGGTATATAGGACATGTTATAATGATAACAATCTGCAGCATGCTCTTGTTGTCCCTGGTATATAGGACATGTTATAATGATAACAATCTGCAGCATGCTCTTGTTGTCCCTGGTATATAGGTCATGTTATAATGATAACAATCTGCAGCATGCTCTTGTTGTCCCTGGTATATAGGACATGTTATAATGATAACAATCTGCAGCATGCTCTTGTTGTCCCTGGTATATAGGACATGTTATAATGATAACAATCTGCAGCATGCTCTTGTTGTCCCTGGTATATAGGACATGTTATAATGATAACAATCTGCAGCATGCTCTTGTTGTCCCTGGTATATAGGACATGTTATAATGATAACAATCTGCAGCATGCTCTTGTTGTCCCTGGTATATAGGACATGTTATAATGATAACAATCTGCAGCATGCTCTTGTTGTCCCTGGTATATAGGACATGTTATAATGATAACAATCTGCAGCATGCTCTTGTTGTCCCTGGTATATAGGACATGTTATAATGATAACAATCTGCAGCATGCTCTTGTTGTCCCTGGTATATAGGACATGTTATAATGATAATAATCTGCAGCATGCTCTTGTTGTCCCTGGTATATAGGACATGTTATAATGATAACAATCTGCAGCATGCTCTTGTTGTCCCTGGTATATAGGTCATGTTATAATGATAACAACATGCAGCATGCTCTTGTTGTCCCTGGTATATAGGTCATGTTATAATGATAACAATCTGCAGCATGCTCTTGTTGTCCCTGGTGTATAGGACATGTTATAATGATAACAATCTGCAGCATGCTCTTGTTGTCACTGGTGTATAGGACATGTTATAATGATAACAATCTGCAGCGTGCTCTTGTTGTCCCTGGTATATAGGACATGTTACAATGATAACAATCTGCAGCATGTTGTTTTTATCCCTGGCATATAGGACATGTTGTAATGATAACAATCTGCAGCATGCTCTTGTTGTCACTGGTATATAGGACATGTTACAATGATAACAATCTGCAGCATGCTCTTGTTGTCCATGGTTTATAGGAAATGTTACAATGATAATAATCTGCAGCGTGCTCTTGCTGTCCCTGGTAAAAAGGGCATGTTATAATGATAACAATCTGCAGCATGCTCTTGTTGTCCCTGGTATATAGGTCATGTTATTTATTTATTTATTTTATTTTATTTTATTTTACATTTGTTGACTGGGCTGGTCTAACTGGAATACAAATCCATTTTCAGTAGAGGCCCAGGGAGAAAAGCTCCAACACAAACACAATATAATGATAACAATCTGCAGCATGCTCTTGTTGTCCCTGGTATATAGGTCATGTTACAATGATAACAATCTGCAGCATGCTCTTGTTGTCCCTGGTATATACAACATGTTACAATTATAACAATCTGCAGCATGCTCTTGTTGTCCCTGGTTAGGTCATGTTATAATGATAATAATCTGCAACATGCTCTTGTTGTTCCTGTTATATATGACATGTTATAATGATAACAATCTGCAGCATGCTCTTGTTGCCCCTGGTATATAGGACATGTTACAATGATAACAATCTGCAGCATGCTCTTGTTGTCCCTGGTATATAGGTCATGTTATAATGATAACAATCTGCAGCATGCTCTTGTTGTCCCTGGTATATAGGTCATGTTATAATGATAACAATCTGCAGCATGCTCTTGTCCCTGGTATATGACATGTTATAATGATAATAATCTGCAGCATGCTGATGTTATCCCTGGAATATAGGACATGTTATAATGATAACAACATGCAGCATGCTCTTGTTGTCACTGGTATATAGGACATGTTTTAATTCTAATAATCTGCGGCATGCTCTTGTTATCCCTGGTATATAGGACATCTTATAATGTCAACAATCTGCAGCATGCTCTTGTTGTCCCTGGTATATAGGTCATGTTATAATGATAATAATCTGCAGCATGTTCATGTTGTCCCTGGTGTATAGGTCTCGTTATAATGATAACAATCTGCAGCATGCTCTTGTTGTCCCCGGTATATAGGTCATGTTATAATGATAATAATCTGCAGCATGCTCTTGCTGTCCCTGGTATATAGGACATGTTATAATGATAACAATCTGCAGCATGCTCTTGTTGCCCTGGTATATAGGACACGTTATAATGATAACAATTTGCAGCATGCTCTTTTTGTCCCTGGTATATAGGACATATTATATTGATAACAATCTGCAGCATGCTCTTGTTGTCCCTGGTATATAGGACATGTTATAATGATAACAATCACTAGCATGCTCTTGTTGTCCCTGGTTTATAGGTCATGTTATAATGATAACAATGTGCAGCATGCTCTTGTTGTTCCTGGTGTATAGGTCATGTTATAATGATAACAATCTGCAGCATGCTCTTGTTGTCCCTGGTATATAGGACATGTTATAATGATAATATTCTGCAGCATGCTCTTGTTGTCCCTGGTATATAGGGCATGTTATAATGATAACAATATCCAGCATGCTCTTATTATCGCTGGTATATAGGACATGTTATAATGATAACAACATGCAGCATGCTGTTGTTGTTCCTGGTATAAAGGACATGTTATAATGATAAAAATCTGCAGCATGCTCATTTTATCCCTGGTATATAGGTCATGTTATAATGATAACAATCTGCAGCATGCTCTTGTTGTCCCTGGTATATAGGTCATGTTATAATGATAACAATCTGCAGCATGCTCTTGTTGTCCCTGGTATATAGGACATGTTACAAAGATAACAATCTGCAGCATGCTCTTGTTGTCCCTGGTATATAGGACATGTTATAATGATAACAATCTGCAGCGTGCTCTTGTTGTCCCTGGTATATAGGACATGTTATAATGATAACAACATGCAGCATGCTCTTGTTGTCCCTGGTATATAGGACATGTTACAATGATAACAATCTGCAGCATGCTTTTGTTGTCCCTGGTATATAGGACATGTTATAATGCTAACAATCTGCAGCATGCTCTTGTTGTCCCTGGTATATAGGACATGTTATAATGATAACAAACTGCAGTGTGCTCTTGTTGTCCCTGGTTTATAGGTCATGTTATAATGATAACAATATGCAGCATGCTCTTGTTGTTCCTGGTGTATAGGTCATGTTATAATGATAACAATCTGCAGCATGCTCTTGTTGTCCCTGGTATAAAGGACATGTTATAATGATAATATTCTGCAGCATGCTCTTGTTGTCCCTGGTATATAGGGCATGTTATAATGATAACAATATCCAGCATGCTCTTATTATCGCTGGTATATAGGACATGTTATAATGATAACAACATGCAGCATGCTGTTGTTGTTCCTGGTATAAAGGACATGTTATAATGATAAAAATCTGCAGCATGCTCATTTTATCCCTGGAATATAGGTCATGTTATAATGATAACAATCTGCAGCATGCTCTTGTTGTCCCTGGTATATAGGTCATGTTATAATGATAACAATCTGCAGCATGCTCTTGTTGTCCCTGGTATATAGGACATGTTATAATGATAACAATCTGCAGCATGCTCTTGTTGTCCCTGGTATATAGGACATGTTACAATGATAACAATCTGCAGCATGTTGTTTTTGTCCCTGGTATATAGGACATGTTATAATGATAACAATCTGCAGCATGCTCTTGTTGTCCCTGGTATATAGGACATGTTATTATAATAACAATCTGCAGCATGTTCTTGTTGTCCCTGTTATATAGGTCATGTTATAATGATAATCTGCAGAATGCTCTTTTTGTCCCTGGTATATACCTGGTATATAGGTCATGTTATAATGATAACAATCTGCAGCATGCTCTTGTTGTCCATGGTGTATAGGTCATGTTATAATGATAACATGCAGCATGCTCTTGTCCCTGGTATATAGGTCATGTTATAATGATAACAATCTGCAGCATGCTCTTGTTGTCCCTGGTATATAGGACATGTTATAATGATAACAATCTGCAGCATGCTCTTGTTGTCCCTGGTATATAGGACATGTTATAATGATAATAATCTGCAGCATGCTCTTGTTGTCCCTGGTATATAGGACATGTTATAATGATAACAATCTGCAGCATGCTCTTGTTGTCCCTGGTATATAGGACATGTTATAATGATAATAATCTGCAGCATGCTCTTGTTGTCCCTGGTATATAGGACATGTTATAATGATAACAATCTGCAGCATGCTCTTGTTGTCCCTGGTATATAGGACATGTTATAGTGGTTCCTGGCGTTTATTTTCTCTACTATATAGGACATGTTATAATGATAACAATCTGCAGCATGCTCTTGTTGTCCCTGGTATATAGGACATGTTATATTGATAACAACATGCAGCATGCTCTTGTTGTCGCTGGTATAAATGACATGTAACAATGATAACAATCTGCAGCATGCTCTTGTTGTCCCTGGTACATAGGACATGTTACAATGCTAAGAATCTGCAGCATGCTCTTTTTGTCCCTGGTGTATAGGTCATGTTATAATGATACCAATCTGCAGAATGCTGTTGTTGTCCCTCGTATATAGCTCATGTTATAATGATAACAATCTGCAGCATGCTCTTATTTTACCTGGTATATAGGACATGTTATAATGATAAAAATCTGCAGCATGCTCTTGTTGTCCCTGGTATATAGGACATGTTATAATGATAACAATCTGCAGCATGCTCTTGTTGTCCCTGGTATATAGGACATGTTATAATGATAACATCATGCTGCATGCTATTGTTGTTCCTGGTACATAGGCCATGTTATAATGATAACAATCTGTAGCATGCTCTTTTTATCCCTGGTATTTAAGTCATGTTATAATGATAACAATCTGCAGCATGCTCTTGTTGTCCCTGGTATGTAGGTCATGTTATAATGATAACAATCTGCAGCATGCTCTTGTTGTTCCTGGTATATAGGACATGTTTAGTAGTACATGTACCTGCTACTCTAAAACTGAATGTCCTACCATTAATAGGATGTACAAATGTATCATTTTCTATACTACAAATGTCATCACAACAAGAGCAATTGTGACATTTGTGGGTACCAT
Source organism: Protopterus annectens (assembly GCF_019279795.1). Classification (NCBI taxonomy): domain Eukaryota; kingdom Metazoa; phylum Chordata; order Ceratodontiformes; family Protopteridae; genus Protopterus; species Protopterus annectens. The sequence continues at coordinate 1,751,085,311 of NC_056732.1, read as the reverse complement.
ATTTCACTATAATAGACACAGGTGTAGTCCTCTCAAAGTCTTTGTAGCATAATGAGCTCTTAAGGGTCCTCATATTCTTATAAGAGAAATTGGGTTTAGGTCCTAATAAACTTCTTAATTCATCTGATGCCATCAAGATGACCCAATTATCAGATATAATTTTTCTAACAGCCGATGTCCTTAGATTGTATGTAGTTACATATCTAATAGGTGCTGCAGATGTCTGTTTGCACCTAGGGTCAAGATTAACAACATCTTCATGCAGAACTGGTTTAAATAAAGTCCGTCTCTCTTCCCTAATCTTAGTAACCTGTTCAGAAATTAAAGATCTGTTGTATCCACTAAGCAAAAAATCATTAACCATTTCATATAATTGTGTTTCAAAGCAAGCATCATCAGTATTAAGTCTACTGAGTCTACAAAATTGAGATTTAACAGTACTTCTAAAGATATGAGGCGCATGCATGCTAGTGGCATAAGTATATCTACCTGAACAAACTTCTTTCCTAAAGATACTAGTTTGTAGTGTATCTCCAGTAAGATCTAACTTTAGATCCAGAAATGTAATAGAAGTTTCAGATACTGTCATCTTAAACTTTAGGAAAGTAGATGCAGAGTTTAGATATTCCAGAAATTTTTCAAGGTCCTCATGGCTACCTTTCCAAAGTAAGAGGCAGTCATCTACAAAACGTTGAAAAAATGTGATATTATTTTTAAATGGGTTCCCATCACCAAACAAATGCATTCTTTCCCACTGATAAAGTATCAGGTTGGCATAAGTATTGGCTACAGAGGTACCCATAGCCACCCCTGTAAGTTGTAAATATATGGAGCCATTAAAAAGGAATACGTTGTTTTTCAATACAACATCCATAAGGCTGCAGATAATCTCAACTTTGTTGGTATTATCACATGCGTATGTCCACAACAATTCTCTTAAGAGCTCTAGATTTATATCATTAGGAATAACAGTGAAAAGTGATACAATGTCCAAAGAAACTAAAAGGTACTTATTGTTAATTAGAGAAGCTTTTTCTTTATCTATCCATCTCCTTAATTTCTGTAATAAATCAAAGCTATCTTTAATGATAGAATCACGTTTAGCAAGGTAGGGGAACAATTGCCCATGTAGATAAACCGAAATGGGTTCTGTAACACAGCCTGCGCCAGAGACAATAGGTCTCATAGGTGGATCTAGCTTAGATTTATGAATTTTGGGGAGACCATAGAGATGTGGTATAACTGGGCAAGTAACAGTGAGATAATTAAATAACTCAAGATCTATATCACCACTTATTTGTAAATCATACACAACCTTGTTGACATATGCAATACTTTTTTTCACATCCAAGTTGGTAATACATTTAAAAGCTATAGTGTCTTGAAGTAACTTAGACATAGAATCCATGTAATCAACTTCTGTGTAGGCAAAACTACCCGCAGGTTTAAGGACAGGATGACTGAGCATAAGTCAGAAATTAGGAGATGCTATGACAGGAATGCACTATTTAAAGACATAGAAGAATTTGGTCAGCAGCATTTCTTTAGGTTTAGAATTATTGACCAGGTTACACCTACACTCAGGGGTGGGGACCTAAATAATCATTTAGAAATCAAAGAATATGAATGGATCTTGAGACTCATGAGTGATTCAAAACCAGGATTAAATAGCCAAGTCAGTCTCAAACCTATTTTAGTTAAAGTGAGTAGAGCTAATATTTCTTAGCTTGAAGTTTTATTTGAGTATTTTATTAAAGTTTTATTAAAGTACTTTATGTCAAGTTTTTGTATTAAGTTTTTTAAAAATGTTTTTGTAAAATGTTTTTGTAATTTGGATGACAAATCATGTGATCTTGGCTGCAGGTCATGTGATATACTTTGACCTATATATAAAGAGCTGCTTTTATGCATTGCTCAGTATTGAGAAAGGATTGTATCCGAAAGCTTTACTTATATAAAGTGTTTATCCAGTGGTTTCCTGTCTTGTTCTTTGCATTTTGGTTCCTGGCGTTTATTTTCTCTACTATATAGGACATGTTACAATGATAACAGTCTGCAGCATGCTCTTGTTGTCCCTGGTATATAGGACATGTTATATTGATAACAACATGCAGCATGCTCTTGTTATCGCTGGTATAAATGACATGTAACAATGATAACAATCTGCAGCATGCTCTTGTTGTCTCTGGTACATAGGACATGTTACAATGCTAAGAATCTGCAGCATGCTCTTTTTGTCCCTGGTGTATAGGTCATGTTATAATGATACCAATCTGCAGAATGCTTTGGTCTATCTGAAATGC
>NC_056732.1:1751052101-1751077101 GCF_019279795.1 Protopterus annectens | reverse complement strand
GCAAATCAAAGCTGCAGGACCGGGGTGTGGGGTAATAGTTTAGCTGAGAGCACACAATGCACGCAAAAGTGCATGTGTATGAGGATGACAACATTCCCGGAACCTAGTAATGTGACGCACGCCCCACAAACAATATCGGAAACAGAAAGGTGATGTGAAGAATATAAGGAAATGCGGAAGAAGTGTAATTGGAGTACTAATGAGCAATCAACACTAATCAACCCACGAAGGCCAATCGACGGCAGCTGACAACTCTGCATGCAGAAACCTGCAAAACGGGATAGGGGAGGCATATGAATGCAAAGAAAGTAGGGGAGGTAGCAGATTGCAAAGATAGAAGACCTGACACAGCAGAGCAAAGCAGACTGGCAGCACAACGGCAGTAGCACACAAAACGCATGATATGCCATGTCCATGCAAGTACAAATGACAGTGCTCTGCAGGATGCATGCCAGAAAATGGTAGGTGCAACGTGCAGAAATAGTAAGGGAAGGTCGAAAGGTAATCCATGGCAGGCAAGAGTAATTCAACACCAAAGGCAACACCGTTGTAGTTCCATCGGTAAAACACGGAAGATAACCCTTAGATACGGCCGTACAAACACACCCTATGACATCATCGGTGTGCACAGCACAATAGTATAAAGTGTGAATGCACACAACACACAGCCGTGTATTCCCAAATTCTGCACCATAGGTGTAAACACACGGGGAACTTTTAAAATGTACATGTTGGGTGCTGCCATAGCTGTGATCCATCAGCATGTGTTAGAGACAGACGGTGTTGTGGAGGAGGATGCCGACAACCACCGCAGGCCTCGGAGGAGAAGGAGAGTGTTCAGACCAAGGGTAACCTACCAGGGGCTACATGACCTGGAGATAGTAGAGCGTTACAGGGTGGACAGGGACATGTTACAGCAAATAGTAGAGCTGTGCCGCCACGCCTGAGAACAAGAAACAACAGAGGGAACCCATCCCAGTGGACACAAAGGTATGTGTAAGCTTGTGAATACTGGCCACAGGTACCTTTCAAAGGCCAACTGGAGATATAATGGGCATCTCACAGGCATCAGCATCCAGGGTACTACACCAGTTCCTGGATGCCATGTTACCACATGCCAATGAGCATATATACTTCCCCAGATCTCAGGAGGATTTGGCTAGCAATATGCGCCACATCCACCGTGTGGCACAATAACCGGAGGTACTGGGTGCGATAGACTGTACGCACATACAAATCAAGTCACCACCTGGCGAGCAGGGTAGACGCTACATAAACCGCAAGGGATTCCACTCCATCAATTGCCAGGTCGTGTGCAATGCCCAGGGCATTATCATGGATGTGTGTGCTGGCAGCCCTGGAAGTTACCACGACTCCCATATCTGGCATGCCTCACAGCTGTATCAGGTATTTGTCAGGGGACATCCCACAAGGCCATCTCGTGGGGGATGCTGGCTATGCACTGGAGCCGTGGATGATGACTCCCATCAGAAATGCACACACACACATGCAAGAACGCCATAATGAGGCACACGCACAAACCAGAATAATCATAGAGCGTGTGTTTGGGATGCTGAAATCACGGTTCCGGTGCTTGGATACATCTGGTGGAGCCTTGCAGTACTCTCCAGGCACATGTGCCCACATATTCATAGTATGTGCCATGCTACATAATATGATCCTGCGGAAGCAGCTGCTGCAGGGACATAATGGTGAAGGGCCACAAAGCCCACCACAATTGCCAAGGCCAGTCCAGGCACAGAGGGTTCCAGACCATGAACACACTGTGCCAGCCCCAGTAGGCAGACGGAGGCATACCCAATATGCCTACGCCTTGGCAAAGAGGGAACGTATAGCACATACTCTGACAGCGTAGGCCCCATGGACTGACACCTCCCCACCTGCACACACAGTGAAATGGACGGCACACAAACATGACCACCTGTAAAGTGTAATGTATGGGTGGCCTTATGTGTGACTCCAACATAGGCAAACCCCAAACACTGTAAACCCAACAGCCAGTGGAACATGTAACGCCAACACCTGAACAGTACGTGAGTCCTACAGCATATGGCGTTGCTGTGTGCCTGCCACGTTCGCCACAAGATGTATACATATATATATATATATATATATATATATATATATATATATATATATATATATATATATATATATATATATATATATATATATATATATATATATATATATATATATATATATATATATATATATATAGATAAATATGTACACATATACATATATATAATACAGATAAGAAAGGGAAGCAGAGGGATATAAGGTGACTGAGATGTATCCAGCGATATCTGTACATAGTATAGATAGTGCAACGACATTCTCAACATCCGGGAGGTTCACAATAATAGGATACCGCCAACCATGGAACGTGTAACATACCGATATGCATAACCGCGAGGCTGAAAGACCGACAGAACACAGTACTGTAACAGTACATGCGCGTGTAATAGTATGATGATATGAAGGGAGAGGTAGTCACCGCTGCCGGTGTTGCGGTCCACGTAGGTACTGTGTGCAACCGTCCCCGTGAGTGCCGTAGTATGTGTACGTGTGCGTTGAGGGTGCCGTGTGCGTCGCTGTGTGAGTGTAATGTGTGTGTGTCTGCAACATGTGTATGTTGGTGCCAAGGTAGAGGCAGAGCAGAATATTAGGTGTAGGCATACGGTACACTAGCCTCAGGCATATGTTCACTACTAGTCCCAGAGTAGTAGTGACAGCCCCACCCTGGCTAGGTGTGTCCTGACATAGAACGATACAAAGTGAATATGTTCCAGATGGTAGCACAGGAATATTCACCATAAGAAATGGAAAGGACATATGTAATAGTCATTCCTGTATGTACGACACTGATATGTTACATGCAATATGATACGTTGGCAAAGTCACACAGCAATAGGTATGTTCCGCGGAAAAAAGTATGTGCTACCCCAGTACTGACCATGGCCACGTGTTGGCCCGTAAACACCGCTGTGTGTTCCACAAGTGTCAAACAATCAATTCCCATTTGAATATGTGGCAACCACTGGCAAACAGGCTATGCCAACAACAGGACCACAATGACTGCAAATATCTGGGACAGAATGACAAGGGATAGTTGTCACGTACACATAACCGCTGATATACCACATATGTTACGGAGGTATACATGCATCGAGCTCACCTGCAGGCGATATCGAAACCACGTAACAACAGCCCAACCTACAATCCCATAACAAAAGACTATTAACTGTTAACTCTCCAAGTAGGGATGGAGCACACAGACAACTATACTGTTTATGTAGAGATGCAAGGCCCACAAACCGTATCCGTGACGTACAACCACCGATATCCCCCACTGTAGATAATAAAGGAATAGAAACCGTAATAGCAGCACAAACATACAGTCAGTCAATGACATCTGCATAACCACAACATATCGCGTGGGAGACACAATGAAAGGCGGATGCATAATTGCATGCGTTGTATAAAGGAAAACAACAGCCATGTTACAGTTTTGAATGCAATACCCCGTTATCATTCGTCGGCAGGACAGGTACACCCACATGTTGAATCAAATACTACACCTGTCACACACAATCCACGGGTGACATGAATTCAAAATATACTTGTCCCTATGCATAGCAGATGCAGTTACACATAACATAACACAATACAGACCATCTCCACGAAGGTAGGGCAAATAGCCAACGCCCAGGTGGAGAATCAAATTATACCCCAGTATTGATGCGTAACTTCCAAATGGAGTAGATGCACAGGTGATATGCACGTAATTACTCACATACACATAGCCGCTGATATACCACAAAAGTTACGGAGGTATACATGCAGTAAGCTCACCTGCAGACGATATCGGAACCAGTTAACAACAGCCCAACCTACACTCCCATAACAAAAGACTATTAACTGTTAACTCTCCAAGTAGGGATGGAGCACACAGACAACTATACTGTCTATGTAGAGATGCAAGGCCCACAAACCGTATCCGTTACGTACAACCACCGATATCCCCCACCGTAGATATTAAAGGAATACAAACCGTAATAGCAGCACAAACATACAGTCAGTCAATGACATCTGCATAACCACAACATATCGCGTGGGAGACACAATTAAAGGCGGATGCATAATTGCATGCGTTGTATAAAGGAAAACAACAGCCATGTTACAGTTTGGAATGCAATACACCGTTATCATTCGTCGGCAGGACAGGTACACCCACATGTTGAACCAAATACTACACCTGTCACACACAATCCACGGGTGACATGAATTCAAAATATACTTGTCCCTATGCATAGCAGTTGCAGTTACACATAACATAACACAATACAGACCATCTCCACGAAGGTAGGGCAAATAGCCAATGCCCAGGTGGAGAATCCAATTATACCCCAGTATCGACGCGTAATTTCCGAATGGAGTAGATGCACAGGTGATATGCACGTAATTACTCACTGAGGAACAGCAATTGGTGGGATGGATTCACATGTTGCAGGTATCGACGTATATAAGGATGACTCTCAGGATATTCAAACCGTATGCTCATACTGAAACAGCGTTGTACTACCAAAAACGAAAGGAAACGGCAAAACAATAAACGGAATGAAACACCAACAAGGTATGTAGAACACACGATATGTAAGGTTGTGTAACGCATGATCTGTATTAATAAGCTGTACTGTATGTGAATGGTGGTTGTAATTAATTACACTTGTCCGTAATGCAGAAAGTGGTGAAAGGTAGTTATGTAGTGATGTCTTGCTGAGCATACCAACGCTTGTAGACACCGTGTGTACAGCAGTGGGACATCATGTACACAGCAGAGACACCACAAGGGATGCTACAGGAGGGCATTAAAGAGAACAATGCCATACCACATGCTGTTGCTGGCAGTGGATGTCCAACAAGGAAGTGCCATAGCAGGGGATAGTACATGTATGTATACTGTCACAGCACGCATGTGTATGAGCATATACCGTTGATGACATATGTAAGGTGTGGCCGACGTGCAAGTATGCTCTGCATTAGGGGATACTATGTGAAATATGTGTAATGTATAGTTGTCTAGGTAGATATGACAGATATCATACACAGTATCACAGGCATATCATGCATAACACAGGTATCGCCTATTGGTATGTACAATAACAGGATACATATGGCCTGTAGGTATGGGACATAGTAGTAGCATGATAGCTACTCTAAATGGAAGGGACACCAAGTAACCATGCACAAAGGACTTGTAGTATCTGCACAGGTGCACAGTGGGCTACAATGCAGTCTGGCACGTCCATGTGTAAGCACATGTGCAGTGTACACAGTAGTGTCACCTCTCCATGGTAGTGTCCTGTGAACAGCAGAGGCAGGTGTCAACTGCACCTCTACACAGTACAGCTGCTGTGGTGATACCAGGACTACATGTGTCACTCAAACAGCAAGGGAGGTATCACATGAACAGTGCTACTGTGTGTCCCTGCGGGATGTACACAGGACCTATGTGCCACAGCATGGTGTGTGTTAGGTTTGTGGAAGTAACACAGAAGCACAGCCCATGCAGTGTGGTGTGTGTGCACATATCCAGGAGTATTTCGTTCACAGTGCCCACCGCAGATGTCATGTATGAGGAGTATATGCATCAATAATGTGGTGGACATGGGCCGTGTCAGAGCAGAAGACACCCCTGAGTATGTGGTATGCAGATGTGTACAGATGTGTTGTCCGTATTACAGCCGCATATGTAAACTGTCTGAGCCCAGTAAACATCATGGCATGTCAATGTTGTGCCATGTAAAGCTGTAGCTGTTGTGGAAGGTACACCATAAATGTGGTATTGTACCCTTGACTGTGTGTAGATGTGTGTAGTTCACAGGTACAATGCCCACCTATGTACCAGCATCACACACAGTACAGATAGGTGTGGCCTTGCAGAAGGATATCCATGCCACAGTGGAATACGGTAACCACAGGACTGTGTGTGGCATATGTGTGTACTGCAACCATGTACAATGTGATATGTATGTAGGGACCACTATCCATGTGATAGTCAGTGGGTGAATGATGTTATGCAAAGGTGATGTGCATGCACCGTGTGTCATGCATCTTGATGCCATGATACTCATATGAAGTATCCGTCACACTGACACCCATATGGTTGGTATCGGTATGAGCTGGTGGAGCAATAATGGCATTTGGTATGTAGGTGTGGGAAATCTAGGCATGGACAGTACTCTGTGATAGCATGTACCGTATGTAAGCATATAGTGAACATGAGTGGCCCTATGACTGAGGACTGTGTAATGCAATATGTACCTGACATGTAGTAGGTACTATGGTATGCTGGCACCACTGTGTGTACTGTCCATGAGCCACATAGCATAACATCCTGAGACACAGGGTATGATGTGCAGGTGGATGTGTATGTTGTCAATACCAGAATGTGGAATGGTGCTGAAAGGCAATGTGAGGACAACGTATGATGTGTTGGCCTCCGTACCATCCTCAACTGCCCTAGCAACTGTATGACAGGTGCCCAGCATGTGTATGTGCCTTGCCGTGGCATTCACAAGCCCAACCCGGGTGCTAGGAAAGGACTGGAGGCCATCAATGTGTGTGGGAATCACGTTCCTGATGATGTGCCCCATTGCCATGCAGAATGGTCCAGTCAGGAGTGTATGACTATAGTCCCACTCGTGCAATGCAGTGCCACCTGTGTGTAGTGCGAGAAATGCTGCTGTGTGGCAGTCAGGGTCCACAATGTCCGACAAAAGGCTAGCAGTGAATATAGTGGCCTGGTGTGGTGACATATACCGAACAGGTTGGTGGGACATTACAGCCAGGGACATTGGAAGGTGACATTGGGCCAGTGTCCCAGGACATATCGTGTGTATGTCAGTACTGTGTATGTGACCACAGGGACACTACGATGTTCATGTACGGATTGCGACCCTGTAGTGAGTGAGAGGGTGTACTGTCGGTAAGTACGCCATCGCCTGGCACGTTGCCAACATTACCTCGGTCTGCAATGCTTGGTTGACTATTGTATGTGACATCAGATGTGGATGTTGCCAAAGAATACTGACATACCACCACAATGCCTGAGGCCCCACACCGCCATGTGCGGCAGTCATGTTTAGGTAGCTAGCCTTGGAGTATGTGATGATGGACCTTGAGGACCCACCATGGCTGACAAGTGATGCACCCCACACATGTGAATGTACACCACTGTGCAACAGCCTGTACTTGTGGTTGTACATCATATGTGCATGGAACATGACCACCACAGTGGCGTCTGTGAACTGGTCAGTACCGCCATGTCTCTGTGTGGAATAGCATGATTCCTGCAATTGTGTACATGCTACTGAAGCACACAGTGGTATGTGTCAGCATATGTATGTGTAGTGTCCATCTGCTCGGGTGTCATGATGTTAACAACTGCTGTCAGCAGACGTCTGTAGTAGTTGTTGTAGTACACATGTTCCGTGTATGCTGTGATGGGTGTGTTTCCAGGGTGTGGCTAGCAAGGCCATGTAGCATATGTGTGGAACCCACCAAAGAGGGGATAACCCCAGGTGTGACACACCAGTCACATGGAGGTAGTGTTCATGCTAAGGGTAGTGTAGGTATGGTATGTGTTGTGTATTGTGTCATCCAGCTGAGCGGAGTGCATGACTCAAGCATGTGTAGGTACATGGGTGTCTATCCCAGGGAAGTGTGGGTTACTGTCAGCACACAGCAGTAGTAGCTGTCTGAGGCCCAATGTACACTATAACATCACAGACGGTATGTAACCTGTGGTGTACAATGTCGACTCTGTCGCGTGTTACAATGTGTATAGCGGTCACAAACACGGTTATCTGCACATGGAGCACCAATGATGCATTGTGCTAAGCAACTATCCAGGATGTGTGCAAAACACTGTGTGATGTGTGAACCCCTCATCTGTGGGTGTTCTGGTCCAGGTATGTGCCTGGAAGGTACGGTCCGTGTACAATCCGTAATCGCAGGTGTTCTGTGCAGAGCATGGAGGCAGGTCCCAGTCACCGCAGAGATATGTGAGCGGTGCAATAGTGTGTGTGCCTCGCATGTGTGCATCACAGTGGAAGATGCAAGCATTGTTCCACATGACCCCATGCCGTGCCTGCCAGTTACAGCCCTGCCGGTGACAGTTATGTGAAACTGCCAGAGAGGCAGTATAGCATGTGAAGATGTACATGTGTGCTCTACACCCCAGGCCGATGGCTGCAGGTCATGCGTGCCACAGCATTGTGTTTGACCTGGACTGTCATAGCGGGCAGATACCACATGCCTGTACAATAACAGCAGGAGCATAGGCAACTGTTGCAGTGACACAGTAGGTCAATGTACAGTGTTCCTGTGTCCAGACCACTGCCGAATGTACACCATGGCTAGACACACACCCAGAGGGCTATAACACCGGGGAGCCATTGCATGTCCCAGTACACATAGTCTGTGTATTGCCATCACAGGGCAGTCACAATAACATGATGTATGAGAGATATATTGTACCAGGTGATGTGTCATGTGTGCGTATGTTGAGTTGCAGAGGTGTTCACCCGTCCGCAACATCTCAGTGCATGATGCCTTGTGTAACATGATGTGTGGAACTGCATTGTGATTCACAACAGAGTCATCCGTGACTGGTGTGTTGTGAATGTTGTAACCCATGAGTCTGCGGGATATACACTGGTGATGTTGGCTGCCATGCTGGGGCCACCAGTGGTGCCTACAGTGGTTATACAGACATATTGCATACGTTGTTCTTGCAGGAATGTCCATTGTTGTAGACGATGTGGTACTACGTGATGGTAGGTGTGTGATGTGAATGTTACACATCCAGACGTGACCATCAGGTGCAGTCATGGTTGTCGACAGCATCACCCCCATCCACAGCTGTCAGCACCCTGTCCCCAGAATGGGTAACAGTAGCCCTCGTACTGTGTGACTAATGTGCAGATCGTAGAACACCTACTACTGGCTGACTAACAGTGTCAACTAGGAAGGGTATATGATGGCTGAAATACGCTGCTCTAATGTATAAATATGATATCCCAATGAATTACTATGATTCCCATCTAGTAAGCCATGGCTGGCATGTAAACCGTGTACAACAATGAATGTGTGACAGACCCTTCCAATGTGGAACCTTGATGAACATGCACCTGTTAGAACACCAAATGAGGTACGTTGCACGTAATGATGTACAACTGACAGCTATGGGCACAGCATGGATGCAGAAGCACATCTCCCACAGGCAGTACCGCTGTACATTGGTAGGGGAGCATTGCACGAGTACATGTGACAGTTGCTGTATTGCCACATGTACGACATATCCATCATATAGGGGTAGCACTGGCACGTGACGGTTGGACATGCCTGTACATATGACCATGTCCCACAGGATATGTGTGTTAAGTGTGTACAACACCTGATGTACCTTGAGCAAGCTGCGAAGTGTATGACTGCCAGTGTACCTGTGTGACATGTTGTGCAATGGGTGCAAAGGTAATCAGTAGCGCATTACATGCTCACATGTCCTGCACAGGTGCATAGCTTGACCATACAATACAAATAGGGTGTTGGATAATAGCAACCCACAAGCGGTGATGAGTAAGGGTGGCAATGAACTATCACCTTTCCGGGTAAGGTGTGCATGTCCATGACACATTAGCACCTGAGATGTTAGCAGTACAGCTGTACAGGGCGGCATGTATATTTGATTACAAATACCTTTGCGTGTTCCACCAGTGGCCTGTTGACAGACAGACATCAACACAATGTGCAGCATTGACATGTGCACAGCACATCACCGCTGGCTACAGTAGAACAGGGTTAATGTGTTGACATGTGCACAGAACATCAGCGCCAGCTACAGTCGAACACGGTATGTGTTGAACACCACCGTCATTGTAGCCCATGCCACAGAGAGAAATGTTATGCATCTGTGTATGTACGGCTGGGAATGGACCTGACCTAGCAGTATAGCTGTGTCAGTGTTGCGAACAACATACTGAATGGGCTGTGTGTGTGAGGTGTGTGTCATAAGTGTACGGTCTGATGGATGATACCAGCATTGCCACCGCTATGTGAACATCCCCATCCCCATAAATGAATACCTAGGCTGTGCCCAACACCATGGTCACTGTGGAAGGGATGGTGCTGTGCGGTGCACCCGCCGACATGGTGGTGACAGCAGGCACTGGATGTAGACATATGAGGTACCCATGTCAGGTCGGGGTACCATCCATGTGCACGGGATATCACTGTGCGGGCATATACAGCACTGTGTTGAACAATAGTACAGCACATAGCACCTGTCAGGGGTAATGTTTATGCATGGATGTGCGATACCAGCATGCACAATACACACCCCCACCATGCAGCATGCTGCCTACCTTGCAGAAGGACATTGTCCACACCATGATGATGGACATGCGACATGTCCATATACCCATATAAATGACATATGGAATGGACAGCCACCGTCCTAATACTGGTATTCCACAGGCTGGACACATCCCTGTGCCATATATGTGATATACCCTGCCATACCATGCAACCCTATCCATCAAGGCTGCACGTGTCATCACAGTCATACATGGTGCGATGGCCACATGGTACATGCACTATCAACTGACTGGATCAGTAATGTGGCACTGATGCACCCTGTGGTGTCACAATTGCTGTGTGACAGCGTGTACAACGTGCGCGCACATGCTATGTTTGCCCATCCCTGCAAATGTCATATGAATAGACATTGTCCCATGTGTATCACATGTGCAATACAGGCGAGCCGTGGCAGGATGTTCAACACCCATACAGTGCTGAGTAGATGTATATGGCAAAACACATGCATGTACAGGTGTCCATGTGTATGTGTGCAGTGTCACTGCTGACGTCCATAACGGCTGCGTCTGATGCTATGTGACATATACACAGCATCCAGGTGAACAGTAGTACTGTGGACACATCGGGCCAAGTGCAGATTGGTAAGAACACAGGTGCAGGCAAGTACACATGTCCACAGCAAGTTACCATCTACATGGAGTATGTACACTGTGATGAGTTGACACAGAGATATGATATCCACTGCATAACGGTGTGACAGGTGTGACAGCAACACGTCAGCTGTGTCAGTGTCATGATGCTTCTCAGAGATTACTGTGCAGATGTCGTACATGTCATAGCAATGTATGTTCAGCGGTATGCCAGTACATCAGTGTGAATGTGACCTGTCACCATCATTATGTCTTACAGATAATGCCACGTTCACGGCTCCCAGCCTTCAGCCGCCAGGAGGATGATGTCATCATACCATTGCTCCATGACAACTATGACGTGCTGTTCAGCCATGTGCCACAGCATGCTCAGCAGCGGGATGACCTGTGGCAGGATATACGCAGGAGGGTGAATGACGTGGGTGGCAACAACCGCACCTACCAGCAGGTATGCAGACACTGCACGGACCTGATACGGCATGCGAAACAGCGTGCCACTGCAATCGCCAGAGAACAAGGTGGAACAGGTGGTGGGCCACCAACCCAGCCCCCACTCACACACACAGAGGAGCTACTGGCCAGTCTGGGGACACCCAGGGAACAGCATGTGGAAACACTAGCCGCCATCGTGGAGGTGGGTGTCTCCCAACCAATGAGCCTGGAGTTGCCTGGTAAGTCAGTCCTGCATATGAGTATGATATCCACTGTAGTTGCAGGTGTCACTGTACATCATGTAAAGTAACAACACATGCCAGGTATATGGGCACACAAGCTGCATACTACAGTATGCTACGTTGTGTATGCAGACGTGTGCATACCATATGCTATCACACAGGTACATGTGTTCACATGCACAGTGCGAACTGTGGCTGTCATACAGTCATGGATAATGTTTATACTGTTGTGTCGCCCCTATACAGGTACCTCTGGCGTGTCGCACAGACATGGGTCCGTCGCAGGTGAGACTGTTGTCAGTATCAGGCATGTTACAGTGTAGAGTTATTTGCCATGTGGCCAGGTATAACATGCACACCCGGGTTTTGTTCCAGTCACGTTATACAGGTTGCACCACCAGACACACACACATGCCACCCATGTGCAATAGATACACCGTTAGTATACACCGGCATGAAACCACAGTACCTGTCAATGTGATATGTGCGGTCAGCTATGCATACAACGGTGGAGGTGTTCTACAATGGATGCATATGTAGTATGCATTGGAACAACATTTGTGGTACGCACACAGTACCACACAGTGAGCAGTGATCTGGGCAGCACACAGGTGTCACCATTGTGACATATGCCCCTGCATTGTGTGCACACATTGTGACACGCCACCCGACATGTCCCAAGCTTGTGGTGTTCTGTCTGCAATATTGTCACACCATCACATGACCTACACCCGACATAACACACATCCACACTGTTGTCTGCATAGCCCTGTGGATTGTGACACCTCTGACATGTATGGGTGTATGTCACATGGGACACCACAGACATGTGTACAAGATGCCCATCACACACAATTGTCCAACAACCGTTCACACATGGCCATGGGTGATAGCCTCAGGCATGTTGCCACACAGTACGTCTGATGTGGATAGACCCCATTGCACATTGTCCACACATAGTGCAATCATAGCCATAGTGGACCACTTGTACATTTGATGTGTTACACCGGACAACCGGAATGCCTGTCTGCAGCCACCGGAGGTGTCACCGATGTCTACCATATACGATCTGTGGAACAGCATGACTGTGTTGCAGTCATGGCAATGCAATGCATCCATGTTATGCATTGCACAGCAACATACATGCATCATGTTGCCATGCAATGGCACAGTGCCTGTACTCCACACTGTATAGCTATGTACACGGCTCACACTAACCACACCTGCACATACACATTTGCTAAACATGCATTCTATCTGTAGGCTGTACACACAACACTGCACTGTGAGGCCCATTATGATGCTGTGCATGTGTCAGGACACCATTGTGTCAAACATGTATACATGTTACTGCACATGTCAGCGGATTACATGTCAAGGTAACATCAGCCATGTGTACTGTTAACCTGTTTGTGGCCACATGGTGTATCACGGTGATGCATGCAAATTACCATGATTGTGTGTACTGCATGCCTACTGATATGACACCTGCTTGATGTAGTGTGCACCCCAGGGTGGTATGCATACTAACACTATTAATGTCTGAGCTGCATTCCCTGTGCTGTAGTGCAGGAATGCTGCATGCCATCTGAAATATCACATGCATGGTGTGTCTGTGTGTGTCTGTGTGTCTGTGTGTGTCTGTGTGTGTGTCTGTGTGTGTGTGTGTGTGTCTGTGTGTAATGTACCTTACAGTATGTCTTTGCATTCACAGGTGGTGTAGGTGCGTTACCCTCCTGCGGTCCATCTGATGTTAGTGTCCCCACAGATACTAGCGGTGATGACCATATGCATGAGGTACAGGCAGGGTTATCAGGGGCGGAATCTGTGCCATTGGTTACCATCCCACCTATGTCCCCCTCTTCCCCGCACACGGTTCTGATGCCAACACATACCATATCCCCATTGCCCATAGAGGAAGGACAGTCAGCGTCTGTTGGCATTGAACAGGAATGTGTGGTGGCTACAGAAGGTGTGACTACACAACATGTTGCCAGTGTAATGACTGGTGATGTGCCACACAGGCATGTGGCTGGTGCTGCTCGTAGGAGGACCTCTGGCAGACATGCACCTGCAGCACAGGGCGCAGCAGCTGGTATCACCAGACGCATGTTCCAGACTGTAATGGCAGCACAGGCACATGCAGAACAGCAGAAACAAGAAGGGCAGAGGCTGCAGAGGGCTGCAATCCGTACCCTGAATGACAACATCCAGTCATTGGCAAATGCTCAACAGCAGATTGCTAATGTACTGGATAGGCGATTAGGTGAAATGGTTGGAATCCTCGACCGAGGCATGGCAATCCGCGAGCGTGAGCTGTCTGTGCTGGAACACCTGGTAGGGGTGAGGCGTAGGACACGTGGGCATAGGCCAGCAACACCACCTAGTGTAGGTCGACGTGTGCGTGCCACCTCTCATGCCCACTCACATAGTGCCGGTAGCAGTAGCAGTGCAGCTGGTGCTGCACTGTCCACACCAGGACACAGCAGGCCACGTGGACGTGGCCCTGGCCAGTCCCATCGTGGACACGGTTCCAGCGGACATGTGTCATCGGACAGTAGCCACTCTGTACCTCCACCTGGTAGTGCCCGTGCAACCCCAGGCAGGCACAGGTCACGTGGCCGTGGACGGACACAGTGAGCTGTACAACCTGCACTGTACAGTCTGGGGCTGTCAATTATACCCTGTGTAGGCATCACATATGGCTGAACTGTGTACACACATACCCACACACAGCAGACACAACTGTAGGGCTCCACCACATCCACATGCATTCTGCACAGACATGTCCAGTAAACCCACCGGCCCTTACACACACACATGATGTTATCCATTGGTGCAGCCTATGCCCCTGGCAAACATATCACCCTGTGCATATGATGAAGCCTCTGCCGCATCCCTGTCATCCACACCATCGGTGCAGGGTTATGCAAATATATTCTGATGCACAGGGTGGACAGGATAGTGAGAGGTGTATGTGATACCTGTGTATGCATAGCGTGGGATGTGTATGTTGCAGTGGTTGTGTATGAATACTGACAGATGCGTATGTGATACCTGTGTATGCATAGCGTGGGATGTGTATGTTGCAGTGGTTGTGTATGAATACTGACAGATGCATATGTGATACCTGTGTATGCATAGCGTGGGATGTGTATGTTGCAGTGGTTGTGTATGAATACTGACAGATGCGTATGTGATACCTGTGTATGCATAGCGTGGGATGTGTATGTTGCAGTGGTTGTGTATGAATACTGACAGATGCGTATGTGACGTGGGTTGTGTACTGTCAACATGCAGCAGACATACCATGTAGTGCAGGTGCAGCATGCATTGTGATGTGTTCACGGTATGTGTGATGGTTACATGTGTAGCACCATGTTGGTTCTGATACCCTGAATCCCTCCTATGGTGTACTCGCATGTGCCTACAGGGAGCACCGTTATCGGTCCCCCACGTGTAGCTGTGGATTACTCACAGGCACATCTGGCAATATCAGCATACTACATGTACCCGCAACCTGCCTGGACACCTACATGACACACATGTCCGCACATATACTGCACCTGACGCATGTGGTCGGTGCCACAGGCTACAGTGGACAGAGACGTCACATACATAGCAGGACACACTACAGGTATGGTGACATGGTGCAGGTGTCATACACAGCGTGATGGCCACTGACTTCAGGTGTCACCTGTCAGCTGTGGGGCACGCTGTGCAGCAGTAGGACCCTGTAACAGTACAGGAACATGGTCTTAATCACGAGGTGTACACCACTATGACGCACACCCCATAGTGTGCAGATGGGGACACCTGCCTGTGTGGTCAGCACACTCACAATACTATGCACCCACACGCCATGTCACAGGGAGCGGACTTGCACAGGTAGACAGTATGGCTCACACCTATGGCATCGACAGGGTTGTGCAATGCAGCACCATTATGGGATAGTCACCATGTGTGGTACGTGTTCGTTCACAACAGTATATTAGCATACACCCTCACACCAAGCAGCAGACATACAAACATGTAGACACACACACATTGTGGTGACCACACATGTGTACACAGAGAGACAACGTGTTGCATGTACTGCACCATCCAAATGCATGCTCCCCACACTGAGGTATGTACAGATCTCTACTATGGTGTACAGGGATGTGTAGCACGTGGGACATATTCCCCCCGATATGTGGCATACATGGGCACACAGTCATGCACACATGTCAGTGCTGGGAATACTACACCCGCCATATGATACGTGTGCAGGCATGCAGCGGTATGTAGTGCATTATGTGTACCAACACTGTATCCGGCAGATGTGCTGATATATGCACTTGGGGGTGGTAGGTGTTACAGTTGCCATGTGACATACAGTCGATAACACCTGACCGCTGGGTATGCATTATGTCAGCACTGTCATGTAACAGCGACATAGCATACTGTATGCACATGGCAGGGTAGGATGGTGTGTGACACAACTGTGAGCCACCACCTGCACACATGCATGCAGACAGGTGTTTAAACACATTATGTACACACATACCTCCATACGTGCTGTTTCTATGCCACCGTATAACGGCCCCTATGATGGGTATGCATGTGGTAGGTTGTTGCAACTATGTTATGGACATCGGCCACTGCTCATGCATGGCTGCTCCATGCACAGTACACATGTCACATGTGTCTCCTGTTGCCATGTGTGTATGCATTGCTACTTTTTGACATGTGTGTTGACATACATACAACATGGACTGTGGTATGGTATCACAGCTGTCACAGGCAAACAATACAAGGGTATGTGTCCCAGTCAACACTGCTACACCCTGTAGTGGGAGCATTCCACAGACATGGGTCCACCTTCCATTCGTGTGTAGCACTGCATACGCCAGTGTTATGCATGTGGTACATCACAGGCTTTGTATGTGTCATGTGTGCAGTCCATGCACACATCCAGACAATCACATGTATGACATATCCAGACGTTTGTTCATTGTGGTACAGCAGCAGTCATGTGTCACAGCTGTGTCAGGGCCGTGGTATGTGTGGAGCTGACCTGTCCATGTATACTGATATGGGTGGACTACATCACACATGTTGGATCATTGTTAGTACATGTGTACTCTGCACAACTGGTGTACACTGCTATACAGACCTGTGGACATATGTCACATGCTGTTGTTGGACCATGAGGCTTACTGCTGCACTGATGACATGGTGCTGGCATGACAGCTAAGGTGTTCACTGCAGTGTGTACATGTTTGACCTGCACCCGTGACACCTGTGATGTCATCTGTGTGTGTACGAGTAACTGCATGTGTGACCACCCTGTGTGTGTGGACAGGTTTACCTTACTGTGACCTGCTGTGTGTACACTCCGTCTGCATGCTGGACGGCGCGTAGCAAATGCTAAGTGTGTGAGCATGCCCAGTAAGCAGTTGTGTAGATGGACACACTGTACATTGCACACTATGCCCTTCCATGATTACACTCCCTTCTGTGATTATACCCCGTGTGCATGCATGTTTCCCCTTTGCAACTGCTAAGTGTGTGAGCATGCCCAGTTTGCTGTTGTGTAGGTGGACACACAGTACATTCCACACTCTGCCCTTCCATGATTACACTCCATGTGTATGCCTTCTGTGTGTACACCCTGTCTGCATGCTGGACGGCCCTTCTGTGATCATACATGCATGTTTCCCCTTTGCAACTGCTAAGTGTGTGAGCATGCCCAGTTTGCTGTTGTGTAGGTGGACACACAGTACATTCCACACTCTGCCCTTCCATGATTACACTCCATGTGTATGCCTTCTGTGTGTACACTCCGTCTGCATGCTGGACGGCCCTTCTGTGATTATACCCCGTGTGCATGCATGTTTCCCCTTTGCAACTGCTAAGTGTGTGAGCATGCCCAGTTTGCTGTTGTGTAGGTGGACACACAGTACATTCCACACTCTGCCCTTCCATGATTACACTCCATGTGTATGCCTTCTGTGTGTACACTCTGTCTGCATGCTGGATGGCCCTTCTGTGATCATACATGCATGTTTCCCCTTTGCAACTGCTAAGTGTGTGAGCATGCCCAGTTTGCTGTTGTGTAGGTGGACACACAGTACATTCCACACTCTGCCCTTCCATGATTACACTCCATGTGTATGCCTTCTGTGTGTACACTCCGTCTGCATGCTGGACGGCCCTTCTGTGATTATACCCCGTGTGCATGCATGTTTCCCCTTTGCAACTGCTAAGTGTGTGAGCATGCCCAGTTTGCTGTTGTGTAGGTGGACACACAGTACATTCCACACTCTGCCCTTCCATGATTACACTCCATGTGTATGCCTTCTGTGTGTACACTCCGTCTGCATGCTGGACAGCGCGTAGCAAATGCTAAGTGTGTGAGCATGCCCAGTAAGCAGTTGTGTAGATGGACACACAGTACATTGCACACTGCACCCTTCTGTGATTATACCCCGTGTGCATGTATGTTTCCCCTTTGCAAACGCTAAGTGTGTGAGCATGCCCGGTTTGCTGTTGTGTAGGTGGACACACAGTATATTCCACACTCTGCCCTTTCATGATTACACCCCATGTGTATGCATGTTTGCACTTTGCAAATGCTAAGTGTGTGAGCATGCCCAGTATGCCAGTCATGGACATACAGTACATTCAGCACCGACGTCTGATACTAGGCGTGTAGCCATGGCCATTGACATCCTGCATAGCCATGGTGGCCATCCAGGCAAATTATATATAGTTGCTATGCCACAATGGATGCCTACATCAAACACACTGGTTGCTCTCTCAAAGGGTGTACTGTCTGTGGTGCAGCCCGTATCCATTTTGTGATGTAGTGCTTCGTAGATAGTTAGTATTCCCGAGTGCAGCACTGCCGTGTTACTGTACGTCCACCTTGGGATAGTAACATGCTGTGTGACTGCTCACTCTGTATTCATTCCCTATCGGCATCCTTGCCTTTGCGGATGATATCACCCACCTAGGAGTATGCCTCTGACAGTGCTGTGCTCAGTAATCTCGGTAGCGCATTCTGTAAATGCATCATGCTGTAGTGTGTTCATGTAGGTAGGTGTAGGTTCAACTCCCGGCCCTTCCAAGTGTGTGTGTGTGTGTGTGTGTGTTTCCAGCTGCCTCCAGAGACAGTGATGCTTTTAGATGCCTCACAACACATACATTTGCTATCAGCGTCTATTCCTTTGCGGATGATGTCACCCACCTAGAAGTATGCCTCTGACAGTGCTGTGCTCAGTAATCTTGGTAGCGCATTCTGTAAATGCATCATGCTGTAGTGTGTTCATGTAGGTAGGTGTAGGTTCAACTCCCAGCCCTTCCAAGTGTGTGTGTGTGTGTTTCCAGCTGCCTCCGGAGACAGTGATGCTTTTAGACGCCTCACAACACATACATTTGCTATCAGCGTCTATTCCTTTGCGGATTATGTCACCCACCTAGAAGTATGCCTCTGACAGTGCTGTGCTCAGTAATCTTGGTAGTGTGTTCTGTAAATGCATTATGCTGTAGTGTATTCATGTAGGTAGGTGTAGGTTCAACTCCCGGCCCTTCCAAGTGTGTGTGTGTGTGTGTGTGTGTGTTTCCAGCTGCCTCTGGAGACAGTGATGCTTTTAGATGCCTCACAACACATACATTTGCTATCGGCATCTATTCCTTTGCGGATGATGTCACCCACCTAGAAGTATGCCTCTGACAGTGCTGTGCTCAGTAATTCTGTAAATGCATCATGCTGTAGTGTGTTCATGTAGGTAGGTGTAGGTTCAACTCCCGGCCCTTCCAAGTGTGTGTGTGTGTGTGTATCCAGCTGCCTCCGGAGACAGTGATGCTTTTAGATGCCTCACAACACATACATTTGCTATCAGCGTCTATTCCTTTGTGGATGATGTCACCCACCTAGAAGTATGCCTCTGACAGTGCTGTGCTCAGTAATCTTGGTAGCGTGTTCTGTAAATGCATCATGCTGTAGTGTGTTCATGTAGGTAGGTGTAGGTTCAACTCCCGGCCCTTCCAAGTGTGTGTGTGTGTGTGTTTCCAGCTGCCTCTGGAGACAGTGATGCTTTTAGATGCCTCACAACACATACATTTGCTATCAGCGTCTATTCCTTTGCGGATGATGTCACCCACCTAGAAGTATGCCTCTGACAGTGCTGTGCTCAGTAATCTTGGTAGCGTGTTCTGTAAATGCATCATGCTGTAGTGTGTTCATGTAGGTAGGTGTAGGTTCAACTCCCGGCCCTTCCAAGTGCGTGTGTGTGTGTGTTTCCAGCTGCCACTGGAGACAGTGATGCTTTTAGATGCCTCACAACACATACATTTGCTATCAGCGTCTATTCCTTTGCGGATGATGTCACCCACCTAGAAGTATGCCTCTGACAGTGCTGTGCTCAGTACTCTTGGTAGCGCGTTCTGTAAATGCATCATGCTGTAGTGTGTTCATGTAGGTAGGTGTAGGTTCAACTCCTGGCCCTTCCAAGTGCATGTGTGTGTGTTTCCAGCTGCCTCTGGAGACAGTGATGCTTTTAGATGCCTCACAACACATACATTTGCTGTCAGCGTCTATTCCTTTGTGGATGATGTCACCCACCTAGAAGTATGCCTCTGACAGTGCTGTGCTCAGTACTCTCGGTAGCGCATTCTGTAAATGCATCATGCTGTAGTGTGTTCATGTAGGTAGGTGTACGTTCAACTCCCAGCCCTTCCAAGTGCGTGTGTGTGTGTGTGTTTCTAGCTGCCTCTGGAGACAGTGATGCTTTTAGATGCTTCACAACACATACATTTGCTATCAGCGTCTATTCCTTTGCGGATGATGTCACCCACCTAGACATATGCCTCTGACAGTGCTGTGTTCCGTAATCTGAGTAGCGCATTCTGTAATTGTGTCATACTGTCGTGCGATAGGGTAGGTAGGTGTAAGGTCAATTCCCATGCCTGCCAGATGTGTGTGTGTGTCTATGCTCCCAGCCGCATGGGTTCGTAGGTTATGGTTTTAGGCGCTTCGCAACACACATATATCCTGCTGATGTCTCTGTGTTTGCAGATGTTGACACGCACCTAGTGGACTGCCTGTGTGTCTGCTGTGGTTAGCGACCTCCGTAGCATGTTCTCTACGTGCGTCATGCTGTGGTGTGATAGGGTAGTGATGTTTAGGTTCCCCTACCGGCCTTGCCACATGTGTCTGTCTGTATCTCTCTCGATGTATTTATATATACATATTTTATGCCCATAGCGCTGCTCTTGCATGGACAGCTGTCTGTCCCATGTATCGCATATTTGCACAGCTTACACATAGCAATGTGGTACGATGCAAATCCGAACATTGTCCATGCAACGTCTGTGTTTCGGGAGGTGTTACACGCCCTTACAGACATCCGCTGTATATCTTGGCGGACAGCTATCCTTGCTGTGCTGTCACTGTACTCGTACACACCATACACTTTGTGTATCATTGCCTGTTTATGATGTGTGTATGTCTATCTGAGTTGTGTGCATGGTCGTGTGTATGTCCCACTATAATCATCTGTGCAGGTGTCGCCAATATAGGTAATTCGTGTAGACTGCTGTTTAATTTGTATTTCAGCACATACCTGCGGACAGTACTGCAGTTCCTACTGCAGCACATTTCATCATCTTGCAGAGGATAATAATGTTTCCACACACATGTATCTGTTTCTGTTCATAACACCCCACCTCAAGGAGCGTATATCTGGACAAGGTCTTCTGTGATAGTGGAACACTCAGGGCCAGTAATGACATGTTGCTCTTAGAAACATTGCTAGTGAGCACAGTGATATGTTATGCATGGGTATGGCATTTCTGTCTGATTTGGTGTCTTCATCACATGTTTGTCATTGTTTCCTGTCATCATTTATCATGAGGGTGCTGGACTGTTACTATTACATGGAACACAGCAAACATATGAGGCATACCTCTACACAGTCTGCGTACATCTGTACAGTTGCAGAGTATGTGTCTGATACAACATACCTACTGTCTGACTACAATACACACACAGTGTATGGCGGCATGACAGCCCACGTGGCATTACTTTGTATTTGCACGACACACCCACACAGACAGCTGTATTCCTCACACAGGTCTACATCTGCTTATCCACACTAATTGTTCTTTCATGTACCATATGTGTGCGTTGTATTTGCACTTTCCGTCAGTGGCGGGGCTCACGTACGACTATGGGGGTCTGGTAATTGTTATGTTGACACTTCATGACACCCTGGGGGACACTTTACCTTTGTGTCTAATTACCTTCCACATTGACCTTCGCAGGGCATACGTTGTCATTCACATTTTCCGGGGTATGACTTATACATGTTTGCCCATATGTCCTGCTGTCTTTCATCTCACCTGTCCACCTAATATCACCAGTTCAGTACATGTATTTTGGACAGGTTAGCTCCTTCATACCCTTGACCTGTTGTCATTATGTGTACACGCTCTGACGTTTGGCCTTTGCCCTTGTTACATTTCACATAGTGATGTGCCTTTCTAGCTGATTGCTGTCTAGGCATTACGGACTGTGCGGTAGGTGATAGTGACCGCTATTTCCATTGCATGATTGGTGACACTCATAACATCCGTATTCATGGCTACGCCAGTATTCGCACAACGGTCTGAGTTTGTATGGGGTATTTATAATGTAGTCCCTATCTGTATTTCCTGTACTATGCCTTACTGCAGCTGTGTTATTCTGACAGTTTTCCAGTTATGGGTACCATCTTGGTCGTACGCATGTCCATCCATGGGAATCGCCTACAGGACACTGATATAGGGCTGTACATATTTCCAACTTGCTTTCCACACTATCCAGTGGATGCTTTGCACCATTACTGAGAATAAAGGCATGTGCTATACCCACATCCCTCCAACGGGGCGGGCCTACGAAATCTCTGCCAAACAACACCTAGGCCCATTTCTGCATACCCAGGTTCCCATGCCTGCAACCCTCTACGGTACATATTACAGATGGTTAATGTGTGCGGTACTGCGATGTGGACGCACTTTTATGCACTCCCCACTCTAGGGATATCTGTGCATACGTCCTGCATTTCATGGACACATGTGTCATCACCCTTGCACCTGCTTTTAGTGCATATACAGCTAATTCATATATGCGGCTGTCACTTCCTTTGCGTCAATCGTTGCAGGTACTGCGAATGGATAACTTTTTGGAGTCCTACAATGGACACCAATATGCATGTTTAAAGTGTAGAACTTGCTAGCCTGTCACTTTCTGGCCAATGATTTTGACTGATGCTGTATATTCCCCATTCGTGGATGTCTGTTTGACTACCCATATTAGCTATTACTTGGCATATTTATATCCATGTGTCATATATACGGGACATAGGTCTGTTGCGTGTACATATATACATGTAAACTCCTCGTTTCATACCTTGCTTTGTTAATGTCTGTGGATTACCTGTGTACACACATCTATAACCATACCATACCTTCCCACTGTACAGCTACTGGCAGAGTGTACGGATGGTTGACCCTTTATCTTAGGTGTGTTTTACATTGACCGGTGTCTATCTGGCAATTTGCTGGCATTTCATTTGAGACTTACGGTGGCACCTTCTGACAAGTAGTTCAGGTTACGGATGCATACCCTTCGTCAATCCCTGCTACTAACACACCCGTTATTCTATCCACTTTCTATGTTTGTTTTAGCACATATCTTGTGTTTCTCACTATTTGTACCAGTACTTTGCATGGCATTGTCCGGTTCCATACTTTCAGAGGCTGACAAGTTTTGAGACATGTATAACTAACATGGGGGAAACAGCATTAATTTACTCTGCTGTGAGCGGATCACACACGCACAGGCGCACTTGCATTTCCTTATTGTGGGTTACGCACAGGCGCACATGCATATCCGTATTCTGGGTTACATATGTTTACTGAGTCTTTGTGCTTACGTGGCCTGTATTAGTTGTGACAGTACCAGTAACATATCTCTGATCCGGTTAACGGACGTATGCGAAACACACTTTCACCTTTACATATGTAACTGTCTTTGTGGCACAGACGCATTAGTTACAAGTTCACGTTTATATGTTCTATACTCGTAATTCAAACGGGACTGCATTCATGTTGGCCGGTTGCTGTGACCACTACACGTTTGGTGTTCTGTCTCATTTATATGCATACCCATGGTACATAGCTACATTAACATATCCCCCCCCCGCACTCACTTACGTCACAGGCATCCATTCTCCTGCTGGGAAAAGTGTGGTACTACATGTTACACATTCCCTATTCCCTAATGCTCTTGCCCCAGGATGCATATGGCATAACCGCAGGGATATTCAGAACACAAAGGCTTATAGTCCCAACGCATACAGGTCTTTAATTGTCAGGGTGTTCCTGTGGTGCTCTGGGATTGGTCTTGTCCACCTAGTGTACAGCACTGCCCTGACCGTGTACGAATGTCAGACGAGGCACATGGGCATGGTTTGTCCATGTTTATTATACCATGACCCCCCATTATTCCAAACCGTGCACGCTGATTGGCCAGCGTGCCCGTTGTAAATCGAGTTATACTAATGGAAAACGGTCCGGTCGCCTGGACCTTTTTCCATTAGTATAACTCAGTATTTAAAACCTGTCTTGCTATGTTAGGTGGGTTTAACATAGCGAGATAGCTTTAAATAAGCAACGGAGATGTCCGTTGCTTACTTTAAAGCTGTCTCGCTATGCTAAACACATTTAACATAGCGAGACAGGTTTTAAAAGAAAGCAACGGGGAAATCAAGCTCTCTGTTTCTTTTTTGTAGTGTTTTGCTATGTTAACCAGGTTTAACATAGAGAGACAGTTTTAAAATTAGCAACGGACATCTCCATTGCTTATTTTAAAGCTGCCTCACTATGTTAAATCCATGTAACATAGCGAAACACTACAACTAAGCAACGGAGATCTTGCTTTCTCCGTTGCTTTTGCCCACAGCTCTGATGTACTGCACAGGCGCACAGTACATCAGCACTGCCGCGGATGCTAGACATCTGTGGAAGGGCAGCAGACAGGCATTATACTATGCCATTATGTAAGGGAATTAATAGTTTATGTTCTTACATGATGTCATGGTATAATAGCAATAACCCACTTCTGGGTGTAGGTAATGCTGTATTTACCCACGGTTGGCTTTGTTTGGTCCCAAGGGCGACACCGTGGGTATATCCAGCATTACCCACACCCAGGCATGGGTTATTGCTATAATATTCAAT
>NC_056732.1:1750997101-1751047101 GCF_019279795.1 Protopterus annectens | reverse complement strand
GTATATGAGCCTTATTGTAGTCTGAATGCCATCCAAGGCTAGATAGCACAATTATAATTACAGAAACTGTAGTAGGTATACCCTCAGTCATACATATAATTGATATGAGCTCAACTGCTATACATAGTTATTGTTATTTTTAATTATGTTTACCTTTTTATGTGACATTTAATATAAAGTGAAATGAACAACAGTAGAAAAGATTTGGATTTTCCTCTATTAAAACCCAGGACCATCTGTATTGCTGCCCTGCACTTACAGCTGGTGCCACAGAAATAATTAAATAACACTTAGATATTTCTCTATTCATTATTAACTTCTTTGTGTTAACCACCACACACCTCCACATAGCATGTTTGCATGGTATACAATAGAATTGATAGAATGTTTGTGTTTTGAAATTGTTGACTGTCTGCTTCCTTTTTGCAGGTGTTCTGGACCTCTACATGTTGTGAGGAAGTTGCTAACCCCTGCAAAATGCCTCTCAGCAGTGTTTTGCAATGGAAAGCAAAAAATGCAACAAGGTATCCTTTTGTAAATGAAGAATGCATTCATCTTGTCTGCAGGTGTTCTGTCTGCCTCATGTGTGGGCCATTACTCTAAATGTTTGCGATGGTAAGCATCTCAAAAACAAGACAAGCAAAGCTAAACTTGATTTAGCCTTGTGACTAGGTTTAATCCTTTAAAGGCAAAGGTGGAACTTGAACCTTGTTCAACTCATAATATTAGCTGTGTGGATTAATGTGTTTAGCAGATTTGCAAGACACAAGGGATTCACAGGTGTAGTTGATGTATTGGTCATCAAAGAAGTACTTTACATGACATTGAGTTTCTCCATTTCCCCAGTTTGCACTAAGTTACGCACTGAGGAAATACTGCCATAAAAAAGATTATGAAAGAAGAAGAAAAGAAATCTATTAAATAAACACTACAAAATTTATGTTGGTACACATGAAAGATTTTTATACAGGTCTGGATTTGAACTCTCACTCCAATGAGCCTTCAAAACACAGTAAGAGTGTCTTGCCCTCTTTGCCAAGAAACAGCTTTAAAGCAGAGAATGAAAATTATTGTGCATACAAGCAACTGTGACATCATTCACAGTATTAACAAAACATATGACAATTGTACATTTCTGACTTGCTTGCACGTGTAATTTCAGATGTAGTGCAATGAGTGATCACACAACCGTGTACGACTTTTGCTTGCAGAAATGCAGCTGTATCTTTCTGTGTATGTTGCTCATTCCTATATTTGAGCAGTAATCTGAGACATGCCATCTTTAAGGCATTTTGTATCACTGTCCTTAAAATGTGTGAGGATATTAAATGGTAATAATATGTAGTTGTCAACAAATGCAGGGGAAGTTGGATATTACTGAACAAACTGTGTGCTGATTACTTACATTTAAAAACGTTATACAATTACTTCTACACTTTGTAAGTCTGAGCTGGCTGACACACCCACTAGAGGTAAAGGAGTCTGAATTGTTGTTGTGTTTTCCTTCTGCCTACCAGTAATTATTCACAATTGCAGTCCATTAGCAATAAACACTGAGGGAGGGCCTACACTATGTTTACATCTACTACATGGAGCCAGTAATTTGGTATTCAGCCATTCTAATGATTTCACACTCATTTGCATCTTCACTGTGCTTACAGGCCTGAATCTACACTATAAAAAGGGAACTGTGTAGCTATGGAATGTGAAAGTGAGGAGACTTGTTTTTGTGGATAGCGCAGAAGAATATTGCTATTACTTTTGATTTAACTCCACAGAAGACTACTGATATTGATAAGGTATGAATGCATTTTTCAGTTATATACTGGATATGCTCAGATGTTAATTAGAGAAAATATTTTTATATTTGCATTAGCAAATGCTACTTTTATCTGTATGTACTCCTTAGAAGTTTACTAATGGCATAGGTGTTTTTGTCAGGGCATTTTACTTTCTCAGATGCATAGCCTTATTCACTTTCATCACAAATGCTAATGTTACAACTGTTTGTCTTTTCACTCTTCTATTGTCATTTCACTGAAATGTACATGTCCTATATTGTCAATGACACAGGGGTGTTAGCCTTCTAGGATGGCCCATACATACCTCTAGGGGAGTGCTGGCCACAGGTAGAGGTGACTGTCAATTGCATAAAGTTTAATGTTCTGTGGTAAATGTGTGCACATATTTTTGGGACAGTTTATTTGATAGCAGTTATAGCAGTACACTGTTGTTTTATTCATTTTGTTTGTTAACAAAATGTGTCATTTGCCTGTTATTTTGAAGTGGGGGAGCCAAGTTCCATTTCTGTGTTGGTGCAAACAAAATTGTTTGTACAGAGGTTTGCTTTGATATTGTTACTCCCCTTGTTTTGGATCCAACCTTGCTTTGTGTGTGATTGTAATATGTTACAACCACATAAATCATTTTTTATATTTGAATATTTCCAGTGGGTAATATTTAAAAACTACTTATATGTGTTATATCTAAGCAGAATCTTTATTTATGTGATACTTATGTGTATTATACTTTTGTGTTTTATGTCACCTAGGCCTATGGTACCCAGGCTTCCCAATTCCTGCACCCCATTCAGTGACCTTGAGATTGAAGCAATTGCCCAAGCATTTATGTGACATGGTGCCTTTCTGCTCAAGAGAAATATGTCTGGAAGGATGCAAATTTGGCAGCACTTAGTGGATGTTCTAAATGCTTTTGGTGGCCAGAGCAGGCCATACAATCAGGTGCATCATAGGGCCACTGACATGATTTCATTGGAGAGCAGCTGCAGTCACCTATGAACAGATGGCTACTGAGAGCCTGCTATACAGCCACCACTGGCACCAAATGAAGAGTTCCTGTGCACTGTCTGGGATCCAGAGGGCTCAGTGGAAAGTGCACAACTGCATGTAATTGATGTTGGTGCTGCTGTTTCAGGGAGGACAAGTTTGTCCAGGAGGATCTTCCAGGTAGGCTTACCTATCTCAATTGTCAAATATGTCTTCTATACTTCACTCCCTTATCTTTTGTGTCAGCTTAGGCTTCCTGCCCCACCCATACAACACCCTGTGCAAGTGATGTTAACTATGCCATAAATCAAAAATCTGATAAAGATAAAGCAAAATCTGAGGGTAATGCTACTCAATGCTAGAAGTCTAAACCTCAAAATGCACTTACTCAAGGCACTCCTTAAAATGGAGAACATCGACATCTGTGCAGTGACAAGAGACCTGGTTCAAAGCTCCAGAGAGCACACCTGCATTACCAGGTTATAATTCATACCACACCTTTCGGCCACCTAACATGGAATGAAGCACTAAAGGTGGAGGTGTGTCCATATTCATTAAGGATATCCACACCTCCAGGCTAGTTGCACAGCATAATGCATCTGAGATTATCCAAGTGCAACTCTGGGCAAGACCGCAATCCAAATTGTAGCTTGCTACAGACCCCCCACCATGCCGCAGGATTCCCACTCCTCATTTCTTGATACATGGGTAAGTATTAGGGTACAATCCAACACCCTAATAATGGGTGATTTCAACTACCCCTCCATTAACTGGGAAAACTACTCATGTACCAACTCTTTTGCTCAGCGTTTTCTGGAATTCATAAATTCCAACACCCTGGATCAACTTATTCACACCCCCACCAGGAGCAGCAATATCCTAGACTTAGTCATTACCAACATGGGCAACCAGTGTTCCACAGAAAATAGAACTGATACCAAACCAAGTAGTAAAGAAATAAAGTCCAAATCAACACCGGATCTGATGAAGTCTCTCTATTAGACAAAAGCACTCATCTGTTGTGGTTGGAAGTAAAAAGAATCAATTTTATTATCAGTGTGGTGATTTGGACTTTATTTCTTTACAACCAGTGTTCCACACCAGAGGCCATTTCCTCATTAGTCAGATCTGACCACAAGCTAATCACCTTAGACATCTACATCCCGCCCCCACTCCCAATTAGGGAAACCACCATAAAAAACTTCTCCAAATCAAACTTCACACTTCTTAAGACAGAAGTGGCAAACATCATGACACCCATGCAGAGAGACAATAGAGGCACGACTGCTGAATCCTACACAAATGCACTTTATAAGCACTTACATGAGTGCATGGATCATGCTATCCCTAATAGAACCAAGATGCTATCCTCCAAAAAAAGGAAGCCAATCTGGTGGTCCTCTGCCATAAACTCTACAACATAAGAAAGAAACTGTTGCAAAAAAGAGTAAAATCCCATGACTGGAGGAACTCCCTGGTCAACCTCAGTAAGAAGCTGAGATCCCTCATAAAATCCTCCAAAGCTAGTTACAAAAACAAAATTGCCACTGACTCTAAAGAAAACCACAAATCATTCTATAGCTATGTCAAGAATCTCAATGGCAACACTCAGATCTGCTCTGAGTTACAGCACAATGGCACTAAATATACAGAAACAACTGATATTGCCAACATCCTGGCAGATAGGTTCAGTGCTAACTTTACCCCCCAGTCACCCCCTAGAGGGCCCATCTCTATACCGGAACAATGCAAAGTTCCTGTAATCACAGCTGCACAGGTAAAAAACACACTCTCCAAAGCCAAGAACACAGCATCCATGATACATGACAATATCCCAGGCTGCGTTCTACATGAACTACAGAATGAAGTGGCACCCTACCTAAGTACCATGTTCAATCATAGCCTCACCTCAGGCTTTGTGCCCACTGAATGGTGCACCGCAACGGTTATCCCACTCCCCCTTTGTGGTTATCCCACTCCACAAAGGGGGAGCCATGACGGACACCGGGAACTACCGCCCCATTAGCCTGATGAGCCTGGTCTGCAAGGCCATGGAATGTATCATCATGGAACTCATAAACAAAGACATTGGTAATCTCCAAACTCTGGACCCCACCCAGTTCAGGTTTGTAAAAGGCAGATCATGTCTCCTAAACCTGATTGACTTCTTTGAAGCAGTCACCAAAGCCGTAGATGAGGGTAAGATGGTTCACACAGGTTATCTAGATCTCGCCAAGGCTTTTGACACCATCCCCCACTCTGGAATTATAGATAAGCTATAAATCCCTATGTCACAAGATGGGTTGTGAACTGGCTCATGGACAGAGCCCAGACTGTGAAAGTAGCAGACTCCAAATCTGACTTCAGACCAGTGACAAGTGGAGTACCACAACGTTCAGTCCTGGGTCCTCTCCTGTTTGGTATCTACTTCTCTGAAGTACAGGCTAACACAGAAGGTCTTTGGCTAACAAAGATTGCAGATGACTGCAAACTAGGAGCCATAATCAAAACTCTTAATGATCTGGACATGCTACAAAAGGGCCTCACTGAGACAGATGCCTGGTGTCAAAGCCATAGCCTGAAGCTCAATGCCAAAAAGTGTATTGTCATCCCCTTTGGTAAACACTCTGTACCCATGAACTACCACATAAGTGGTAGTCTACTTAATGCCAAAAGTGGGATAAGAAACCTTAGGACACAGGAGGACAGTAATGTCTCCTTTGATAATCACATTGCCACAGTGGTCAGGAAATCCTATGTGGCTCACCTCATCACAAAAGGTTTCTCATCCAGAAAAAAAAGAAGTCATTGTTCCCCTCTACTCATCACTCATTAGACCCATTATAGAGTACAATGCCCCTTTTGGTATGTACCTCACAAGACATCTGCAACAAATGGAAAGGCCACAGAAATACCTCACAAAGAGGATTACTGGCCTCAAACAGATGCCCTATGCAGACCGTCTCAAAAAACTCCAGCTTTACTCTGTTGCATATCGCCTATTCAGAGGCGATCTCTGCCTAACATACAAAGCTATGTCAAACCCAGAGATGTTGGACATGCTCCACTTAAAGAAATCCCAGTCCCTTCAAGCTACATGCTCTAGGGACCTAAACCTTGTCACCACAATAAACAGAACATGCTGGAGGGATAGATTCTTGTCCCAGAGACTTCCCATACTCTGGAACAGACTACCTATCTATGTCAAACAGAGCTCCTCATTAGTACTCTTCAAGAAAAATCTTGATGATTGGATGAGAAATAGGAAATTCACCCCAGGGATCACTTCTGTGGCTCTGCTCAACAGGGGCTCAGGAAAATAATTGTCTTGGGTGGCGAAAGCCAGGGTACCTTTTTGGCTAGGCTTATATAGGCCCTAGGTCTAATAGCCTAGTACCTACCTATGAACCTATATGTTTGTTTTCTATCTTTGTGATTCAGGGATACATAAGCTTTATGTCTGATGCTCAGGGTGCATAGTATATGCTTGTTTTCTATCTTTGTGATTCAGGGATACATAAGCTTTATGTCTGATGCTCAGTGTGCATAGTATATGCTTGTTTTCTACCTTTGTGATTCAGGGATACGTACACTTTATGTCTGATGCTCAGGGTGCATAGCTGACTTAGTGTTTAGTATTTCTGTATTTGTGATGCTGTTTTGCTGATTGCACTGCTTTCTTATAGGTTTTTGTAATGTGTACATGCCT
Organism: Protopterus annectens; assembly: GCF_019279795.1. Classification (NCBI taxonomy): domain Eukaryota; kingdom Metazoa; phylum Chordata; order Ceratodontiformes; family Protopteridae; genus Protopterus; species Protopterus annectens. Next base: position 1,751,040,606 of record NC_056732.1, on the reverse strand, counting down.
CCCCCACTGTTACAGCAACAATGCTGGCCCAAGCCATAAATACAATTGTGACAATAGGAAGACTTTTTACATATCTCCTCTTACAAAGTTAGACACCTTATAGAATCAAAACAGTTTTGCATCACTATTTTTAAGATTCTTCTGAGAGTCATGACGTATGAAACTAAAATGTGTCTCATTAATTTCTAACTTCTCACTTAATAATGTTATAGTACAAAAGTATGAGTCAAAACTGAGGACATTTGGTGACCATCAATACTTTTGAGAGGTATGAATGTATGAATCTTTGATGCCTGAGGCCTATTTGATAGATGACACATGTATTCACATAAGTCTCTGCTGTCACATGTTGAAGTCATTGCTGTACAAATCATCCACCTTTTACTTAATTTGCATTACCAAGTAATAGTATGCAAGGATATGCCATTCATTTGTATTATTACACATTTTTTAATACTCCAGGTTTAACACTCACCTTGTAAATCCAGCAGTTGCTACAGTTTTAGTTCAAAGCTGAGTTGGTTTGATGCTAGGAGTATACGGCCATTACATGGGCAGGTAAAGGTTGTGGTGTTACCCGGCATCAATGTTATTGTATTTATGTACATAGGACAAAGGTTTTAGCCTTTTATGTGGTGACCGAGTATTTTATGGGTTGCCTCTTAGCCAGTGCAATGGCATAATGAGCACACCTATGTCTGCCTACACCCACAGCAGCTGCTGATTCCCCCAACTCTTCACCTGCCTGTGGCTGTGGTGACCTTGCCAGTGGTGATGGCCATACATTATAATATATATATATATATATATATATATATATATATATATATATATATATATATATATATATATATATATATATAAATATATATATCTATATATATATATATATATATATATATATATATATATATATATATATATATATATATACATACATACATACATATATACACACACATATATACACATATGCCTTTTATGGGATGGTACATTTCCTGAGGTACTCGGTGCAATAGATTGCACCCATGTACCCATGTCACAAGTAAGCCCCCCAGTCCACAGGTAGAACAGTACCATACCTCTCAACCATACAGAATTATTCAGTTTTTACTGAGTTTTGGGGTCCAAATGAAGGGGTGCCACGATTCCCAAGTGGCACCCCTTCACCTTCATTTCCAATTTTTTCATTTGTTTTTTTTTTTATTTTCTTAAATACCATGCTGTCGGACCTGACTTCATCACATGCGTGATGATGTCAGCTCTGTCAGGGCTACCAGCCAGTCAGAATTGAGCTCAAGGAGCTCATGTCATCATTTCTGGCTGGTCTGGTGCAAATGCGAGTGAGAAATCTCACTTGCTTTGGATTACAGACATTCGTTTGAAACAGGGAATTAACAGCAACAGTTTGATTTGGACATTACTCACTCATTTTGGATTACAGAGAATTAACAGAAGCACTCCGTTCATTTGATTTGGACTCACTCCTTTTGGATTACAAATGCAGGAATGATTGGATGTGCTAGTTTTGTGAACAGCCATTCAGGTTTGTTAACCAAATCAAAGTTGTGTTATGGACTCAAGGTGTGTGTGTGTGTGTGTGTGTGTGTGTGTGTGTGTGTGTGTGTGTGTGTGTGTCTGTGTGTGTGTGTGTGTGTGTGTGTGTGTGTGTGTGTGTGTGTGTGTGTGTGTGTGTGTGTGTGTGTGTGTGTGTGTGTGTGTGTGTGTGTGTGTGTGTGTGTGTGTGTGTGTGTGTGTGTGTGTGTGTGTGTGTGTGTGTGTGTGTGTGTGTGTGTGTGAAAATGCCCCCATGTAATACACCTGGTGGCTAGAGGTATTTCAGGCTCAAAAGAGCCTATAGTCCATAGTCACCACCATTTCTGAGCTTTGTCCAGATTTGTTGTGCTAAGAGTTGAGAAGAGCTATGGTGGGAAGTGAGAACAGAATTTGTATTCCCCCATTATTGGCTTTGTTGTTTGTCCAGGTTTTTTGTGCTAAGAGTTGAGAGCTATGGTGAGTAAGAAGTGAGAACTGAATTTGTATTCACCCCATATTGGCTTTGTCCAGGTTTTTGTGCTAAGGGGTTGAGAGCTATGTCGAGAAGTGAGAACTGAATTCACTAAATGATAGCCATTAAGTTCCAGTTTTCCTATTTTTAGGAAACTGCTGATTTGGCATAGTGGTATGTTGCTCTGATTGTAGTCCATAGGGTCCTGGGTTCAAGACTTGCCAGTGAAATGCATGATGGTAACACAACATTTTATTCTAGCAACTTTCCAAAATTATACAAGCAATGTTTAAAATGTGTCCCTGTTTTTTTACCTTTTGCCCCCCCCCAAAAAGTGAACTTGAAAATAAGTGTGAAAAGCTGTGCAAGATGCCTATGGCTTACACTACTGTCATTCTATTTATAGTGTGGGTGTGGAAGTAGCCTTTTATGATGGAAATGTTCTGAATTGGGCAGTTTTCTCATTATTGGTTCATGTATTTTGTTTCATTGCTTACAGTATAGCCTACTGGAAAAATGTTCAAACAATAAATTTAAAATGTGCTCCAACAAGTGTGTTGTATTATACAAGGAATATAACTTAATAAAGTCAGGAAGGTGTATCAAAGAAAATAACATGTATATGTTTCTTGTTTTGTGTGCAAGGGGTCAATGATTTGAATACGGCCCAAAGGTAATCTTTATCCACCACTGGCCAGATACATTTTCTTTGGTTGTGGTGTGGGTTTCAATGCTATTTCAATGAATGTGAGTTTCAAGGGCAGAGAAGTTTTAAATGCAAGTCTGTTTTCATTGAGACAGTATTGCTTTATTTAGCAGATGTCAAAATAAAATCCAAATAATCATTGTAGAAGTAAAGCAGTATGTACACATTAGTGTTTATGGTAAATGGGGCGAAATTGCCAGGTAATGGGACACTGGAATGGCTGCAGGGGGACTCTGGTGCCATATTTTGGTTGTCTGTTCTTCAGTTTCCATTTGAAAGTGGATATCCCGCAATTCCATTGGAGTGGGTGGGGTTACGTAATTATGTATGCAAATTAGATGTTAATCAGCATACCGATTTGTACCTATTTTTCATGGGCCTTGTCCAGATTTTTTGATGTTTCCAGGTTGAGAGGTATGAACAGTACTGCAATAGGAAGGGCTTTTACTCCATCGACTGCCAGGAAGTGTGTAATACATGGGGGTGCATCAACAAAGTCTCTGCCAAGCATCCTGGCAGTGCACATAATTCCCATATCTGTCACACTAACTCACTTCCTACATGGTAGAATGCCAGTGGTCCTTGCTGGTAAGTTGATTTTTCTCCTTTTTTTAAAGTAGTTATCCATTTTAAACATAATTGCTGCATGTTAATCTGTATTTTCATATTGTGTCTCCCCTTCCCTTTCTTTCTTTTTTTTTGTAAGGGATGGTGGATTTCCACTGGAGCCGTGGCTCATAACTCCAGTGAGAAATCCTTCTGGGACTACATAGGAAAAATATATTATATCACTGTCACAGATCTGTATTGTGATTGAGAGGCATATCTCCCAACCTGGAATCATAAAAAAATCTGGACAAAGGGCCATGAAAAATATGTACAACTGGCCAAAAATCAGTACATTGATTAACATAAAATTTGCATACATAACACTCCATTGGAATTGTGAGATACCAACTTTTACATGTAAATTGAAGAACAGAAAAAAATATTAAACACAAAATAAACAGAACAATAGTGTTTTATTTATATTAATATTTGAGCTTGTATCAAATTTTGAACTTGTGCAAAACTAAAACACAATTTTCTATTGTAAAAATAAAATGAAACGCTTCTATTCTGACCCCTTTATCCCATCTTCCACCATTTACCCTGCCACATTCCACTAAGGAGTCTTGCTTTACACTTGCAGTAATCACACTTCATGGCTCTCAGGCTACAGAATTACACAAAGATGATTTCTATACCCTCCTCTGCTATTTAGGCTTTCTGTGAGGTTTGTACACCCTTTCTTTCCCTTAGTTTTCCTGTCCTGAAGCAGTTTATTGTCATCAGTAATAGCTAGATTTTGTTTGCTGTCAAGTTTCAGTTAATTTCTACTAACTACAGATGGTTGTCATGCACAACAATGTATCTGAGTCAATGGAGTTCAGATTTGCTAAGTGTCTGAAATGTACGACTTTCCACAAGTAAAAATATTATCCTGAATAAATGCAATTTCAGTTACTCTGTTATTATGCCCCCCCAGACCAAACTGTATTTTTATAGTGAAACATTAGTCAGATTGCCCTTCCCCCATCAGAGACCATTTCCTTTTCCCTGATAATTCATTGTTTATCATAATGATGACCATGGGTTTACTATAGTTAGTTGAAGAAAAAGGTTGATACAATATCTGCAGTCTGAATTCAGCTATATCATATTGGGTACATACTGGAAACGTATTAGGTTAGTCTGAGCAGCTATGGCAGGGGTTCATTAAAATAAATATTCACTGTTAAATGCAGATCACAAATAGCTGCCTCATGTTCCTGCTACCCTTTTTTACCATTAAAGCACTTACTTTAACTCTGAATACTAATTTTGTTTGCAATGGAAGCAATGGTTACTCAGTTTTTATATTTTGTAGTCTGGCTAGTGTCCATCAGCTATGTTTCAGCAAAAATAGTTTGTCTTCCCTATGGGGGCAGTTGTGTTACTGAGGCCTGTGTGGGTCAGATGTTCATAGTTGTGTTACTGAGGCCTGTGTGGGTCAGATGTTCATCGGCCCACTGCTGGTACACTGTCTGTAATGAAAGCACTACTTGATTCTGGCAGTTGTGTTACTGAGGCCTGTGTGGGTCAGATGTTCATAGTTGTGTTACTGAGGCCTGTGTGGGTCAGATGTTCATAGTTGTGTTACTGAGGCCTGTGTGGGTCAGATGTTCATCGGCCCACTGCTGGTACACTGTCTGTAATGAAAGCACTACTTGATTCTGACAGTTGTGTTACTGAGGCCTGTGTGGGTCAGATGTTCATCGGCCCACTGCTGGTACACTGTCTGTAATGAAAGCACTACTTGATTCTGGCAGTTGTGTTACTGAGGCCTGTGTGGGTCAGATGTTCATCTGCCCACTGCTGGTACACTGTCTGTAATGAAAGCACTACTTGATTCTGACAGTTGTGTTACTGAGGCCTGTGTGGGTCAGATGTTCATCAGCCCACTGCTGGTACACTGTCTGTAATGAAAGCACTACTTGATTCTGACAGTTGTGTTACTGAGGCCTGTGTGGGTCAGATGTTCATCGGCCCACTGCTGGTACACTGTCTGTAATGAAAGCACTACTTGATTCTGACAGTTGTGTTACTGAGGCCTGTGTGGGTCAGATGTTCATCGGCCCACTGCTGGTACACTGTCTGTAATGAAAGCACTACTTGATTCTGGCAGTTGTGTTACTGAGGCCTGTGTGGGTCAGATGTTCATCGGCCCACTGCTGGTACACTGTCTGTAATGAAAGCACTACTTGATTCTGGCAGTTGTGTTACTGAGGCCTGTGTGGGTCAGATGTTCATCGGCCCACTGCTGGTACACTGTCTGTAATGAAAGCACTACTTGATTCTGGCAGTTGTGTTACTGAGGCCTGTGTGGGTCAGATGTTCATCGGCCCACTGCTGGTACACTGTCTGTAATGAAAGCACTACTTGATTCTGGCAGTTGTGTTACTGAGGCCTGTGTGGGTCAGATGTTCATCGGCCCACTGCTGGTACACTGTCTGTAATGAAAGCACTACTTGATTCTGACAGTTGTGTTACTGAGGCCTGTGTGGGTCAGATGTTCATTGGCCCACTGCTGGTACACTGTCTGTAATGAAAGCACTACTTGATTCTGACAGTTGTGTTACTGAGGCCTGTGTGGGTCAGATGTTCATCGGCCCACTGCTGGTACACTGTCTGTAATGAAAGCACTACTTGATTCTGGCAGTTGTGTTACTGAGGCCTGTGTGGGTCAGATGTTCATCGGCAACTGCTGGTACACTGTCTGTAATGAAAGCACTACTTGATTCTGGCAGTTGTGTTACTGAGGCCTGTGTGGGTCAGATGTTCATCGGCCCACTGCTGGTACACTGTCTGTAATGAAAGCACTACTTGATTCTGGCAGTTGTGTTACTGAGGCCTGTGTGGGTCAGATGTTCATCGGCCCACTGCTGGTACACTGTCTGTAATGAAAGCACTACTTGATTCTGGCAGTTGTGTTACTGAGGCCTGTGTGGGTCAGATGTCCATCGGCCCACTGCTGGTACACTGTCTGTAATGAAAGCACTACTTGATTCTGGCAGTTGTGTTACTGAGGCCTGTGTGGGTCAGATGTTCATCGGCCCACTGCTGGTACACTGTCTGTAATGAAAGCACTACTTGATGCTGCAGATTGTAATTTGTCCACAAGCTTCTTAATTTCCTTTTTTATATAAGTAATTTATTGTACTCCAGTCCTGATAAACAAAAAGTCAAGTCCTTGAAATGACTGTGGCATAACCTGATGGTACAACACTGCCTCCATCTTACCTTGCAGATGTCAGGATAACTGGCTTAACTTTTTATAAAATTTTCAACAAGGTAGCAAATATCCCATGACATTTCTTAGACAAAAAATAAAGTACTGCATCTATTTTTACAAGACACAACACTGGGGAAATCCATTTAAAGGTCATAAAGCCAGGATATTAATCCATAGATGTTTTCCTACAATGAGTGGAATTACTCTGCTTCCTTATATGAATATTTGGTCTAAGATACAGACTGGTGATCAATGGTCATATATAGCTGCAATATCTCCACAACAGTTCAGGTGATCAGTTTGTCCACACAATTAATAAACAGCTTGGTAGTTCAGCTGTATTCAAAATTTGTTCACAATACTAAAGGGCAGTAGTATTCCCTCGATATGTCCTACTCATCTGTGTCCTAACTTCACTTAATAAACACAGTTCACATGTGTGATTCAGATATTAAAAGCAAGGCTTAAAATAGACAAAAACACATATAAGGAACATTTATTTCTTGAAATAATAAAATATATATATATATATATATATATATATATATATATATATATATATATATATATATATATATATATATATATATATAGTTGGTATATAACAAAGAAACAAAGACTGGTTAACAGATAATGAGCTCCAAAGCACTTTATAGGTTCATAGGTAGGTACTAGGCTATTGGCCCTAGGGCCTATATAAGTCTAGCCAAAAAGGTACCCCGGCTTTCGCCACCGAAGAAAATTATTTCCTGTGCCCCTGTCGAGCAGAGCCACAGAAGTGATCCCCAGGGTGAATTTCCTGTCTCCCATCCAATCATCAAGATTTTTCTTGAAGAGTGCTAATGAGGAGCTTTGTTTGATAGAGATAGGTAGTTTGCTCCAGAGTATGGGAAGTCTCTGGGACAGGAATCTATCCCTCCAGCATGTTCTGTTTATTGTGGTGACAAGGTTTAGGTCCCTAGAGTGTGTAGCTCAGAGGGATTGGAATTTCTTTAAGTGGAGCATGTCCAACAGCTCTGGGTTTGACATAGCTTTGTATGTTAGGCAGAGATCACCTCTGAGTAGGTGATATGCTATGGAGTAAAGCTGGAGTTTTTTGAGACAGTCTGCATAGGGCATCTGTTTGAGGCTAGTAATCCTCTTTGTGAGGTATTTCTGCGGCTTTTCCAGTTGTTGTAGATGTCTTGGGAGGTACATGCCAAAAGGGGCACTGTATTCTATAATGAGTCTATTGAGTGATGAGTAGAGGGAAACAATGACCTATTTTTTTTTTCCTGGATGAAAACCCTTTTGTCATGAGGTGTGCCATGTAGAAGGATTTCCTGACTACTGTGGCGATGTGATTATCAAAGGAAAGATTACTGTCCACTTGTGTTCCAATGTCTCTTATAACACTTTTGGTGTTAAGTAGACTACTGCCTATATGGTAGTTCATGGGTACAGAGTTTTTACCAAAAGGATTTAGAATGCATTGTTTGGCATTGAGCTTCAGGCCATGGCTTTGACACCAGGCATCTGTCTCAGTGAGGCCCTTTTGTAGGATGTCCACATTGTTAGGAGTTTTGATTATGGCTCCTAGTTTGCAGTCATCTGTGAACTTCATTAGCCATAGACCTTCTGTGTTAGCCTGTACTTCACAGAAGTAGATTCCAAACAGGAGAGGACCCAGGACTGAACTCTGTGGTACTCCACTTGTCACTGGTCTGAAGTCGGATTTGGAGTCTGCTACTTTCATAGTGTGGGTTCTGTCAGTGAGCCAGTTGGCAACCCATCTTGTGACATAGGGATTTATACCTAGTTTAGTGACTTTATAATTCCAGAGTGGGGGATGGTGTCAAAAGCCTTGGCAATTTCTAGATAGGGTGTATGAACCCCCTTACCCTCATCTACGGCTTTGGTGACTGCTTCAAAGAAGTCTCTCAGGTTTAGAAGGCATGCTCTGCCTTTTACAAACCCGAACTAGGTGGAGTCCAGAGTTTGGAGATTACCAATGTCATGGTTTATAAGTTCCATGATGATACATTCCATAGCCTTGCAGACCAGGCTCATCAGGATAATGGAATGGTAGTTCCCAGGGTCTGTGGTGGCTCCCCGTTTGTGGAGTGGGATGACCATTGGCACAAAGCCTGAGGTAAGGCTATAATTGAACATGGTACTTAGCTGGGGTGCCAGTTCATTCTGTAGTTCATGTAGAACGCAGCCTGGGATGTTGACAGGTCCCATGGATGCTGTGTTCTTAGCATTGGAAAGTGTGTTTTTTATCTGTGCAGTCGTGATTACACACAATATATACAATTCCAAGTAATAGGTTTGCCGAATCTGAAATAAAATATGCATTGCATATTTAATCTGGACATTCTGAAAAAAACCTGATCGAGCTATGATGAATCTAGTTTTTTTTAACCTGGAGGAGCCAGACAAAGTTGAGATAAATGTTCTCATTCTCAGTGGGAGTGTGCAAGAAGACTTAGACACTGGATGGACTGGTCCAACTCTGCAGCTTGACTCCTGCTACACTTAAGTAGTAACTTAAGTACTACTACTACAAAACAAAAAACAGCTCAAGACAGTCATCCTCTGCCACTCCATTCCCTGGTCTGATGCTTGTGCTGCTGACTGCTGCTACTAGTTTAAATCCAGCCCAGGCAATTCCACACTGCAACTTGCAACCACGTATGAACATATGTAGCAGAAAAAGGTAAAAAGAGTACAGATACACCCCTCAATCCCTCAGTCAAATTCCAGCAGGCTGGCAGTCTGCCTCATGAAACTGACTTAATTGTGCATGCCCCTGCACATGAGGACTTCAGCAACAACTCCCCCCCCCAATAAAAATAAAAATGAATAAACAGGAAATTTGAGAATTGAAGGGGCCACTCAGGAATTTCTGGCACCCCATTATTTTCCCCTCCAAACCAGTAAATACTGAGGAATTCAGTATGGTTGAGAGGTATGTTGTATGGGGTTTGGCCTCCTGAACAGTCATTTCAGGTACCTGGATGATTCTGAGGGTATCCTTCAGTATGCCCGGCTATTACTTGTAAGATGTTTTCTGCTGGTGGATTCTGCATAATATGGTTATACACCAGTCTGGTGGTGAAGTGACCCATGTTGTCACTGCAACTACCAATTCTAGTGCTACTATGACTAATGATGACAAGCTGGCAGCAGTAGTAAAGGACTCCATAAGGCAGGCTCATGTATGGCATACAGCTGCACAGGTTAAGATGTGGCATCTAATGCAGAACTATGGACCAGAATATTCAGGTAAGTGTTTCCTTTAAAAAAAAATAAAACATACACAGAGCATAAATGATGAATGCAGTGATACCTCTGGGCTATACTATGTGGTGCACGGTCCACTGTCACTGTTCATCTGACATTTTCTGTCATCTTAAAATAGTTTTTTTATCACTAGGTATTTAACTGAGCACTCAGTGATTCCTGTGCAGTGATGCTGAAAGGCAGAAAGTCAATACATAAGTAGCACCTGCTGTATTTAACAACCATTCTTTAAAATTATTTATTTATTTAGTATGCAATAACTATCAGCCATAATTCTGAGCTGAGATTCCAGATGACTAGAGGCTTCTGGGCTTCCAAAAACCATAAGTTGCATGTTTTTTTGTTTGTTTATACTATTTACTGTACTTTTTTATTGCCTGTTGCCTAATTTTTTACTGCATTTCTTTACTGTGTACTAAACTACACTGTTATACTGCAATGACCTGCTACAATGTGCCTGTAAAATCAAATTTTATTGCAGTTTTCACTAGCAAACCTTTTTGTTTTTTCCACTGTTTAAGTATTTACTGGTATTTTTCACTGTTTTAAAGCTATCTGTTCTGTCTGGTCTGTGTTTCCCACCAAGCAGTACTTAATTAACTGATCTGTTAACTGTTTAAATCATTCTTTAGAGCCTCCTGGCTGACTTTCTGCTGTGCTAAACATTTTTTTCAGTGTCTCACTGCTATTTTTCTGCTGTGTTGAATATTCTCTAGTGGTTCCGTAGCTAGTAGCTGTAACATAGTCCAGATCCAGGCCTGCTGTTTCTGCAACTGTTTGTAGCCATTTTTTCTGAGCACATTTTCCAGGCCATCTTGGATTGGAAGGGGCCTATCTGCACTTTTGTGACAGAAGTGTGTTTGATTGGCACCTGACTGGTAAAGGGAGGCCAGTCTATGGCTTGGAATAAGCATCCTCATTGGTCCTTTTGAATTTTGTTAGAGTTTTTTCAAGTTTTAGCTTCTGGTATTTAGGCCCAGATTCTGCTTGTTTGTACTGAGCTGAATGGAAGTGAGCTACCAGCTATAACTCTGAGCTGAGATACCAGATGACTTGAGGCTTCTAAGCTTCCAGAAAACCATAAGTTACTTTTTTTGCTTATTTATACTATTTACTGCCCTTTTTTATTGCATGCCTCCTACTTTTATACTGTATTTATTTACTGTGTACCAAACTACACTGTTATACTGCAATTGCCTGTTACACTGTGCCTGTAAAAACGATTGTTATTGCAGTTTTCACCATTTAGCAAACCTTTTCGTTGTTTCCACTGTTTAAGTATTTATGTGTATTTTTTCATTGTTTTAAAGCTATCTGTTCTACCTGCTCTGGTTTTCCCACCAAGCAGTACTTAATTAACTGATCTGATAACTGTTTAAATCATTCTTTAGAGCCTTCTAGCTGATTTTCTGCCATTTTAATTTTTTCAGTATCTCACTGCTTTTTTCTGCTGTGTTAAATGTTCTCTAGTGTTTCCTGTGGAAACTAGGATAACTAGTAGCTTTAGCATAGTCCAGATCCAGGCCTGCTGCTTCTGGAACTGTTTGTAGTAGTTTTTGTTCTGATCATGTTTTCCAGGCAATCTTGGATCGGAAGGGGCCTATCTAGTGTGACAGAATTGTGTTTGATTGGCACCTGAATGGTAAAGGGAGGCCAGTCTAGGGCTTGGAATAAGCATCCTCATTGGTCCTTTTGAATTTTGTTGAGTTTTTGTTTTCAAATTTTAGCATCTGTTATTTAAGCCCTGCATCTGAGCAGGTTTCTGGTTGTCTGTGCATCGTGCAGCACCACGCACTACCCCACAATTGTGAGCCAAAGCTGGACAGTTAAATTGAACAAATTTTCTCTTAAAACCCAGGCAGAAATATCCACTTGCTGAGCTCCTCTGTGATCATTTCTAAAAAGACGCCCTAGTGACAACAGTCTTCAACCTAGCATTATGGATAGTTGGACTACCCTTGTTTCTCCTGCCAACCTTGTTGACTTGAGTCTCTTGAGGCAGTATAGCAATTGCCTCATGTATACAAGCAACTCTCTACTAATAACACAGTCTAGTACAGAACATGAGAGATGTATTTACACCAAGAATCTAGAATCCATCCTCTCTCTCAATCAAAACAGTAACACGGAGAAGGTTCTCAACTTACCCACCACTACATATTCACATAGAACCACTACTCATACACATACCACTACTCATACACACAGTACACATCAAACATGTAAATCTACATACATGGAGGTTCTCTCAAAAAACACTAGAGACCTCCAAAACACAAGGCTGCTACAGCTAACACAGTCTTCATAGCACCCATGACACATAGCAACACCACTGTCTCACCCACCAAGCCAATAAGGCATAACACTCAAAAAACAAGTTTTCTTCTCATTGGAGACTCAGTAGTGAGACACATGGATGTCCCACTCACCAGGTTGGAAAAGGAAAAAATTATGGTCAGCTGCCTGCCCACTGCCAGGATTAAACAAATCATGCATGCACTCAGGTATCTAAGCAACAAGTACTGTTATGACTCCATCATAGTTTATGTTGGTGTGAATGACTTGAGATGTAAGATTGATTTCAATAATTGGCTTAGTTTTTGGTGTCGTTCCAAGGAGATCCAGTTCCTGTCTGCCTCGGAATCCATGGTCAACAAACCTCGCTGCTTTGCTAGAGACAGTTTGCACCTGGTACCGTTAGGCTTTTGGCTGTTGGCAAAGGCTCTTGCCTCCTGCATAGTGCCTTTTTTAGGCATGGTCTTAAAAACATTACCTATGTGTAATTAACCAATCAGAACAAAATAAGGGTCATGTGGCTAAATGCTAGGAACTTAAACCAAAAACTGCACTCCCAGGAACCACTTCTATCACTAGAAGATGTAAATGTCTATGCAGTCACAGAAACCTGGTTTAAGGCCTCAAAGAGTACCCCAGCCCTGCAATGCTACAATGCCTTCCACACTTTTAGACTGCAAAATGAACATTTGAAAACCAAAGGAGGCGGTGTTTCAGTCTATGTTAGAGATAAATTCACCTCACATCTAGTTAGACTGGACAACTCCATGGAGTTACTCCAGTCCAAGTTATGGTTGGTAAGTCCCCCATTCAAGTCCTAGCCAGTTATAGATCCCCCTACATGGGTAAGGACACCCATGAAGCCTACTTAACCAAACTGAAGACAATCCAAAATTTACCGAACACACTGGTTATAGGAGATTTCATTTATCCCACCATCAACTGGGAAACCTAGTCTAGCCCAAACTCACTAGCACAAACGTTCCGTGACTTTGTGAATTCAAATGCCCTGGAGCAAATTGTCCATATCCCAAAAAGAGGAACAAACAATGTTCTTTGTGTTTCACTGTTGCAGTCATTACATTTGGGTTATCTGCCTGCAGGTAGCCCTCAGCCGGCCTGAGTACCAGAATCTTGGGATTTCTGCATCGGATGCTGTCGCTTCTTCCATGATGTAAGGTGATCAGGGGTATAAAACATGCAGCCGACACCATTACATCAGTCTTTCTTGCTGTGCAGTGCACAAAGCAGAAGTAGTTCGCAAGTGCCAGTCGGTCGACTCCTGAAATTTTCGTTTTCGAGTTTCAGACCTGAAGTCTTCAGAAAGATAAGTACCCCATCGGGAATCCTTTTTTTTTTTCTTGCTTTAGCTGATGTCAGAAAAAATTAATAATTGTCTTGCCTGTGGAAAGCAAATACCTTATAGAGATTTTTATTCTTACTGTGTTAATTGTTTAGGCCCAGACCATGACGTCCCTCGCTGTTCGATTTGTGCCTTGTTCAATGCCCAAACTATTCATCGTCAGGCTATTTTTGTAGCTAAATACTTTCGTTCTTCATCTCTGTACTCTAAAATGGCTTCGTTAAGCCATTCGACTACCGATTTTCTGAAAAAGCATAAGGCTAAAGACAGAGACAGACCGCATAGGTCCAAAACTGCCGACGATGCTTCTGTTAAGCTAGTCGCCAGTCCACTGGTACTCAGTGAGGTGCTTTTGCAGCCCCTGATACCCGCTTCTACAAATACGCAGGCCTCTGCTGAGACCCATTCGGAGTCCGGTATGCCGCGAGATGCTTCTTTGGCTATGGAACCTGCGGATGTCTCTACCGTGGATGGGTCCGGAGCCGCTGTGCAGGCACTGGCTTCTGAGGGTGTATTCAGGCCTATGGATTTTCATATTAAACTGACAACTTCATTTCAAGATAAAAATACCGAATTCCTCAGGCCTAAATCTTGCACTACAACTAGAAAACCGATGACCAAAGCACATTTTCAGGCCCACATGCCTCAAAAACAAATGACTAGAATGCCTGAAGACCTTATTACCTTAATTAGGGGAAGCCAGCCTTCCCCCTCTAAAAGACCTAGTACTGATTTTCCTTCTGATTCTTCTGATCAGGAATCTGATATCTCTATTCTTTCTGACTACCAGGATTTACCCTTATCTACTTATGAGGATTCTGGTGCAGAGGATTCCATTCCCTCTGCTTCCCCTCAAGAGGATTTTTCTTTGGGTGAAACCTTGCATACCCTTAGGGAACATTTCTGCTGGGAAAGCCAGGACTATTCACAGTCCAAAAAGAGACTTAGGGAATTCTTAAGCCTGCCTCAGCACAGGTCTCTAGCTATGCCTCCTGTTCTGGAGATTGTAGATTATGCTTTCCTGGAATCAAGCCTTACCCCAGACACTTTGCCTCCAGCTCCCAGGAAACCAGACAGGTACTACAGAGTACCTGACTCTCACAAATTCCTCTTCAAGAATCCTACTGTGGATCCAGAGACCATTTCCCAAGGACCTAAAAGCATTAAGGCTACTACTGCCAAGAATCCTACCCCTTCTGACAGGAATTCTAGGGCTTTAGACAGATGGGGTAAGAAGGTATATACCTCTAGTACTCTGGCCATTTCAAACCAAACCATTTCCAAATGGATAGTACATTGCATCCATTTCTGCTACAAGCACCATGGAAAACCTACCCCACAGGGGATAAGAACACATTCCACCAGGGCTGCATTTACCTCTACTGCTTTTCTCAGAGGACTCCCTACCAGGGACATCCTGGAAGCTGCAACCTGGAGCTCTGTACATACTTTCACCAAGCATTACCACTTGCGTATCTTTTCTAAATCCAGAGATGGATTTGCCACAGCAGTCTTACAGGGCCTTATTGCTAGCCCTAATGTTCCTTAACTGCCTCTACCCTTCCTTAGCTTTGGGAATCAACCCAAATGTGATGACTGCAACAGTGAAACATGAAGAACATACTACAGTTGTGTACACTTACCATAAATGTAGATGTTGGAATGTATTCACTGTTGCAGTCCTGGTTACCCTCCCTCCAACCCCCTGACTTCTCTTTACTTTTATCTCTCTTTTTTGTTTGGCATACTTTACATCATGTGTATTTGCTTTTTGCTGGGGGTGTTCCATACCATGCAATTGCTTCCTATTGTGGGGCCACCTGACATCTGGGGCAAGAAAAACTGATGTAATGGCGTCGGCTGTATGTTTTATACCCCTGACGTCATGGAAGAAGTGACAGCATCCGACGCAGAAATCCCAAGACTCTGGTATTCAGGCTGAATGAAGGCTACCTGCAGGCAGATAACCCAAATGTGATGACTGTAACAGTGAATACACTCTAACATCTATATTTATGGTAAGTGTACACAACTGCATTTTATTGATCTGGTGCTCACCAATATGTCAAATAGGTGCACTTCTGCAACTTAATACTGACCCCAAATCAGTGACCTTCAAACTTATACTAAAACCAGATGTCACAAAGGGTGAAATCAGAATAAAAGACTTCCCAAGGCAAACTATACCCTCCTAGGTGAAGGTATAAATGTATTCAAAGCCCAACCCTAAGCTGAAAGGGGTAAATATGCTGAAGCTTACACCAAAGCCCTGTAGAATCACTTGCAAAAGTGTATAAACTTGCCTGTACCAGATAGAATCAAAGCCAGGGTCCCAAGTAAAATCAAGTTGCCATGGTGAACTCCCAGCATAAACAAACTCTACAATAAAGACCGTGAAAAAGTGAATGAATGCCTCAATACAAGTGCAAAACTGAAAGTCCAAAATACAAAAAAAACACTTGCAAGATGGTCCAATAAATTCCAACCACTGCCAAAGTACCAGAGTGAACCAATATTCTCCTTTATTGACCAGGTATCCAAGTTTTAGTGCTTTCGGCCATAAATAACAACTTTGGCCTTCTTCAGAAACACCCCCATTTCAAACAGCAACACTTAAAAACCCTCCCCTATCAAAACATTACCCAACAAATTAATTAACAAATCACATTAAATAACCTTGAATTACTACTTTAAAAACAAATAAAAAACTGCAACTCTACTTACATTTATTATAGTTTGCTTTCCTGTGCAAAACAATGTTATAATTAACCCCACTATTAAGACCAGGTTTATTGTAGGCATTGAGCAGAATCTGCCATTTGAGTTCTTTACACTCGAGCTTTCCTTCTCTGTCCCCATTGAATTCAAGGGAAACATTATCTACTGAGAATAAAACATTTTTACAATGGACACATTCCATTGTATGCTTAAACAACACATTGTTGTAATCTTTCTTTTTGATCCTATAATAGTGCTCATAAATTCTTCTCCTCAGGGGTCTATTGTTTTTTCCTATGTAGGAGTCACATGCTGAGCACTTCGCCATGTATACCACATACTCTGAACCGTAAGTAAACCTACCTGGCACGGTTATAATTTTGTCATAAGTGCTTACCTCTACATAGGGACCCTCAGCTATGTATCTACATACTCTGCAGTCTAAGCATTTGTACATACCCTTAACACTACTACTATGTGGTTTATGTGCATCTTCCAAGATCTCTTTAAAATTCCTAGCTCTTATTTATAAATATTGGCTTCTCTCCCACACCAGCCTTAACTTCTTTATTTGCTACTAGGATCCTCCAGTTGTTTCTAATGACTAATTTTATGGTTTCATTATCAACTGTAAAAATTAAAGGCATGGCTACTTACCAGTTCTTAACCTCTTCTCTAATTATTTTATATTCTCCAATCTCTTTCCTTGAACCTTCTACTCCTAACAAATTACTAACTATCCTGGTGGGATACCCTCTATTCATAAACCTTTGATGCAATTCTCCCACAAATCCATCTATTTTACTAATGTCACTTGTAAGTCTTTTTACCCCAACTAACTGTCCCTTAACTATATTATGTTTGACATATGTGGGGTGTATGCTGGAGTAGTGAAGTAAACTATTACTGGTTACATTCTTGTAACTACTAACTGTACTCAATTTTTGTTGCCCTTGTTCCTTAATATTATCCAAATCTAAATAACTAATCCTAGAAAAATTATATTCTAGGGGGAATTTGAAAAAGGAGGTACTTTCATTAGTTTTCTTAACATATTCCTTTAAATCCTCTTCAGAACCCCTCCACACAAAAAACAGATCATTAATAATTCTGTAATAACATAAAAATTACTATACCCTGCTATGCGGGGCAACAGTTTGGTGTCCCAAAAAGCCATAACTAAGTTGGCATAATCAGGAGCCATTCTTGCACCCACCACTACTCCCCTAGTTTGTAAGAAAGACTCCTTTTCAAATGTAAAATAATTGTAGGACAGAATATGTCATGTACTTTCTATAATGAATTTACTCTCCCCACATCAAATTGTTGACTCTCAATCAACATATAACCCACCCAATCTAAACTTACATTGTGTGGGATGCAAGTATTAAGTGATTGCACATCTACTGTTACTAATATGTCCTCTGTTTCTACCACCAGCTTCCTAATCTTACTCAAAAATACATAGAATCCCTAATGAATGACTCAGTTTCTTGTACCAACTTTAACAGGGCCCTATATACAAATTTGGAAAAGGGCTCTAACTTAGATGCCCTAGCTGCAACAATTGGTCTATATGGCGGATTCTGCTCATTTTTATGTACTTTAGGTATTCCAATAAAATACCCAATTTTTCTTCCAAAAAAATACCCAATTTGTAGATAGGGCCCTGTTAAAGTTGGTACAAGAAACGGAGTCATTCATTAGGTATTCTATGCATTTTTGAGTAAGATTAGGGACTTGGTGGTAGAAAGAGAGGACATATTGGTAACAGTAGATGTGCAATCACTTAATACTTGCATCCCACATGATGTAGGTTTAGATTGGGTGGGCTATATGCTGATTGAGAGTCAACAATTTGCGGTAGGGGAGAGTAAATTCATTATAGAATCACTTGCGCAATGCACAGTGGTGCAGCGGTTAATGTTGTTGCCTCACAACAAGAGGTTCTCCGGTTCGATTCTCGGCTGGGGTGCCTTCTGTGTGGAGTTTGCATCTTCTCCCTGCATTCACGTGGGTTTCCTCTAGGTACTCCGGTTTCCTCCCACATTCCAAAGACATGCACCTGGAGCATTTCTTCCCGGGCCTCTGCTGAAAACAGGCTCTGTGGAACCTATTCAGACTTTCCCGGTCAACAAATGTTAAATAAATAAATAAAATATAGAAAGTATAGAACACATTCTGTCCTACAATTATTTACATTTGAAAAGGAGTTTATTTTTACAAACTAGGGGAGTAGCGATGGGTGCAAGGATGGCTCCCAATTATGCCAGCTTAGTTATGGCTTTTTGGGAGACCAAACTATTGCCCCACATAGCAGGGTATAGTAATTTTTTAATGTTATTACAGATTTATTGATGATCTGTTTTTTGTGTGGAAGGGGTCAGAAGAGGATTTAAAGGAATTTAAGAAAATGAAAAGTACCTCTTTTTTAAATTCTCCCTAGAATATAATTTTTCTAGGATTAGTTATTTAGATTTAGATATTATTAAGGAACAAGGGCAATAAAAATTGAGTACAGTTATTAGTTACAACAATGTAGCTAGTAATAGTTTTACTTCACTACTCCAGCATGCACCCCACATATGTCAAACATAATATACTTAAGGGACAGTTAGTTAGGGTAAAAAGACTTACAAGTGACGTTAGTAAAATAGATGGATTTGTGGGAGAATTGTATCAAAGGTTTATGAATAGAGGGTATCCCACCAGGATAGTTAGTAATTTGTTAGGAGTAGAAGGTTCAAGAAAACAGATAGGGGAATATAAAGGAATTAAAGAAGAGGTTAAGAATTGGCAAGTAGCCATGCCTTTAATTTTTACAGTTGATAGTGAAACCATAAAAGGAGTCATTAGAAACAGTAGCAAATAAAGAAGTTAAGGCTGGTGTGGAAGAGAAGCCAATATTTATAAATAAAAGTGCTAGGAATTTTAAAGAGATCTTGGAAGCTGCACATAAACTACATAGTAGTAGTGTTAAGGGTATGTTCAAATGCTTAGACTGCAGAGTATGTAGATACGTAGCTGAGGGTCCCTATGTAGAGGTAAGCACTTATGACAAAATTATAACAGTGCCAGCTAGGTTTACTTGCGGTTCAGATTATGTGGTATACATGGCAAAGTGCTCAGCATGTGACTCCTACCTAGGAAAAAACAATAGACCCCTGAGGAGAAGAATTTGAGCACTATTATAGGATCAAAAAGAAAGATTATAACAATGCATTGTTTAAGAATACAATGGAATCATACAATGGAATATGTCCATTGTAATTTTTTTTTATTCTCAGTAGTAGATCATGTTTCCCTTGAATTCAATGGGAACAGAGAAGGAGAGCTTGAGTTTAAAGAACTCAAATGGCAGATTCTGCTTAATGCCTACAATAAACCTGGTCTTAATAGTGGGGTTAATTATAAAATTGTTTTGCACAGGAAATCAAACTATAATAAATGTAAGCAGAGTTGCAGTTTTTTAGTTGTTTTTAAAGTAGTAATTTAATGTTATTTAATGTGATTTGTTAATTAATTAATTGGGTAATGTTTTGATAGGGGAGGGTATTTAAGTGTTGCTTTTTGAATTCAGGGTGTTTCTGAAGAAGGGCATAGTTATTGTTTATGGCTGAAAGTGCTAAAACTTGGATACTTGGTCAATAAAGGAGAACATTGGTTCACTCTGGTACTTTGGCAGTGGTTGGAATTTATTGGACCATCTTGCAAGTGTTTAATTTTGTATTTTAAACTCTTCATTTAATGCTAAAAGTTGCTGTCCAAGAAAACAAAGACAAGGACCCAACAATGCAAAAAGCATCCTCTTCAGCCTTAACAAGCAAATAAGACAACTTGTCAAATCCTCCAAGGGCTCCTTTGAGAGAAACGTATCAAGTACTGCCAAGGATAATCATAAGCCCTTTTACAGCTATGTATGTAACCTAAAGGGTAGGACCCAAGCATGTGCAGAACTGGTGGCAAATGGTATCACACACACTGACCCCACAGAGATACCGAACCTACTAGCAGATAGGTTTGGTGAAAATTTCACTCCCTTATCTCCTACTAACTTGCAACAATCCCACCCCCAAACTGTCTCCCCATCTTACATATCTGAAGAGCAGGTCCTCAAAGCCCTGTCCAAGGCAAAGAATATGGCCTTGATGAGACTAGATGACATCCTAGGCTATCTTCTAAGTAGGCTAAAACATGAACTAGCATCACCACTAAGTACCCTTTTCAATCAAAGCCTAACCTAACCGCAGGCTTTTTTTCCTGTGGAATAGAGAACAGCTACAGTTACTGCACTCCACAAAGGTGGCCTAGCAACAGACCCAGGGGAACCTATAAGCTTGACAAGCCTCATCTGTAAGACCATGGAACATATCATTATGGACTTCATAAATAAAGTATAGGTGACCTCCAAACCCTGGATCCTACTCAATTCAGCTTTGTGAAGGGCAGATCCTGCCTGTTAAATCTGGTGGATTTCTTTGAAAGTGTGACCAAGACCAGTGATGAGGGCAAATCTGTGCACCCAACATACCTTGACTTGCCAAAGGCTTTCAGCACAATCCCACATTAAGGCATTACCGATAAACTTAGCAAACTGAATGTAAACCCCTTTGTTGTAAGATGTGTAGGAATCCAAAGAACACCAACCATGACTGACATAAAACGTAATTCCTGTTTATTTCTAAAACTCCACTGAAATGACACAAAATCCAATAAAATATTTGTAAGGAATCCTTTTACTCTCAATAAGTGCTTTCGGCCTTGCCTTCTTCAGATCATTAAAACTCTGGATTCCTTTTCCATTAATAAAATCTTTAGCAACCAATCAAATACCTTTCTTATGCCATTTCCCTTTACTTCAACCTATTAGTTTAAGTGCAATCAAATTCCAGTAAAAGGTGCACACCTTAATTGTGTCCAATCACAGGGCGTCTGCCTTTAAGTATTGGTTTTAGCAGAACTACGGTATTCAAACCAGGATGCTGTTAGTGAGTTTGTGAGCTAGTTGGTAACCCATCTTACAACAGATAATAAGCAAAAACCTTGCAACTGCCGAAGGTGTAACAATGAATAAAACAAACAATGTGTAGGAATCCAAATAACACGAACCATGACTGACATAAAACATAATTCCTGTTTATTTCTAAAACTCCACTGAAACGACACAAAATACAATAAAATATTTGTAAGGAACCCTTTTACTCTCGATCGGTTTTACTGGAACTATGACATTCAAACCAGGAGGCTGTTCCACTCTTAAATTCACTATCCATTTAACTTTTTTTCAGTTGCATTATTAATATCCCCCTTTCTCAGGCTTTGGACAGTACATTCTATTACTTTGAACTGAAATGATGTATTGGGTTTTCCATTATATGGTGTGCAGGGCATTCTTAATATCTTTATTCGTATATCCCTTAAGTGCCAAAGCACTCTGTTCTTAAAGGGTAGAACAGTCTTGCCTACATAGTAGGCAGTACATTGTTGGCAGGTTGCTAGGTAAACCACATGTTGTGTTTGACAAGTTGCATAACAGGAAAAAACATATATTCCAAGCCTGAGATGGGATGTCAGAAGAAGTTACCATTGTCTATGACTCTGCATGCTGAACAATTTTCACACTTGAATGTACCTCTCTTAGTAGAGATTACTGGTCTGGGAATTCCATCCATCAAACATAGTTACCCTTTAAGATTTTTTTTTGTTCTTAAAAACAAAGTTCGGTTGATGTCCTACTATCTCACTTAGCTTATTAAAACTGGCCGATACTGTTTTATGATGTCACAAACTTGTGTACAATCATTAGAATAAGTTAAAACAAAGGGTAGCTGATCAAATATTAGAAGTAATATTCTTTTTTTCTTTGTTCCTTCAATATAATCACTTCTCTTACAATATGGTTTTCCCTTGTTCTTTCTCATATCCTTCAGCCGTGTTTCAGTTATCATCACCTCTTTGTCAGTATAGCCTCTCTTAGCCAAATGGGTTTGTAGATTCTTCTTCTTTTTTTCGAACTTTGCATCCTTATTGGTATGGTTGAACAGACCTTAAGAGGTGGGGATTTGATCAATAAGACTGAAATCGAAGAAGCAAAATGGATTATTAGTCTCAAAGTGGTCTGTCCGCCAGGATTGAATGGTTTGTTCCATTAAAACCCTTCCTTAAAAAATGTAGATTAAGTGTGAGGAAGTAATGGGATTCTGTTTGAGATTGGTTCAGTCTATTATAGTGATTATGTTCCAATATGAGGGAAGTCGTAAATTGTAAAATGTATTATAGAAATGGAGGCACACATTAAAATACAAAGATCCTCCTTTAGTTTATTGAGCCCTTTGGTGAACTCTGATTACTGCTATGGAGTTAGATCAACAGGGAGATCTGAGCTGCTGTTTTTGGGACTTAGAATTATACTCTGTTTCTATGAAAAGGAGACATCTATTGAAAGATTGAGCTGTGTTCTAATAGGTTAATAAAGAGGCGCTGTCAACTTTTCTACATTATTCTAGATAACAGAAGTCTCACACATGATTGGAGGCTGATGCAGGAAGAGCAAATTGCAAGATCGGATTGGTTGGATGTTATGCTCCCCGCATGTCATTGGTTGCTTAATAGGAATGGCTGAAATCGCTTGTAACAAGGAAGAAGATTATGTAAATCAGTTAAAGCTTTGAGGATGAATGATGCATTATGATTGGCTACCAAGGAGGTATGGCTAGAATTAATGTAACTAATTGGCACATGAGCATATCGGAAAAGAGAAATGAAGACTTATGCTACGAGCGTGCCAAAAGTATCTGGAAGTACATATGGAATCCCCGTTTGCTTATTGAAGCTAATGGAATAGCCTAAAGTATTTGCCTAAGGTTTTTATTTTTGTTGTTTTCATATGACAAAACTGGGAAGTTTAGAAATTCTGTGATAGGTCAGAAAGAAGATGTAGAATTGTTTCATTGAAGTGTATTGTCTGCTATCTGATTCGAGGAGACTCAAAGAAGGAAGAAAGAATAATTACCTTTGATAGGTGGAAAGAAAAAGCTCGCTGGTTTTTGCACCTTGTATTGGACCAAGAAGAAAAGTGGATAAGGGACACTGTTTTTAATTGGATTTTTTCAGTTTCATGTGAAATACATCTCTTGGATTGGATTTCTTCTAATTTGATTGGTTTATAGTTTTTTTTAAAAAGGATCTCAGGAACAGTATTTTTAGTATTTGAAGAAGGCTTTAAGCGCCTAAGAATTTGATTGTCTGTTAGAATAAAGTTTTACTGTTCATTTTATTCATTCTTCTATAGTGGTTCACCCATATTTTACCTGAATCTTTCAGATTGCACGATAAATAAGGAAGAAGTAAGCCTGTTAAACAGAGGCATGACTTTTATTTCATCACTATCATCGGATTTAAGTGAATTTGTTCTGGAAGCCAAGTATTTTGGTAGAAATGTATAATTACAAAGTATTTTTGGCAAACAAACTAACTATTCTGTGAATCCTTATAAAAAACCTAGTGTTTTTGTCCCAGTTAACCACCCAGCTGTAGATCTATTTATAAGGCTTTGTGAGAATGAAGTTCAACAAATAAGACAAAAAGGCAAACCAGTTAAGCATTTTCATAACATTAGATCTAAACAGAAGGAAGACTTGTATAGATAACAGAGGATGGATGAAGTGGTAATCAAACCAGCTGATAAAGGAGGAGCCATAGTGGTTTTGAATTCCTCCTGGTTATCGATCAGCAATGAAACATATGACTGATTTGAAAACATATCAGCGAATAACCCAAATAGAAATGGAAAGGATGATAAATGGTGTAAAAGACGAATTATATGAAATGTTGATGCAAGGTGGCTTAAAGCAAGAGCTGTATGGCTTCATTTATACACCATTTCAGACTAAACCATCTATTAGTGGCCTACCAAAAATTCACAAAGACAGTAAAAATCCTCCCTCTTCGCCATAGTAGCAGGGAGGGGCTAGGTCACAGAATCGTTGTCGATATTTGTAGAAAATAAACTTAAGTAGTTCCTAACAAAGACTGACAATGTGCTTAGGGATACAGGTGGTTTTCTCTGTAATATGAGTTCAGCTATGAACAGAAATAATGTGTACATGGACTTATTATTGATCACAATGGGTATTTGTAGCCCCTTTATTTTGATTCATAATGGCTATGGGATTGCAGCTATTACATCTATAGCAAAAGAGTTAAAGCCTGAGAAAATGGATCTGGAGCTGATATGCTCCTTACTTGAGCTGACTTTGGAAACCAATATATTTGTTTATGGAGAAGATATATATTGGCAGCGATGGGGTGTAGCTATGGGCACCCCATGCCCAAACAGTTATTCGAATTTGGTTCTCTTCAAATGGGAGAAAGAAAGAAATATTCCACTCAGTAAATCCTTGGATGCACAGTTTAGTGTTATATGGTCGTTATGTGGATGACATATTCCTTTTATGGAAGGTGGGTGCAGATCAACTTCACATGTTCATCAACTATTTACAACAGACCACAGATTTCTTAAGGTTCACGATGCAGTTTTTAGAGAATATAGATTTTTTGGATATAAAGGTAATACTGCAGGAGGAACAAGGTTCAAAACTTCGATACATAGGAAGGAGATGTGGAGAAATCACTACCTATTTAAAAGTAGTATGTACCCCAGACATGTCACAAAGAACATAATGAACAATGAAGTAATGAGATTCTCCAGACTATTAAGTAAGGATGCAGAGTTCAAAAAAAGAAGAATAATCTACAAACCCATTTGGTTAAGAGAGACTATACTGACAAAGAGACGATGGTAACTGATACATGGCTGAAGGATATGAGAAAGAACAAGGGAAAACCAGATTGTACACAAGTTTGTGACATCATAAAACAGTACTGGCTGGTTCTTTTTTTTTCAAAACAGGTTTATTGTTTTAACATATAAGAGAAATATCATAACAATTTTATACAAGTAATTAAAAATAGGTATTATTATAATAGTCAACAAAACAACTAACGTATTTACAAAGACATCCACTACAATCAGATCAATTAATTAAACTAAAATACCATGCTATTGAAATTAAAATTTTTTTAACAAATTTTGTAAATTATCCCATACAATAAAATAAGATGTTTTTCTATTTGTTCTAGTCCTAATTGTGTTTATTTCCATATGGCACACTATATTCATAACATTTTTAAATTCATTGAACGAAGGAGGTGTATCTGAAATCCAATTTCTAGTTATTATTTTCCTAGCCACTGTTAGAATAGACCATAACAAGGGAAGCTTAACCTTTTTAACACTTTGAGGTACAGGTGTGTTGAATAATATAAGAGATTTAGAAATAATGAAATTATCTGTAAAAAGAGCCTGCAAAATTCATTAATTGACTTCCAGTATTCTTTCAATTTTATACAGTCATAAAACATATGAGCCCAGTCAGCATTAATTTCTACATTACATCTCTTACATAGATTATCTTTATTATTTATTTTATTCATCATCAAAGGTGTATAAAAGATCTATGTAAAATTTCCATGTATAAAGTCTCCAGACAATGGAAGACGTAGTTCTATAAGCAGATTCCAATATATATTGTTTATCTTGTTGATTTGGTGGGTCCCCATTAATAGAAGTGAAATAATTCCAGTATGAATCTACACTGTAAAAGTTTCTTGTCTGATAACTTTATGTATGTATGAAAGTTTACCTTTATCAGAAACTTTATGTTGTAAATTTAATATCAAGTAATCAATCAGTGTTGGAATAGATTCTTTAACAGTTATAGACATTAAATCTATTTTATTAATGAGATGTTGTCTAAAGGTCTGAACCTCTAACCAGCAAGTTTCTCTTAGATCAAATTCTTGTTTTAAGAAATCTAGATTTTTAACTTTATTATCAGATATCAACTGATACCAGTACTTTAGATCATTATCTATAGCTAAATGAGTTCCTTCAGAAGTAGATGACAAAAGCATACCCTGAGTATACATTATAGGAAATACAATAAAATTCCATTCCCTATACTTAGGGTGCATGAATATAAAGTTATGATAACTAATAATAATATTTAATGGGTAACAAACCATATGTTTAGGTGTAATAGGTGAAGTACAAAATTCCTTTAGTAACCATAACATGGAGTTATTTACAATCATATTTTTATGTGTTAAGGAGATTTTCATGAAGTGTATACTAATTAGCTCCCAATAATCTTTCCATTTTGTGACATATGACTGATCTATTAATAAAGTAATAACTTTTACAATAGAAGAGATAGTATATAAATTAAAGTCTGGAAAAGAAATACCCCTTGAGACCAGCTATTAGTATGTTTCTTTAATGCAATCCTAGGTCTATTAGGTGCCCATAAGAAATTTAACATTAGTGTGTTCAGTTTCTTGATAATTATTTTTGTAGGTGGAAGTATTATTGATTGTATTAAGTATAAAATCTTGGGGAATATTATCATTTTAATAATTGTAAGTCTCTCCTCCATAGTAAAAACATATTATTCCAGGTATTAAAAGATTTTGTATATTAAGAAAACAGGTATTATAATTATTATATATAATAGATTTAATATCTTTAGATAGTATTATACCTAAATAAGTTATCTGACCTGAATTGGGTACATATTTACTAAAATCACTAATGAGAATATTTTTTCGTGTATATATAGGTAGTATTTTATTTTTTCTTCATTGAATATTAAACCAGAAATACTTTTAAAATTCATCATGTTATCAAATAGAGAATGTATAGAAGAATTAGATCCTGCTGATGTAATTAGAACATCATCTGCAAAAAGTTGAATTTTGGATGTTGTATTTTCATCTATTTCAAAACCCTCTATGTCAGTACTGTTTCTGATCAAATTAGCCCAAGGCTCCATTACTAAAGTGAATAATAGTGGAGAAAGTGGACATCCTTGTTTTGTACCTTTAAGAATGGGTATTTTTGTGAAACATATGTTCCTACCTTAATATAAGCCAATGTTCCTTTGTATAAATGTTCAATTAGATTTACAAATGCATCCGAGAAGTTTTGCACTTCATTAAGGTAAACAGATAGTCCCAACTTACTGAATCAAATGCTGAACTTATACCAAGACTAATAAGTGTTAAATCTTTCTTTTTCCTATTTGCAAAATCTATTAATGTTAAAGTTCTTCTTATATTATCAAAACTATTTCTATTTACAATGAAGCCTGTCTGATCTATATCTATAATGCCGGGAATGATTGTCTTCAATCTATCAGCAAAGATATTCATAAACATTTTATAATCAACATTAACAATGAGATGGGCCGATATGAAGAACATCTAGTTGGATCTTTATTAGGTTTTAAAATTGGCGAAATAAATGTATATTGCCAAGATGAGGGGATTATTAACTCAGTTTGGGCCAAAATAAAAACCTTATGTATTAATGAATATGTATTTTTAGAAAGGATTTTATATATCTCTGGTATAATACCATCATTACCCGGTGCTTTGTTTGATTTAAGCTTATTTATTTGTGTAATAACTTCTGTATATGAAATACTCTTGTCCAATAGTTTAATCTGTTGTTTATTAAGCTTTTTATTCATATTTGTGGTTATAAACTCCTTTATTTTATCATTAGGTTAATTTTAGAAAGATTTTCAAATTGTGTTTATTTCCATATGGCACACTATATTCATAACATTTTTAAATTCATTGAACGAAGGAGGTGTATCTGAAATCCAATTTCTAGTTATTATTTTCCTAGCCACTGTTAGAATAGACCATAACAAGGGAAGCTTAACCTTTTTAACACTTTGAGGTACAGGTGTGTTGAATAATATAAGAGATTTAGAAATAATGAAATTATCTGTAAAAGAGCCTGCAAAAATTCATTAATTGACTTCCAGTATTCTTTCAATTTTATACAGTCATAAAACATATGAGCCCAGTCAGCATTAATTTCTACATTACATCTCTTACATAGATTATCTTTATTATTTATTTTATTCATCATCAAAGGTGTATAAAAAGATCTATGTAAACATTTCCATGTATAAAGTCTCCAGACAATGGAAGACGTAGTTCTATAAGCAGATTCCAATATATATTGTTTATCTTGTTGATTTGGTGGGTCCCCATTAATAGAAGTGAAATAATTCCAGTATGAATCTACACTGTAAAAAGTTTCTTGTCTGATAACTTTATGTATGTATGAAAGTTTACCTTTATCAGAAACTTTATGTTGTAAATTTAATATCAAGTAATCAATCAGTGTTGGAATAGATTCTTTAACAGTTATAGACATTAAATCTATTTTATTAATGAGATGTTGTCTAAAGGTCTGAACCTCTAACCAGCAAGTTTCTCTTAGATCAAATTCTTATTTTAAGAAATCTAGATTTTTAACTTTATTATCAGATATCAACTGATACCAGTACTTTAGATCATTATCTATAGCTAAATGAGTTCCTTCAGAAGTAGATGACAAAAGCATACCCTGAGTATACATTATAGGAAATACAATAAAATTCCATTCCCTATACTTAGGGTGCATGAATATAAAGTTATGATAACTAATAATAATATTTAATGGGTAACAAACCATATGTTTAGGTGTAATAGGTGAAGTACAAAATTCCTTTAGTAACCATAACATGGAGTTATTTACAATCATATTTTATGTGTTAAGGAGATTTTCATGAAGTGTATACTAATTAGCTCCCAATAATCTTTCCATTTTGTGACATATGACTGATCTATTAATAAAGTAATAACTTTTACAATAGAAGAGATAGTATATAAATTAAAGTCTGGAAAAGAAATACCCCTTGAGACCAGCTATTAGTATGTTTCTTTAATGCAATCCTAGGTCTATTAGGTGCCCATAAGAAATTTAACATTAGTGTGTTCAGTTTCTTGATAATTATTTTTGTAGGTGGAAGTATTATTGATTGTATTAAGTATAAAATCTTGGGGAATATTATCATTTTAATAATTGTAAGTCTCTCCTCCATAGTAAAAAACATATTATTCCAGGTATTAAAAAGATTTTGTATATTAAGAAAACAGGTATTATAATTATTATATATAATAGATTTAATATATTTAGATAGTATTATACCTAAATAAGTTATCTGACCTGAATTGGGTACATATTTAGTAAAATCACTAATGAGAATATTTTTTCGTGTATATATAGGTAGTATTTTATTTTTTTCTTCATTGAATATTAAACCAGAAATACTTTTAAAATTCATCATGTTATCAAACAGAGAATGTATAGAAGAATTAGATCCTGCTGATGTAATTAGAACATCATCTGCAAAAAGTTGAATTTTGGATGTTGTATTTTCATCTATTTCAAAACCCTCTATGTCAGTACTGTTTCTGATCAAATTAGCCCAAGGCTCCATTACTAAAGTGAATAATAGTGGAGAAAGTGGACATCCTTGTTTTGTACCTTTAAGAATGGGTATTTTTTGTGAAACATATGTTCCTACCTTAATATAAGCCAATGTTCCTTTGTATAAATGTTCAATTAGATTTACAAATGCATCCGAGAAGTTTTTGCACTTCATTAAGGTAAACAGATAGTCCCAACTTACTGAATCAAATGCTGAACTTATACCAAGACTAATAAGTGTTAAATCTTTCTTTTTCCTATTTGCAAAATCTATTAATGTTAAAGTTCTTCTTATATTATCAAAACTATTTCTATTTACAATGAAGCCTGTCTGATCTATATCTATAATGCCGGGAATGATTGTCTTCAATCTATCAGCAAAGATATTCATAAACATTTTATAATCAACATTAACAATGAGATGGGCCGATATGAAGAACATCTAGTTGGATCTTTATTAGGTTTTAAAATTGGCGAAATAAATGTATATTGCCAAGATGAGGGGATTATTAACTCAGTTTGGGCCAAAATAAAAACCTTATGTATTAATGAATATGTATTTTTAGAAAGGATTTTATATATCTCTGGTATAATACCATCATTACCCGGTGCTTTGTTTGATTTAAGCTTATTTATTTGTGTAATAACTTCTGTATATGAAATACTCTTGTCCAATAGTTTAATCTGTTGTTTATTAAGCTTTTTATTCATATTTGTGGTTATAACCTTTATTTTATCTTTAGATTCCATGTTAATATTATTATGGTTAATTTTGTGAAAGTGATTTCTAAATTCATCTAGTATTTCTGGTATACTAGAAACATTCTTCTTTTTCCTTAGAGAAAAGATTTCTTTGATATGGTTTTGTTTATTCAACCTTTTTGTTTTATTTTTAAGTCTATGTAAGTATTTGGGGCTTATTGAATAAGACAAAAACTTGTATTTCTCTAAAGTTATTTTAACTTTATGAGTTAAAATTTCTTTGTATTTCTCATTTAGTTTGTTTATTTCTTCAATAACTTTCTTGTCCATAATATTTTATTTATTATTATGTTTATAAGAGTCTAATTTACTTTGAATATCTAACAATTCCTTATCCCAAGATTTCCTTTTATTATTATACCATCTGATACTTTGTCCATATAGATATGATTTTAAGGCATCCCAAACATAAACAATGGAGACTTCAGGAGTGTTATTTATGTCTAAAAAATGTTTTACTTCTGAAAGTATATATTCTTTATAGTCTTTTAGTTGAGTTAAGTATGCTGGTATCCTTTTGATCTGAACATTATGAGTATTTTTTATCATGAATTCAAAAACAATTGAATTATAAAAGAAATATGTTACACCCACCAGGGCAGAGTCAATAAAAGAGCTTCCAATCACCACAAAGTCCAGCAGTTGTATCACAAAGGTAAATTCACCACAGGATTTTATTGAACAGGCAGACAGTTGCAGACAGGTACAGACTAAGCACAATTAAATGCTTTCGCCAAACAGTTCGGCTTCATCAGAGTCATAACACAGAACTAACATACACATAAATTTAAATATCATACTCACAGCTACTATTGGATGAAACAAACACCTCCCCCCACATTAATTAAGACCAATAGAATTTATTAACTAATGAATATTACTAAAAACTACTTTTTTATTATTTAAATACATAAATACATAAATAATTTGTTTTTTAAAAAATCTTCTCTTAAAAACTCCTCAAAAAATAAACAATTGATATGCATATCTAAATTATATAAATACAATGACAACTAAATATACTAATAAATTTCATATAAACTCACATTAATATAAATAAATGTGAATAAAAATTCACATTAATATAAATAAATGTGAATAAAAATTCTATTTACCTATTAAATCTGTTGAGATCTAAGTTTTAAAATAGGTTTTATAGAAATGTGGTCATTTAAACCTGGGGGTCTACAGGCGTCTAATCTAATTTGCCATTCTGTCTCTAAAGCCCCCACCCTATTGACCACATCTCCGCCTTCCCCACAATCAATCACACGACCTATAACAAAAAACAAAAACTTTTTAAAATCACTACATTGTGTACTGTGCAGGTAAAGTGCATTGTGCAAGTCCTTCTTTTTAATTGACCTTAAGTGCTCAGAAATCCTATCTCGAAGCCTCCTAATAGTTTTGCCTACATAGTAGGCATCACAAGAGGAACAGGAGGCCAAATATACAAGATTTTTGGTACAACAATTACACTGTCCAGGGCATTTAATGGTGTATTTGTACCCTTCTACACAAACATATGAACCTTCGTTCACATACCTACACCACCTACAAAATCCACACTTTTTCATACTCGACCTATAATTTTTTGTATTATTCTTTTCTAAAATTCCTTTCAGATTCTCCCCTCTACTATACACAATATTAGGTCCTTTACCCAAGATCTTTTTGACCTCTTCACTAAGGGAGAGATTCCATACTCCCTTCATCATTTCAATAATTACAGGTGTCATACAGTTATATTTTACCACTAGACGTAAACCTTCTGCCATTTCATCCTTCATAACGTCCTCCTCATCTCTTATAGTCACTCCACCTAGTAGAATCGGAGCATAACTACCTCTTCTTTCTCTAATTACATCTCTTTTTACACTAAGTAAAAGCTTTAAAGGGTATCCACGGTCTAGAAACATTCCAACCAGTTTGAACATTTCATCCTTGAAAACTATATCTTGACTAACCAATCTAGACGTTCTGACCATTTGGGCCTTAATTAACCCCTTACGCTGATGAAATGGGTGACAACTGTTGAAATGTAAAAGAGAGTTGGAATAATTTTCCTTCCTATAAATGTTACTTGTAAAACCCCCTTCATCTTTACAGATCAACACATCCAAATAGTTAATACTTTCCTTTTTCCAATTAAATGTAAATTTCAAAAAGTTTGTTGTTCTCCCCAAAAAATCAACAAATTCACTTGCTGAATCCTGGTCACCCTTCCACAGAATCAATATATCGTCCAAAAACCTATTGTACATAAGAATTTTCTCCATGTATTTACTAGATGTAAAAATATGTTCTCTCTCCCAGGTCAATAACACTGCATTCGCAAACAAGGGGGCACATTTCGCCCCCATTGCTACTCCTAAAACCTGCTGGAAAAGGTCACCTTCAAATGCCACAAAGTTATTTTTTAACACCACTTCCATCAGATCTAAAAGGAAGTTTACTTTTTGTCCATTAAACAGCCCACTCTTGACCATTGCTTCAAAAAACATCTCTAGGCCCTCCTCCTGTGGAATGACCGAGAACAGGTTCACAACATCAATTGTCAGGAACCCAAAATCACCCTCTATATTTCTTACATCTTTAAACCTTTTTAAACAGTGCCAAGAATCTTTGATTATATGTTCAACAGCATTAAACATAGGTTTAAGTGAAATATCAATAAATGCAGCTAAGGGTTCGGTTTTAGATCCTCTTGCAGATACAATGGGCCTATATTCCAATCTATCAGCCCCCTTGTGTGTCTTTAGAATACAGAACAATGTCGGCATTTTTGGAAATTTAACTGATAAAAAATCATATTCATTCTCATTAATTGTACCTTGAAAGAGAGCATCATATAAAAAAACATCTATTTTCAAATATGCCTATTTATTTCACTTCTTGATACTACCTTGTATGTTTCATCTCTGTTTAATAACGCAGATATATCAGAAATATAATCAGTGTTTGTCATAATCACTGTACCCCCTCCCTTGTCGGGCTTCATAAATCTATACATACCAGATTTTTTCAGGGAGTCTAATAAATCTCTTTCTTTCACTGTTAGATTGTCATCAAAAACCTGAAAATTCCTTAACTTCTCCCTCAGCTGGGCCTCTACTAACCTTTCAAATCCTATAACTTCTGTGTGTAACGGAGGCATAAATGCACTTTTTCTTTTAAAACTATTGACAGGGATGGGGTTGTTCATATTTATTGTTTCAACCTTCTTACCCCCCCCATCAAAAAACATTTTTAAATGCATCTGCCTGGTGAACATTTTTAACTCCAACAGTGTTTTAACTATATCCGGTTTAAACATAGGGACAAATTTAACCCCTTTTGCAAATAATTCAAAATATTCATTATTAATGTTTAAATCTGTATAGTTATAAATGCAGTAACCTTTTTTCCGATAAACTTTAAAATTTTCTCCTTCTTTAATAACAAATCCACAATTGTCATGAACTTCTGGCACAGTGCAACTTTCATGAATACATTTCTCATGTATTCCCTCAAAACCACAGCACAGAGACATCATATTATTATCATTGTGTAAAAAACTTCTCTCATCAACATTTTCAGAAGATATCATATTATTATCATTGTATAAAAAACTTCTCTCATCAACATTTTCAGAACTTGCATCTGTATCAACCCCATCATTGTTAACAAATTCACAAATGATTCCCCTAGAAATACTTTCATTACAAATACTTTCATTACAATTAATAGTTTCATCCAGAAGCCTTTCCCCACATATCAATACCTCCCCCTCCTGTTGATTCTTCCATTCATTTTGTAACTTTCTTGCAATTCCCCCCCATTGATTCCCCTGTTGCGTAGCCTCTCTGATCTTCGAGGCTGATTTTCTGTATCTAAAAAACTGTTTGGACTATGCACACATTCATTAAAATCATTTAGCTCTTCCTCACTAACAATATTACTCTCTGTTTCGTTAACCGCCCCATATCTCCTGTATTTAGTCCCAGGCGGATATGCACATTTGTGTTTATAATCTAAAATATCCCTTTCAAGCTTCTTTCTTTAGTTTCAGAATTTTTTAAGACAAATGCTTCAATACTTTTAATAACCCTGTCAAAATTACTTTTATATTGTTCGAACAATAAATCAGTAGTAATACTTACATACATTTGCCTTATTTCATCCTTCATCTCATTCAATTTAATGTCATTATTCCTAATAATAATGTCCAACATGTCCATACCTGTTTTATTAAACAGGTCTACCAGTTCCGTAAATGCTGTCGACCCCTCTTCAATTCCCATGGGTCTTTTCCAAACCCGAAGACCCTTCGGTACCTGGTTTAAGTCCTTGGATTTTAACAAAAACTTTGTGTCCAACTGAATCGCACGGTATTTCGTACACAGTTTTTCGTACATCACTATCTGCTCCCTTATACATGGTTTCGCCAGCATTCTCCTGTTGTTCGTGTTCATTTCGCGTGTCAACGGCTCGTCAAGCCAGGAAGTGATGTCAAAGCCTCCGCGTTGCTCAATCCCATTCGGGTCCCCATACGCTCCTTCTTGAAAATTGTTCCTCTCGTGGGAACCAGCCGCATTTGCGTACGTTGTTGTCCTGGACCGCTGCCCACACGGAATTGTCCCCACCGGCGAATGCAAAGTAAAAAGGCGCACCTGCGAATCAGTCGGGCTCACCAGCTCGTTAACACCATTCCCTCCATTCTCTCCATTAACAGTGTTGGCCATATTTACCGAATCAGAGTCATAAGCTTTAATTAGCTTATCCACAACGACAGCCAATTCTTTCAAAATCACCTGCATGGTGGATCCACCAAACGCTGACCACAACAACTGTCCCAGTGGTTTGTAAAGTTAAAAAAGAAATATGTTACACCCACCAGGGCAGAGTCAATAAAAGAGCTTCCAATCACCACAAAGTCCAGCAGTTGTATCACAAAGGTAAATTCACCACAGGATTTTATTGAACAGGCAGACAGTTGCAGACAGGTACAGACTAAGCACAATGAAATGCTTTCGCCAAACAGTTCGGCTTCATCAGAGTCATAACACAGAACTAACATACACATAAATTTAAATATCATACTCACAGCTACTATTGGATGAAACAAACACCTCCCCCCACATTAATTAAGACCAATAGAATTTATTAACTAATGAATATTACTAAAAACTACTTTTTTATTATTTAAATACATAAATACATAAATAATTTGTTTTTTAAAAAATCTTCTCTTAAAAACTCCTCAAAAAATAAACAATTGATATGCATATCTAAATTATATAAATACAATGACAACTAAATATACTAATAAATTTCATATGAACTCACATTAATATAAATAAATGTGAATAAAAATTCACATTAATATAAATAAATGTGAATAAAAATTCTATTTACCTATTAAATCTGTTGAGATCTAAGTTTTAAAATAGGTTTTATAGAAATGTGGTCATTTAAACCTGGGGGTCTATAGGCGTCTAATCTAATTTGCCATTCAGTCTCTAAAGCCCTCACCCTATTGACCACATCTCCGCCTTCCCCACAATCAATCACATGACCTATAACAAAAAACAAAAACTTTTTAAAATCACTACATTGTGTACTGTGCAGGTAAAGTGCATTGTGCAAGTCCTTCTTTTTAATTGACCTTAAGTGCTCAGAAATCCTATCTCGAAGCCTCCTAATAGTTTTGCCTACATAGTAGGCATCACAAGAGGAACAGGAGGCCAAATATACAAGATTTTTGGTACAACAATTACACTGTCCAGGGCATTTAATGGTGTATTTGTACCCTTCTACACAAACATATGAACCTTCGTTCACATACCTACACCACCTACAAAATCCACACTTTTTCATACTCGACCTATAATTTTTTGTATTATTCTTTTCTAAAATTCTTTATGCCTCCGTTACACACAGAAGTTATAGGATTTGAAAGGTTAGTAGAGGCCCAGCTGAGGGAGAAGTTAAGGAATTTTCAGGTTTTTGATGACAATCTAACAGTGAAAGAAAGAGATCTATTAGACTCCCTGAAAAAATCTGGTATGTATAGATTTATGAAGCCCGACAAGGGAGGGGGTACAGTGATTATGACAAACACTGATTATATTTCTGATATATCTGCGTTATTAAACAGAGATGAAACATACAAGGTAGTATCAAGAAGTGAAATAAATAGGGCATATTTGAAAATAGATGTTTTTTTATATGATGCTCTCTTTCAAGGTACAATTAATGAGAATGAATATGATTTTTTATCAGTTAAATTTCCAAAAATGCCGACATTGTTCGGTATTCCAAAGACACACAAGGGGGCTGATAAATTGGAATATAGGCCCATTGTATCTGCAAGAGGATCTAAAACCGAACCCTTAGCTGCATTTATTGATATTTCATTTAAACCTATGTTTAATGCTGTTGAACATATAATCAAAGATTCTTGGCACTGTTTAAAAAGGTTTAAAGATGTAAGAAATATAGAGGGTGATTTTGGGTTCCTGACAATTGATGTTGTGAACCTGTTCTCGGTCATTCCACAGGAGGAGGGCCTAGAGATGTTTTTTGAAGCAATGGTCAAGAGTGGGCTGTTTAATGGACAAAAAGTAAACTTCCTTTTAGATCTGATGGAAGTGGTGTTGAAAAATAACTTTGTGGCATTTGAAGGTGACCTTTTCCAGCAGGTTTTAGGAGTAGCAATGGGGGCGAAATGTGCCCCCTTGTTTGCGAATGCAGTGTTATTGACCTGGGAGAGAGAACATATTTTTACATCTAGTAAATACATGGAGAAAATTCTTATGTACAATAGGTTTTTGGACGATATATTGATTCTGTGGAAGGGTGACCAGGATTCAGCAAGTGAATTTGTTGATTTTTTGGGGAGAACAACAAACTTTTTGAAATTTACATTTAAATGGAAAAAGGAAAGTATTAACTATTTGGATGTGTTGATCTGTAAAGATGAAGGGGGTTTTACAAGTAACATTTATAGGAAGGAAAATTATTCCAACTCTCTTTTACATTTCAACAGTTGTCACCCATTTCATCAGCGTAAGGGGTTAATTAAGGCCCAAATGGTCAGAACGTCTAGATTGGTTAGTCAAGATATAGTTTTCAAGGATGAAATGTTCAAACTGGTTGGAATGTTTCTAGACCGTGGATACCCTTAAAAGCTTTTACTTAGTGTAAAAAGAGATGTAATTAGAGAAAGAAGAGGTAGTTATGCTCCGATTCTACTAGGTGGAGTGACTATAAGAGATGAGGAGGACGTTATGAAGGATGAAATGGCAGAAGGTTTACGTCTAGTGGTAAAATATAACTGTATGACACCTGTAATTATTGAAATGATGAAGGGAGTATGGAATCTCTTCCTTAGTGAAGAGGTCAAAAAGATCTTGGATAAAGGACCTGATATTGTGTATAGTAGAGGGGAGAATCTGAAAGGAATTTTAGAAAAGAATAATACAAAAAATTATAGGTCGAGTATGAAAAAGTGTGGATTTTGTAGGTGGTGTAGGTATGTGAACGAAGGTTCATATGTTTGTGTAGAAGGGTACAAATACACCATTAAATGCCCTGGACAGTGTAATTGTTGTACCAAAAATCTTGTATAGTTGGCCTCCTGTTCCTCTTGTGATGCCTACTATGTAGGCAAAACTATTAGGAGGCTTCGAGATAGGATTTCTGAGCACTTAAGGTCAATTAAAAAGAAGGACTTGCACAATGCACTTTACCTGCACAGTTCACAATGTAGTGATTTTAAAAAGTTTTTGTTTTTTGTTATAGGTCGTGTGATTGATTGTGGGGAAGGCGGAGATGTGGTCAATAGGGTGGGTGCTTTAGAGACAGAATGGCAAATTAGATTAGATGCCTGTAGACCCCCAGGTTTAAATGACCACATTTCTATAAAACCTATTTTAAAACTTAGATCTCAACAGATTTATTAGGTAAATAGAATTTTTATTCACATTTATTTATATTAATGTGAATTTTTATTCACATTTATTTATATTAATGTGAGTTTATATGAAATTTATTAGTATATTTAGTTGTCATTGTATTTATATAATTTAGATATGCATATCAATTGTTTATTTTTTGAGGAGTTTTTAAGAGAAGATTTTTTAAAAAACAAATTATTTATGTATTTATGTATTTAAATAATAAAAAAGTAGTTTTTAGTAATATTCATTAGTTAATAAATTCTATTGGTCTTAATTAATGTGGGGGGAGGTGTTTGTTTCATCCAATAGTAGCTGTGAGTATGATATTTAAATTTATGTGTATGTTAGTTCTGTGTTATGACTCTGATGAAGCCGAACTGTTTGGTGAAAGCATTTCATTGTGCTTAGTCTGTATCTGTCTGCAACTGTCTGCCTGTTCAATAAAATCCTGTGGTGAATTTACCTTTGTGATACAACTGCTGGACTTTGTGGTGATTGGAAACAATTGAATTATGATCAGATATAGGACATGAAATGATTTTGGAATTAATTAAATCTGTTACAATCTGGTTAGAAATAAAGACCCTATCTATTTTTAAATAAGTTTTGTATCTGTTAGAAAAAAAGGTGTATGGCAATGATTTTGAATCTATCTGATTATTAATATCATTCAAATGATAAGAATTAGCAAAATCCTTTAAATGTTTTGCATTAGATGTAATTCTTCTCTTTCCTATAGTGGTAGTATCACTTTCATGTAGTATACAATTAAAGTCACCAGCTAAAATAATATCTCCTATAGAGAATGATATGATCTTATCAAGATGATGTTTCACTGTATTAATACCAATTCCAGGTATCCAATATACATTAATTAAAGTGTAAGTCTTCCCATTAATTTGTATTGTAACCATACAAAACATTCCTTTGTCATCCTGATAAGACTTAATGGTTTTAGGAATGGGCATACTTTTATTCCATAAAATAGCCACTCCTCTTTTTTTCTGAGTGTGCTCTGCACTAACCAATACTGTATATTTGTTTGTGGCTAGTTTATCAATATCTTTTTTCAAGAGATGGGTTTCTTGTAGGAAGACTAAGTTGGCCTTATGTAAATTAATGTATCTTATTAGGCTTGCCCTTTTACATGGATTATTCAATCCATTAATGTTTAAAGAAATTCCTTTTAAAGATGTCATTTGGCATTTTTAAAACTTAAGAATCTTATGATCAAAATAACAAATAACAAGATAAGTAATGCTACATCTCCTCCTTTAGGTGTACCTTTAAATATAGCTGTATTTATTGAATCTCTTATGGGATTTCGTATAGGATTCAATTTTGTTTGTAGTGACAATGAATGTACAAAATATATTGTGGATGTCAAAACTATATACAAATAACAATGAACAAGTGAAAATAATGTAAGGATTAAACCTTGCATCCAGCCTGAGTTGTAAACTCCAACTTAGAGTAGTATTTACCACTCAAGTTAACCCCTACCCTAAGCAGCAGTACGTCAGCTACCACCTTATCAATTTAATACTAGTTATATTTAACTGAAGTTAACAGTTTTCAATTCAATTATCTAGCAAGACAAGACTACACATTTGGTAAAACAGCATCATATAAACTAAAATAAACCTTTTTTTTTTTTTAAAAACTGTTCATACTACTGTATACATCCATGTAATATAAAACACTTGTATTCAAATAGCATTCAAATAATCTTGATGTTAGAAATCAAGAGGAGAGAAAAATAAGTTCTAACATTCATTTAAATCAAAAACTTTGGCTAATATAATTCAGACATTACATATATTAGGATGCATCTATTTTCTGTCATGTAAATACAGTTAACAGCTTCCAAAAAAACCTTGAATTGCTTGTATATGAGCATTTACTCAAACTCATTATTGCCAATAGAATAAAATATTATATTCATAGAAATTGTTATACATTATACTTCATAGTTAAGCAGATTCTCAGAAACATTTATATACATATCTACATACACACACATACACACACACACACACACACACACACACACACACACACACACACACATATATATATATATATATATATATATATATATATATACATACATACACACATATACACATATATATATATATATATATATATATATATATATGCACATGCATACACACACATACACACACACACACACACACACACACACACACACACACACACACACACACACACACACATACACACAAACACACACACACACATACACACACACACATACACACACATATATATACATATATATATATATATATATATATATATATATATATATATATATATATCTGATCTCACTGAGTTGTAGCTTTACTGAGCACCATCTTACATTGCTGTCCCTTCAATAAATCTGTCTGCTTTATACAAAATAATGCACAGCAAACACATTTTAGTAACCAGATTTTACAAACATGCTATACTACTGCTTTAAAATATATCACATGACAATTTCTTCCAGTATAGAGTTATAAAATTATTTATGCTTGTCAATCAGATTAATTAAATGAGTTATAGTAATGTATATGTTTGGGACATAGGTTTTAACACATATTATTAATCTGCTATTCCTGTATCTGTGATGTGTCAGTGTGATATCTAGGTCAAAGGTGAGACCAGCTGCTTTCAGCTTCTCTGTGAGAATTCTGAGAGTTGAAGCTTTTGAAGTAGCTCATGGACACTGTGCATGAGACAGCCCACATCCCAGATTGTCTCTCTTAACATTTTGGTGGGAAACTTATTAAAAACTAGTGACAAACATTCATTTAGCAGTGTAAATGCATCTAAACATGACAAAGCCTTCACAATGCATTCTACAGGTTATTACAGACTCTATGTAAGTTAAATCAAGCCCAAAATTACTAATAAGTAACAAAACTCAGCATTTTTGTCCCAACTCAACTCCTATGTAAATCTTATTATTTACTGTGTCTATATGATCAAAAGTATTTCTATATATTAATAAAGAAAAGAAAAAGAGAGTAGAAAGTAAAAGGGTGTAAGGCAGAAATAAAAAAAAATGTAAGAGAAAGCTATAAGAAGTATATACAATAGAATATTACTTACTGTTTATATTAATAGAGTTAAAAATAAAACATATTATTTACTATTATTTAGTTCTAATTATTATTAGTTAAAGCATGACAGATTATTTACAAACAAGCATAAGCAGTGTAATCAAGAAAGTATAATTAGGTAGTGGCATTCCTGTATCTGTGATGTGTCAGTGTGATATCTAGGTCAAAGGTGAGACTAGCTGCTTTCAGCTTCTCTGTTAGAATTCTGAGAGTTGAAGCTTTTGAAGTAGCTCATGGACACTGTTCATGAGACAGCCCACATCCCAGATTGTCTCTCTTAACATTTTGGTGGGAAACTTATTAAAAACTAGTGACAAACATTCATTTAGCAGTGTAAATGCATCTAAACATGACAAAACCTTCACAATGCATTCTACAGGTTATTACAGACTCTATGTAAGTGAAATCAAGCCAAAAATTATTAATAAGTAACAAAACTCAACATTTTTGTCCCAACTCAACTCCTATGTAAATCTTATTATTTACTGTGTCTATATGATCAAAAGCATTTCTATATATTAATAAAGAAAAGAAAAGAGAGTAGAAAGTAAAAGGGTGTAAGGCAGAAATAAAAAAATGTAAGAGAAAGCTATAAGAAGTATATACAATAGAATGTTACTTACTGTTTATATTAATAGAGTTAAAAATAAAACATGTTATTTACTATTATTTAGTTCTAATTATTATTAGTTAAAGCATGACAGATTATTTACAAACAAGCATAAGCAGTGTAATCAAGAAAGTATAATTAGGAATAGCATTTGAAGAACATATAAACTTTTAAAGGAAAAAAAATGTATCAAATTACTGACCTTATTTTTCCTCTTCAGAAAGAGAAACAAGTTAAATCACAGCTTGCCATTAAATCTCCAGATATTTTGACTAGTTATGAAACAAAACATTTCTTTGCACACAGAGAATAACTTTGATTAAATCTTTTTCAAAATATGTGTTGCTTCTTGGAAATGCAGGAACTATATTTAAAAAGATTAATAATAAAATAAAATGATGAGAGAAAAAAACATAGTACAAATCATTTGTTTTTAGTCTCTTCTTCTTCTCTGAAGTCTTCCACGAAGTTTCAGTTGCCAGTCTCTTTAATGAAGGACTAGCCCATTCCATTTCTTCTATTTTTCCAAAATCTTATTTTTTGATAAAGAGTAAAGCAGAGTCTAAGTCATCGAAAATTTTAGGACCATCAGGAAGGAAGATTTTAAGCTTGGCAGGAAACAGAAGGTATGTTTTAAACTGTGCTTTTAAGCTCCCTTATTAGTGGCAGAAAAACTTTTCTTTTAGCTAATACCATGGAAGAATAGTCATTGTCAAAATGCACAGTTGTTTCATTAATCTTAACAGGAGCTTTAGCCCAAGCAGATTTAAGAACCATCTCTTTATCAAAAGATGATAGAAATCTAACTATAACTGATCTAGGATAGTTTTTGTTAGAGTTAGTATTAGCTATAGTTCTATGTGCTCTTTCGATACCAAAAGAGAATGCTTCTGGTAAATCTAAAGTTTTAGGGAGCCATGTTGTTAAAAAGAAGTAATATTGTTACCTTCAATATTTTCTGGCAGTCCAAAAATCCTAATGTTATTGCCTAGATCTATTTTCCAGGTCATCCAGCTTTGTTTGTAAATGTGTATTTTGTTTCAGCAGAAACTCAATGTTGATTTCCTCTTCTTGTATTCTATTTTCCATGTCATTCACAGCTTCTTCTATGCCTGTCATCTGGATCTTCTGTTGTTGCAGGTCCATATGTAACAAGTCTATTTGTTTTGTAGTTTTTTCTATGAAAGTGTCTATTTTAGTATCCATTTTATCCATCTTAGCAGTAAGTTGCTGGACTATAATTATCAGAGACTGAAGTTCTTTCTTGATGCTGGAGTCTTGAGAATTTGTCTTACTGGAACTCATTTCAGACTGATAAACTGACAGGAAAATTTCCAAAGTAATTTCTGACAGGAATATTATTAAGATTTCCTTTCTTTTTTAGATATAGTTCAAGAACTATATAAAACAAACATATTTAGAAAGAAAATTACTTCAAAAATAAATTTTTAAGTAATTAATTCCTGTCAATGTAATGAAA
>NC_056732.1:1750977322-1750996601 GCF_019279795.1 Protopterus annectens | reverse complement strand
GTTTGGTGTCCCAAAAAGCCATAACTAAGTTGGCATAATCAGGAGCCATTCTTGCACCCACCACTACTCCCCTAGTTTGTAAGAAAAACTCATTTTCAAATGTAAAATAATTGTAGGACAGAATATGTCCTATGCTTTCTATAATGAATTTACTCTCCCCACATCAAATTGTTGACTCTCAATCAACATATAACCCACCCAATCTAAACTTACATTGTGTGGGCTGCAAGTATAAAGTGATTGCACATCTACTGTTACTAATCTGTCCTCTCTTTCTACCACCA
The DNA here is from genome assembly GCF_019279795.1 of Protopterus annectens. Taxonomy (NCBI): domain Eukaryota; kingdom Metazoa; phylum Chordata; order Ceratodontiformes; family Protopteridae; genus Protopterus; species Protopterus annectens. The sequence goes on along the minus strand of NC_056732.1, from coordinate 1,750,996,317 downwards.
GGTTCCTAATCATACTCAAAAATGCATAGAATCCCTAATGAATTACTCCGTTTCTTGTACCAACTTTAACAGGGCTCTATCTACAAATTTGGATAAGGGCTCTAACTTAGATGCCCTAGCTGCAACTATTGGTCTATATGGCGGATTCTGCTCATTTTTATGCACTTTGGGTATTCCAATAAAATACCCAATTTTTGTTCCAAAAAAATACCCAATTTGTAGATAGGGCCCTGTTAAAGTTGGTACAAGAAACTGAGTCATTCATTAGGTATTCTATGCATTTTTGAGTAAGATTAGGGACCTGGTGGTAGAAAGAGAGGACATATTAGTAACAGTAGATATGCAATCACTTAATACTCGCATCCCACATGATGTAGGTTTAGATTGGGTGGGTTATATGTTGATTGAGAGTCAACAATTTGAGGTAGGGGAGACTAAATTAATTATATAATCACTTGTGCAGTGCACAGTGGTGCAGCGGTTAATGTTGTCACCTCACAGCAAGAGGTTCTCCAGTTTGATTCTTGGCTGTGGTGCCTTCTGTGTGGAGTTTGCATCTTCTCCCTGCATTCACGTGGGTTTCCTCTAGGTACTCCGGTTTCCTCCCACATTCCAAAGACATGCACCTGGAGCATTTCTTCCCGGGCCTCTGCTGAAAACAGGCTCTGTGGAACCTAGTCAGACTTTCCCGGTCAACAAATGTTAAGTAAATAGATACAATATAGAAAGTATGGAACATATTCTGTCCTGCAATTATTTACATTTGAAAAGGAGTTTTTTTTACAAACTAGGGGAGTAGCGATGGGTGCAAGGAGCACCCAAATTATGCCAGCTTAGTTATGGCTTTTTGGGAGACCAAACTGTTGCCCTACATAGCAGGGTATAGTAATTTTTTATGTTATTACAGATTTATTGATGATCTGTTTTTTGTGTGGAAAGGTTCAGAAGAGGATTTAAATGAATTTAAGAAAATGAAAAGTCCCTCTTTTTTAAAATTCTCCCTAGAATATAATTTTTCTAGGATTAGTTATTTAGATTTAGATATTATTAAGGAACAAGGGCAATAAAAATTGAGTACAGTTATTAGTTACAACAATGTAACCAGTAATAGTTTACTTCACTCCTCCAGCATGCACCCCACATATGTCAAACATAATATAGTTAAGGGACAGTTAGTTAGGGTAAAAAGACTTACAAGTGACGTTAGTAAAATAGATGGATTTGTGGGAGAATTGCATCAAAGGTTTATGAATAGAGGGTATCCCACCAGGATAGTTAGTAATTTGTTAGGAGTAGAAGGTTCATAGGAGAATATAAAGGAATTAAAGAAGAGGTTAAGAATTGGCAAGTAGCCATGCCTTTAATTTTTACAGTTGATAGTGAAACCATAAAATGAGTCATTAGAAACAGTAGCAAATAAAGAAGTTAAGGCTGGTGTGGAAGAGAAGCCAATATTTATAAATAAAAGTGCTAGGAATTTTAAAGAGATCTTGGAAGATGCACATAAACCACATAGTAGTAGTGTTAAGGGTATGTTCAAATGCTTAGACTGCATAGTATGTAGATACGTAGCTGAGGGTCCCTATGTAAATGTAAGCACTTATGACAAAATTATAACAGTGCCAGCTAGGTTTACTTATAGGTTCATAGGTTCATAGGTTCATACTAGGCTATCTGCCCGAGGGCATTTATAAGCCTAGCCCATAGTTTTGTGGCTTACGCCTCCCCTTTAGGTAGGAGAAACTATGCCCATTATTTAGCTGTGCCTCTGTCTAGCAGTGACACTGAGGTAAACCCTGGGGTGTATCTGCGATCTCCCATCCATTGGTCAAGATTTCTCTTAAACAAGGCCAGCGAGGTGCTTTGCCTCACATAAACCGGGATTTTGTTCCACAGCATAGGGAGTCTTTGGGTGATGAATCTATCCCTCCAGCACGTCCTATTAATAACCGTGTCTAGGTTTAAGTCTCGCGCCCTTGTGGCTCTGAGGATCTAGATTTTTGAGATGAAGCATGTTCATCAGGTCTGGGTTTGACATTGCCTTGTATGTCAGGCATAGGTCCCCTCTGAGCAAGCGGTACGCAACTGAATATAACTGGAGTTCTTTCAGTCGGGCAGCATAAGACAGATTTTTGAGACCCTTTATCCTTTTGGTGAGGAACTTTTGTGGCCTCTCCAGCTGCTGCAAGTGTCGGGTCAGGTACATTCCGAATGGGGCATTGTACTCAATCATTGGTCTGATGAGTGATGAGTATAGGGGACCATGACTTCCCTTGATCTGGATGTGAATCCCTTCATGATAAGGTGGGCAATGTAGAAGGTCTTCCTAACCACTTTAGCAATATGACTGTCGAATGAAAGGCTACTGTCAACCTGGGTTCCTAGGTCCCTAATAACTTCTTCTGTGTTCAGGGATTGCCACCTATTTGGTAGCTAGGGGTGACCTTATTTTTCCCGAAGGGTATGACTATGCATTTCTTGGCATTTAACTTAAGGCCATGGCTCTGGCACCAGTTATCCGTTTCTGTGAGACCCTTCTGGAGGATATCTGTGTCGGATGTGTTTTCAACTTCGGCACCCAGTTTGCAGTCATCTGCAAACTTTGTCAGCCATAACCCTCCTGTGTTTGCTTGTACTTCAGAAAAGTAGATGCCAAACAAGAGTGGGCCCAGGACTGAGCCCTGTGGGACACCACTTGTGACAGGCTTTGAGTCTGACATGGCACCAGCAACCCTGACCCTGTGTGTTCTGTCGCTCAGCCAGTTTGCAACCCATCTTGTAATGTATGGGTTTACATTTAAGTTGATGAGTTTTTCAATGATACCCGAGTGGGGTATTGTATCGAAAGCCTTCGCCAGGTCTAGGTAGGCTGTATGGACTGCCTTTCCCTCATCAATGGCCTTGGTGACTGTTCGAAAAAGTCGACCAAGTTTAGAAGGCATGATCTGCCTTTGACAAAGCCAAACTGGGTTGAATCCAAAGTCTGCAAATTCCCTATGTCTTTATTTATGAGATCCATTATGATCCTCTCCATGGCTTTGCAGATAAGGCTTGTCAAGCTAATGGGGCGGTAATTTCCAGGGTCGGTGGAAGCGCCGCCTTTGTGGAGTGGGACCACAGTCGCTGTGCCATTCCCTGGGTACGTATCCGGAGGCGAGACTAAGATTAAACAGCTGTCCTAACTGTGGATTTAATTCCTCGTTGAGTTCATGGAGCACACAGCCGGGGACACCATCAGGTCCCATGGATGCTGTGTTCTTTGCCTTGGTGAGAGCAGTTCTCACCTGGGCGTTAGAGATGTTGGGGGGCTACAATCATTTGGTATAGATATCTCTCCTTTAGGGGGGGAGAAGTTTGCACTGAACCTGTCAGCCAGTATGTTGGCAATGTCTGTAGGATCAGTAATCTTCACATCATTATGAACTAATTCTGAGCATATCTGGGAGTTTCCTCCTAGGTTTCTGACATAGCTAAAGAATGCCTTATGGTTGTCTTTAGAGTCCTTAGCTATTTTTCTCTCAAAATTAGCTTTGGATGATTTTATGAGAGCTCTCAGCTTTTTACTTATAGTGATCAGCGGTGTCTTACCTTTTAAGGATTTTGCTCTATCTTGTAGTAGCTTTCTCCTTTTGTTGTAGAGTTTGTTTATGGCTGGGGTCCACCAAACTGGACGCTTGCCTTTGGTACAAAGAGTCTTTGTTTTGCTTGGGATTGCCTGATCCATGCAGCCCTGCAGGTGCTGGTAGAAGGCATTTGCCAGTGATTCTGCGGTTTGAGTAATGTTAACCGCTGGCTCAGGGGCCTTAAAGGAGACCACACTAGTCTTTAGGAGTGTGAAGTCGGCTTTCGAGAAATTCTTTACTGTGGTCTTTTTCATTTCGGGTGGGGGCGGGATGAGGACCTCCAGCGAGATTAGTTTGTGATCAGATCTCACCAGTGAGGGGTATACTTCTGGCACTGAACATTGTGCTCTCATGTTTGTGATGATGAGATCAAGTATGTTCTCTCCTCTTGTGGGGATGGTGACTAGTTGTTCCATGGCATTTGAGTTTATGAATTCCAGGAACTTTTGGGCTAGAGTGTTTGGGCTTGAGTAGTGTTCCCAGTCTATATTTGGGTAGTTGAAGTCACCTAGTATGATGGTGGTTGGAGATACATTTATCCCTCCAGTGTTTTCAGGAAGGCCATATGAGATTCCTGAGTTTGCGAGGGTGGCCTGTAACATGCTACAATTTGCAGAGCAGTCTTGCCTATGGTTAACTGCACCTGGATGGTTTCCGATGCATCGTGCGATGCCACCAATCTTGAAGTGTGGGTGTCCTTGATGAATATGGATACCCCTCCTTTCTTCTTGGTGTTGTCCGGGTTTTGGGGCGGAGCATGATATGAGGTAAAACCTGATAGTGCTGGGGTGCTCTCAGGAGCCTTGAACCAGGTTTCTGTCACAGCACAGACATCGATGTTCTCCATACTGAGAAGGGCCTCGAGTGCGTGCATCTTGAGGTTGAGACTTCTGGCATTGAGCAGCATTACCCTTAGTTTTTTTCTTTGTTTTGTTCTAGGGTGGTAGGTTTAGAATTTGAGCCTTGCCTAAAAAGGCACTATGGGGTGGCAAGCGCCTTTGCCTGAATCCGGAATCCCAGGGGTGACAAGTGCAAGCCGTCCCTTGCGAAGCAGCGTGGCTTGTCCAGCATGTCATCCCAGGCAGACAGACATTGGATCCCCTTTGAATGACACCAGAATTTAAGCCAATTGTTAAAGCTGATCATCTTATCTCTGTATTGTGGCATCATTCTCGGTGAAGGTAGGATACTGTTCAAGGTCAGGGTCATACCTGCTTGGGCTACATAATCAGAGAGCTCCTCTATGTCTCTTTTCATGTAGTCCAAGGAGGTACGTCTCAGGTCATTAACACCAGCGTGGACAATGATTGAATCGTACTTGTACCTGCTGTTGAGAGACCTGAGTGCATGTGTTATGTGGCGGATTCTAGCACCCGACAAGCAGCTTACTGTGACCTTCTCCTTACTCAGTCTGGTGAGCGGGATGTCAGTGTGTCTGACTATGGAGTCACCAATGACTAGTGTGTCTGGCATTGTGTTTGGCCTTAAGGGCTGTGACTGTTTGACACTCTGACTATGAGGTCTATGTGTTGCAGGTGTTGTGTTTTGAGGTGGTAGTTGTTTGCGTGTCTGCTTTGGTGGCCTCTGCTGCGGTTCAGATTATGTGGTATACATGGCAAAGTGCTCAGCATGTGACTCCTACCTAGGAAAAAACAAATAGACCCTTGAGAAGAAGAATTTATGAGCACTATTATAGGATCAAAAAGAAAGATTACAACAATGTGTCCATTGTAATTTATTTTTGTTCTCAGTAGTAGATCATGTTTCCCTTGAATTCAATGGGGACAGAGAAGGAGAGCTCGAGTTTAAAGAACTCAAATGGCAGATTCTGATTAATGCCTACAATAAACCTGGTCTTAATAGTGGGGTTAATTATAAAATTGTTTTGCACAGGAAATCAAACTATAATAAATGTAAGTAGAGTTGCAGTTTTTTAATTGTTTTTAAAGTAGTAATTTAATGTTATTTAATGTGATTTGTTAATCAATTAATTGGTAATGTTTTGATAGGGGATGGTATTTAAGTGTTGCTCTTTGAATTCAGGGTGTTTCTGAAGAAGGCCATAGTTATTGTTTACTGGATACTTGGTCAATAAAGGAGAATATTGGTTCACTCTGGTACTTTGGCAGTGGTTGGAATTTATTGGACCATCTTGCAAGTGTTTAATTTTGTATTTTAAACTCTTCATTTAATGCTAAAAGTTGCTGTCCAAGAAAACAAAGACAAGGACCCAACAATGCAAAAAGCATCCTCCTCAGCCTTAGCAAATCCTCCAAGAGCTCCTTTGAGAGAAACGTATCAAGTACTGCCAAGGATAATCATAAGCCCTTTTACAGCTATGTACGTAACCTAAAGGGTAGGACCCAAGCATGTGCAGAACTGGTGGCAAATGGTATCACACACACTGACCCCACAGAGATACCAAACCTACCAGCAGATAGGTTTGGTGAAAATTTCACTCCCTTATCTCCTACTAACTTAAAACAAACCCAACACCAAACTGTCCCCCCATCTTACATATCTGAAGAGCAGGTCCTCAATGTCCTGTCCAAGGCAAAGAATATGGCCTTGATGAGACCAGATGACATCCTAGGCTATCTTCTAAACAGGCTAAAACATGAACTAGCATCACCAGTAAGTACCCTTTTCAGTCATAGCCTAACCTAACCACAGGCATTTTTCCTGTGGAATGGAGAACAACTACAGTTACTGCACTCCACAAAGGTGGCCTAGCAACAGACCCAGGGAATTACAGACCTATAAGCTTGACAAGCCTCATCTGTAAGACCATGGAACATATCATTATGGACTTCATAAATAAAGTATAGGTGACCTCCAAACCCTGGATCCTATTCAATTCAGCTTTGTGAAGGGCAGATCCTGCCTGTTAAATCTGGTGGATTTCTTTGAAAGTGTGACCAAGACCAGTGATGAGGGCAAATCTGTGCACCCCACATACCTTGACTTGGCAAAGGCTTTCAACACAATCCCACATTAGGCATTACCGATAAACTTAGCAAACTGAATGTAAACCCCTTTGTTGTAAGATGTGTAGGAATCCAAACAACACCAACCATGACTGACATAAAACGTAATTCCTGTTTATTTCTAAAACTCCACTGAAATGACACAAAATCCAATAAAATATTTGTAAGGAATCCTTTTACTCTCAATAAGTGCTTTCGGCCTTGCCTTCTTCAGATCATTAAAACTCTGGATTCCTTTTCCATTAATAAAATCTTTAGCAACCAATCAAATACCTTCCTTATGCCATCACCCTTTACTTCAACCTATTAGTTTAAGTGCAATCAAATTCCAGTAAAAGGTGCACACCTTAATTGTGTCCAATCACAGGACATCTGCCTTTAAGTATTGGTTTTAGCAGAACTACGATATTCAAACCAGGATGCTGTTAATGAGTTTGTGAGATAGTTGGCAACCCATCTTACAACAAATAATAAGCAAAATACCTTGCAACTGCCGAAGGTGTAACAATGAATAAAACAAACAATGTGTAGGAATCCAAATAACACGAACCATGACTGACATAAAACATAATTCCTGTTTATTTCTAAAACTCCACTGAAATGACACAAAATACAATAAAATATTTGTAAGGAACCCTTTTACTCTCGATCGGTTTTACTGGAACTATGACATTCAAACCAGGAGGCTGTTCCACTCTTAAATTCACTATCCATTTAACTTTTTTTCAGTTGCATTATTAATATCCCCCTTTCTCAGGCTTTGGACAGTACATTCTATTACTTTGAACTGAAATGATGTATTGGGTTTTCCATTATATTGTGTGCAGGGCATTCTTAATATCTTTATTCGTATATCCCTTAAGTGCCAAAGCACTCTGTTCTTAAAGGGTAGAACAATCTTGCCTACATAGTAGGCAGTACATTGTTGGCAGGTTGCTAGGTAAACCACATGTTGTGTTTGACAAGTTGCATAACAGGAAAAAACATATATTCCAAGCCTGAGATGGGATGTCAGAAGAAGTTACCAGTATTTATGACTCTGTATGCTGAACAATTTCCATACTTGAATGTACCTCACTTAGTAAAGATTACTGGTCTGGGATTTCCATCTTTCAAACATAGTTACCCTTTAAGATTTTTTTTTGTTAAAAACAAAGTTGGGTTGATGTCCTACTATCTCACTTAGCTTATTACCTAGTGTCAAAACTGGCTTATACTGTTTTATGATGTCACAAACTTGTGTACAATCATTAGAATAAGTTAAAACAAAGGGTAGCTGATCAAATATTAGAAATAATATTCTTTTTTTCTTTTGTTCCTTCAATATAATCACTTCTCTTACAATCTGGTTTTCCCTTGTTCTTTCTCATATCCTTCAGCCGTGTTTCAGTTATCATCACCTCTTTGTCAGTATAGCCTCTCTTAGCCAAATGGGTTTGTAGATTCTTCTTCTTTTTTTCGAACTTTGCATCCTTATTGATATGGTTGAACAGACCCTAAGAGGTGGGGATTTGATCACTAAAACTGAAATAGAAGAAGCAAAATGGATTATTAGTCTCAAAGTGGTCTGTCCGCCAGGATTGAATGGGTTTGTTCCATTAAAACCCTTCCTTAGAAAATGTAGATTAAGTGTGAGGAAGTAATGGGATTCTGTTTGAGATTGTATTTAACCAGTCTATTATAGTGATTATGTTCCGATATGAGGGAAGTCGTAAATTGTAAAATGTATTATAGAAATGGAGGTACGCATTAAAATACAAAGATCCTCCTTTAGTTTATTGAGCCCTTTGGTGAACTCTGATTACTGCTATGGAGTTAGATCAACAGGGAGATCTGAGTTGCCATTTTTGGGACTTTGAATTATACTCTGTTTCTATGAAAAGGAGACATCTATTGAAAGATTGAGCTGTGTTCTAATAGGTTAATAAAGAGGTGCTGTAAATTTTTCTACATTATATTGGATAACAGAAGCCTCACACATGATTGGAGGCTGATGCAGGAAGAGCAAGTTGCAAGATCGGATTGGTTGGATGTTATGCTCCCCGCATGTCATTGGTTGCTTAATAGGAATGGCTGAAATCGCTTGTAACAAGGAAGAAGATTATGTAAATCAGTTAAAGCTTTGAGGATGAATGATGCTTTATGATTGGCTACCAAGGAGGTATGGCTAGAATTAATGTAACTAATTGGCACATGAGCATATCGGAAAAGAGAAATGAAGACTTATGCTACGAGCGTGCCAAAAGTATCTGGAAGTACTTATGGAATCCCAGGTTTGCTTATTGAAGCTAAGGAAACAGCCTAAAGTATTTGCCTAAGGTTTTTATTTTTGTTGTTTTCATATGACGAAACTGGGAAGTTTAGAAATTCTGTGATAGGTCAGAAAGAAGATGTAGAATTGTTTCAATGGCATGTATATTCTGCTATCTGATTCGAGGAGACTCAAAGAAGGAAGAAAGAATAATTACCTTTGATAGGTGGAAAGAAAAAGCTCACTGGTTTTTGCACCTTGTATTGGACCAAGAAGGAAAGTGGATAAGGGACACTGTTTTTAATTAGATTTTTTTCAGTTTCATGTGAAATACATCTCTTGGGTTGGATTTCTTCCAATTTGATTGGTTTATAGTTTTTTTAAAAAGGATCTCAGGAACAGTTTTTTTTGTATTTGAAGAAGGCTTTAAGCCGAAAGCGCCTAAGACTTTGATTGTCTGTTAGAATAAAGTTTTACTGTTCATTTTATTCATTCTTCTATAGTGGTTCACCCATATTTTACCTGAATCTTTCAGATTGCACGATAAATAAGGAAGACGTAAGCCTGTTAAACATAGGCATGACTTTTATTTCATCACTATCATCAGATTTAAGTGAATTTGTTCTGGAAGCAAAGTATTTTGGTAGAAATGTATAATTACAAAGTATTTTTGGCAAACAAACGAACTATTCTGTGAATCCTTATAAAAAAACAGTGTTTTTTCCCAGTTAACCACCCAGCTGTAGATCTATTTATAAGGCTTTGTGAGAATGAAGTTCAACAAATAAGACAAAAAGGCAAACCAGTTAAGCATTGTCATAACATTAGATCTAAACAGAAGGAAGCCTTGTATAGATAACAGAGGATGGATGAAGTGGTAATCAAACCAGCTGATAAAGGAGGAGCCATAGTGGTTTTGAATTCCTCCTGGTTATCGATCAGCAATGAAACATATGGCTGATTTGAAAACATATCAGCGAATAACCCAAATAGAAATGGAAAGGGTGATAAATGGTGTAAAAGATGAATTATATGAAATGTTGATGCAAGGTGGCTTAAAGCAAGAGCTGTATGGCTTCATTTATACACCATTTGAGACGAAACATCTATTAGTGGCCTACCAAAAATTCACAAAGACAGTAAAAATCCTCCCTCTTCGCCATAGTAGCAGGGAGGGGCTAGGTCACTGAATCGTTGTCGATATTTGTAGAAAATAAACTTAAGTAGTTCCTAACAAAGGCTGACAATGTGCTTAGGCATACTGGTGGTTTTCTCTGTAATATGAGTTCAGCTATAAACAGAAATAATGTGTACATGGACTTATTATTGCTAAAGTGGGTATTTGTAGCCCCTTTACTTTGATTCATAATGGCTATGGGATTGCAGCTATTACATCTATAGCAAAAGAGTTAAAGCCTGAGAAAATGGATGTGGAGCTGATATGCTCCTTACTTGAGCTGACTTTGGAAACCAATATATTTGTTTATGGAGAAGATATATATTGGCAGCGATGGGGTGTAGCTATGGGCACCCCATGCCCAAACAGTTATTCGAATTTGGTTCTCTTCAAATGGGAGAAAGAAAGAAATATTCCACTCAGTAAATCCTTGGATGCACAGTTTAGTGTTATATGGTCATTATGTGGATGACATATTCCTTTTATGGAAGGGGGGTGCAGATCAACTTCACATGTTCATCAACTACTTACAACAGACCACAGATTTCTTAAGGTTCATGATGCAGTTTTTAGAGAATATAGATTTTTTGGATGTAAAGGTAACACTGCAGGAGGAACAAGGTTCAAAACTTCAATACATAGGAAGGAGATGTGGAGAAATCACTACCTATTTAAAAGCAGTATGTACCCCAGACATGTCACAAAGAACATAATGGACAATGAAGTAATGAGAATCTCCAGACTATTTAGTAAGGATGCAGAGTTCAAAAAAAGAAGAATAATCTACAAACCCATTTGGTTAAGAGAGGCTATACTGACAAAGAGACGATGGTAACTGAAACATGGCTGAAGGATATGAGAAAGAACAAGGGAAAACCAGATTGTAAGAGAAGTGATTATATTAAAGGAACAAAAGAAAAAAAAGAATGTTACTTCTAATGTTGCTCAGCTACCCTTTGTTTTAACTTATTCTAATGCTTGTACACAAGTTTGTGACATCATAAAACAGTACTGGCCGGTTCTGACACAAGATAATAAGCTAAGTGAGATAGTAGGACAGCAACCCAAGTTTGTTTTTAAGAACAAAAAGAATCTCAAAAGGTTACTATGTTTGAAATATGGAATTCCCAGACCAGTAATCTCTAAGACAGGTACATTCAAGTATGAAAATTGTTCAGCATGCAGAGTCATAGACACTGGTAACTTCTTCTGACATCCCATCTCAGGCTTGGAATATGTTTTTTTATGTTATGCAACTTGTCAAACACAACATGTGGTTTACCTAGCAACCTGCCAACAATGTACTGCCTACTATGTAGGCAAGACTGTTCTACCCTTTAAGAACAGAGTGCTTTGGCACTTAAGGGATATACGAATAAAGATATTAAGAATGCCCTGCACACCATATAATGAAAAACCCAATACATAATTTTCAGTCCAAAGTAATAAAATGTACCGTCCAAAGCATGAGAAAGGGGGATATTAATATTGCAACTGAAAAAAAAACAAAGTTAAATGGATAGTGAATTTAAGAGTGGAACAACCTCCTGGTTTGAATGCCATAGTTCCAGTAAAACTGATCGGGAGTGAAAGGATTCCTTACAAATATTTTATTGTATTTTGTGTCGTTTCAGTGGAGTTTTAGAAATAAACAGGAATTATGTTTTATGTCAGTGATGGTTCGTGTTATTTGGATTCCTACACATTGTTTGTTTTATTCATTGTTACACCTTCGGCAGTTGCAAGGTATTTTGCTTATTATTTGTTGTAAGATGGGTTGCCAACTAGCTCACAAACTCACTATCAAAGTGAGTGATTCCACATCAACCAGTAGACCTGTTGCCAGCATGGTGCCACAGGGGTCAGTGCTGAGCCCCCTACTGTTTGGTATATACTTCTCAAATGTTCAGGTCAAAACTAAAGGGTTGTGGCTGACCAAATTTGCAGACAACTGCAAACTTAAGTGCAATCATTGAATCACCAAATGATGTCAGTATACTCCAGGATGGTCTGACACAAACAAGTGACTGGTGTATTAGTCACAGTCTCAAACTGAATGTAAATAAATGTGTCATGATTCCCTTTGGCACAATGTCCCTTCACACTATGAAATCAATAACAATACCCTAAGTACCCATGAAGTGATAAGAAACCTGGTATCACAGGTTGACTGTGACCTTAACTTTGACCATCACATGTCTACCAATGTAAGGAAAGATTTCCACATAGCTCAATTGATTAGTAAAGGCATTGTCTAGAGAGCAAAAGTAGTTATAACCCCCAACACTCGGTACTTATCCAGCCCATAATTGAGTATAATGCCCACCTACAGCAATTGGAGAGACCTTAGAGATTTCAAACAAGGAAAACCAAGGGCTTCCAACATGTGCCTTACATGCACTGACTAAAATCCCTGTCACTATACTCCATAAAAACCAAGGGCTTCCAACATGTGCCTTACATGCTCTGACTAAAATCCCTGTCACTGTACTCCATAAAAACCAAGGGCTTCCAACATGTGCCGTACATGCACTGACTAAAATCCCTGTCACTGTACTCCATAAAAACCAAGGGCTTCCAACATGTGCCTTACATGCACTGACTAAAATCCCTGTCACTATACTCCATAAAAACCAAGGGCTTCCAACATGTGCCTTACATGCACTGACTAAAATCCCTGTCACTATACTCCATAAAACCAAGGGCTTCCAACATGTGCCTTACATGCACTGACTAAAATCCCTGTCACTATACTCCATAAAACCAAGGGCTTCCAACATGTGCCTTACATGCACTGACTAAAATCCCTGTCACTATACTCCATAAAAACCAAGGGCTTCCAACATGTGCCTTACATGCCCTGACTAAAATCCCTGTCACTATACTCCATAAAACCAAGGGCTTCCAACATGTGCCTTACATGCCCTGACTAAAATCCCTGTCACTATACTCCATAAAACCAAGGGCTTCCAACATGTGCCTTACATGCCCTGACTAAAATCCCTGTCACTATACTCCATAAAACCAAGGGCTTCCAACATGTGCCTTACATGCACTGACTAAAATCCCTGTCACTATACTCCATAAAAACCAAGGGCTTCCAACATGTGCCTTACATGCACTGACTAAAATCCCTGTCACTATACTCCATAAAAACCAAGGGCTTCCAACATGTGCCTTACATGCCCTGACTAAAATCCCTGTCACTATACTCCGTAAAAACCAAGGGCTTCCAACATGTGCCTTACATGCACTGACTAAAATCCCTGTCACTATACTCCATAAAACCAAGGGCTTCCAACATGTGCCTTACATGCACTGACGAAAATCCCTGTCACTATACTCCATAAAAACCAAGGGCTTCCAACATGTGCCTTACATGCCCTGACGAAAATCCCTGTCACTATACTCCATAAAAACCAAGGGCTTCCAACATGTGCCTTACATGCACTGACGAAAATCCTTGTCACTATACTCCATAAAAACCAAGGGCTTCCAACATGTGCCTTACATGCCCTGACTAAAATCCCTGTCACTGTACTCCATAAAAACCAAGGGCATCCAACATGTGCCTTACATGCACTGACTAAAATCCCTGTCACTGTACTCCATAAAAACCAAGGGCTTCCAACATGTGCCTTACATGCACTGACTAAAATCCCTGTCACTATACTCCATAAAAAACAAGGGCTTCCAACATGTGCCTTACATGCACTGACTAAAATCCCTGTCACTATACTCCATAAAAACCAAGGGCTTCCAACATGTGCCTTACATGCACTGACTAAAATCCCTGTCACTATACTCCATAAAAACCAAGGGCTTCCAACATGTGCCTTACATGCACTGACTAAAATCCCTGTCACTATACTCCATAAAAACCAAGGGCTTCCAACATGTGCCTTACATGCACTGACTAAAATCCCTGTCACTATACTCCATAAAAGCCAAGGGCTTCCAACATGTGCCTTACATGCCCTGACTAAAATCCCTGTCACTATACTCCATAAAACCAAGGGCTTCCAACATGTGCCTTACATGCACTGACTAAAATCCCTGTCACTATACTCCATAGAAACCAAGGGCTTCCAACATGTGCCTTACATGCCCTGACTAAAATCCCTGTCACTATACTCCATAAAACCAAGGGCTTCCAACATGTGCCTTACATGCCCTGACTAAAATCCCTGTCACTATACTCCATAAAAGCCAAGGGCTTCCAACATGTGCCTTACATGCCCTGACTAAAATCCCTGTCACTATACTCCATAAAACCAAGGGCTTCCAACATGTGCCTTACATGCCCTGACTAAAATCCCTGTCACTATACTCCATAAAACCAAGGGCTTCCAACATGTGCCTTACATGCCCTGACTAAAATCCCTGTCACTATACTCCATAAAACCAAGGGCTTCCAACATGTGCCTTACATGCCCTGACTAAAATCCCTGTCACTATACTCCATAAAAGCCAAGGGCTTCCAACATGTGCCTTACATGCCCTGACTAAAATCCCTGTCACTATACTCCATAAAAACCAAGGGCTTCCAACATGTGCCTTACATGCACTGACTAAAATCCCTGTCACTATACTCCATAAAAACCAAGGGCTTCCAACATGTGCCTTACATGCCCTGACTAAAATCCCTGTCACTATACTCCATAAAAAACAAGGGCTTCCAACATGTGCCTTACATGCCCTGACTAAAATCCCTGTCACTATACTCCATAAAAACCAAGGGCTTCCAACATGTGCCTTACATGCACTGACTAAAATCCCTGTCACTATACTCCATAGAAACCAAGGGCTTCCAACATGTGCCTTACATGCCCTGACTAAAATCCCTGTCACTATACTCCATAGAAACCAAGGGCTTCCAACATGTGCCTTACATGCACTGACTAAAATCCCTGTCACTATACTCCATAAAAAACCAAGGGCTTCCAACATGTGCCTTACATGCACTGACTAAAATCCCTGTCACTATACTCCATAAAAAACCAAGGGCTTCCAACATGTGCCTTACATGCCCTGACTAAAATCCCTGTCACTATACTCCATAAAAACCAAGGGCTTCCAACATGTGCCTTACATGCCCTGACTAAAATCCCTGTCACTATACTCCATAAAACCAAGGGCTTCCAACATGTGCCTTACATGCCCTGACTAAAATCCCTGTCACTATACTCCATAAAAACCAAGGGCTTCCAACATGTGCCTTACATGCCCTGACTAAAATCCCTGTCACTGTACTCCATAAAAACCAAGGGCTTCCAACATGTGCCTTACATGCACTGACTAAAATCCCTGTCACTGTACTCCATAAAAACCAAGGGCTTCCAACATGTGCCTTACATGCACTGACTAAAATCCCTGTCACTGTACTCCATAAAAAACCAAGGGCTTCCAACATGTGCCTTACATGCACTGACTAAAATCCCTGTCACTATACTCCATAAAAACCAAGGGCTTCCAACATGTGCCTTACATGCACTGACTAAAATCCCTGTCACTATACTCCATAAAACCAAGGGCTTCCAACATGTGCCTTACATGCACTGACTAAAATCCCTGTCACTATACTCCATAAAACCAAGGGCTTCCAACATGTGCCTTACATGCACTGACTAAAATCCCTGTCACTATACTCCATAAAACCAAGGGCTTCCAACATGTGCCTTACATGCACTGACTAAAATCCCTGTCACTATACTCCATAAAACCCAAGGGCTTCCAACATGTGCCTTACATGCACTGACTAAAATCCCTGTCACTATACTCCATAAAGATCAAGGGTTTCCAACATGTGCCTTACATGCCCTGACTAAAATCCCTGTCACTATACTCCATAAATACCAAGGGCTTCCAACATGTGCCTTACATGCACTGACTAAAATCCCTGTCACTATACTCCATAAATACCAAGGGCTTCCAACATGTGCCTTACATGCACTGACTAAAATCCCTGTCACTATACTCCATAAATACCAAGGGCTTCCAACATGTGCCTTACATGCACTGACTAAAATCCCTGTCACTGTACTCCAAACCAAGGCCTTCCAACATGTGCCTTACATGCACTGACTAAAATCCCTGTCACTGTACTCCAAACCAAGGGCTTCCAACATGTGCCTTACATGCACTGACTAAAATCCCTGTCACTGTACTCCATAAAAACCAAGGGCTTCCAACATGTGCCTTACATGCACTGACTAAAATCCCTGTCACTATACTCCATAAAAACCAAGGGCTTCCAACATGTGCCTTACATGCACTGACTAAAATCCCTGTCACTATACTCCATAAAAACCAAGGGCTTCCAACATGTGCCTTACATGCACTGACTAAAATCCCTGTCACTATACTCCATAAAACCAAGGGCTTCCAACATGTGCCTTACATGCACTGACTAAAATCCCTGTCACTATACTCCATAAAACCAAGGGCTTCCAACATGTGCCTTACATGCACTGACTAAAATCCCTGTCACTATACTCCATAAAAACCAAGGGCTTCCAACATGTGCCTTACATGCACTGACTAAAATCCCTGTCACTATACTCCATAAAACCAAGGGCTTCCAACATGTGCCTTACATGCACTGACTAAAATCCCTGTCACTATACTCCATAAAACCAAGGGCTTCCAACATGTGCCTTACATGCACTGACTAAAATCCCTGTCACTATACTCCATAAAACCAAGGGCTTCCAACATGTGCCTTACATGCACTGACTAAAATCCCTGTCACTATACTCCATAAAACCAAGGGCTTCCAACATGTGCCTTACATGCACTGACTAAAATCCCTGTCACTATACTCCATAAAACCAAGGGCTTCCAACATGTGCCTTACATGCACTGACTAAAATCCCTGTCACTATACTCCATAAAAACCAAGGGCTTCCAACATGTGCCTTACATGCACTGACTAAAATCCCTGTCACTATACTCCATAAAAACCAAGGGCTTCCAACATGTGCCTTACATGCACTGACTAAAATCCCTGTCACTATACTCCATAAAACCAAGGGCTTCCAACATGTGCCTTACATGCACTGACTAAAATCCCTGTCACTATACTCCGTAAAAGCAAGCGCTTCCAACATGTGCCTTACATGCACTGACTAAAATCCCTGTCACTATACTCCGTAAAACCAAGGGCTTCCAACATGTGCCTTACATGCACTGACTAAAATCCCTGTCACTATACTCCATAAAAACCAAGGGCTTCCAACATGTGCCTTACATGCACTGACTAAAATCCCTGTCACTATACTCCATAAAAAGCAAGGGCTTCCAACATGTGCCTTACATGCACTGACTAAAATCCCTGTCACTATACTCCATATAAACCAAGGGCTTCCAACATGTGCCTTACATGCACTGACTAAAATCCCTGTCACTATACTCCATAAAACCAAGGGCTTCCAACATGTGCCTTACATGCACTGACTAAAATCCCTGTCACTATACTCCATATAAACAAAGGGCTTCCAACATGTGCCTTACATGCACTGACTAAAATCCCTGTCACTATACTCCATAAAACCAAGGGCTTCCAACATGTGCCTTACATGCACTGACTAAAATCCCTGTCACTATACTCCATAAAAACCAAGGGCTTCCAACATGTGCCTTACATGCACTGACTAAAATCCCTGTCACTATACTCCATAAAACCAAGGGCTTCCAACATGTGCCTTACATGCACTGACTAAAATCCCTGTCACTATACTCCATAAAACCAAGGGCTTCCAACATGTGCCTTACATGCACTGACTAAAATCCCTGTCACTATACTCCATAAAACCAAGGGCTTCCAACATGTGCCTTACATGCACTGACTAAAATCCCTGTCACTATACTCCATAAAACCAAGGGCTTCCAACATGTGCCTTACATGCACTGACTAAAATCCCTGTCACTATACTCCATAAAACCAAGGGCTTCCAACATGTGCCTTACATGCACTGACTAAAATCCCTGTCACTATACTCCATAAAACCAAGGGCTTCCAACATGTGCCTTACATGCACTGACTAAAATCCCTGTCACTATACTCCATAAAACCAAGGGCTTCCAACATGTGCCTTACATGCACTGACTAAAATCCCTGTCACTATACTCCATAAAAACCAAGGGCTTCCAACATGTGCCTTACATGCACTGACTAAAATCCCTGTCACTATACTCCATAAAACCAAGGGCTTCCAACATGTGCCTTACATGCACTGACTAAAATCCCTGTCACTGTACTCCATAAAACCAAGGGCTTCCAACATGTGCCTTACATGCACTGACTAAAATCCCTGTCACTATACTCCATAAAAACCAAGGGCTTCCAACATGTGCCTTACATGCACTGACTAAAATCCCTGTCACTATACTCCATAAAACCAAGGGCTTCCAACATGTGCCTTACATGCACTGACTAAAATCCCTGTCACTATACTCCATAAAACCAAGGGCTTCCAACATGTGCCTTACATGCACTGACTAAAATCCCTGTCACTATACTCCATAAAACCAAGGGCTTCCAACATGTGCCTTACATGCACTGACTAAAATCCCTGTCACTATACTCCATAAAACCAAGGGCTTCCAACATGTGCCTTACATGCACTGACTAAAATCCCTGTCACTATACTCCTTAAAACCAAGGGCTTCCAACATGTGCCTTACATGCACTGACTAAAATCCCTGTCACTATACTCCATAAAACCAAGGGCTTCCAACATGTGCCTTACATGCCCTGACTAAAATCCCTGTCACTATACTCCATGAAAACCAAGGGCTTCCAACATGTGCCTTACATGCCCTGACTAAAATCCCTGTCACTATACTCCATAAAACCAAGGGCTTCCAACATGTGCCTTACATGCACTGACTAAAATCCCTGTCACTATACTCCATAAAACCAAGGGCCCCCTTCCCAACAAAATTTTTTTGGGCCC
>NC_056732.1:1750945460-1750976822 GCF_019279795.1 Protopterus annectens | reverse complement strand
CCCTGTCACTATACTCCATAAAACCAAGGGCTTCCAACATGTGCCTTACATGCCCTGACTAAAATCCCTGTCACTATACTCCATACACACCAAGGGCTTCCAACATGTGCCTTACATGCCCTGACTAAAATCCCTGTCACTATACTCCATAAAACCAAGGGCTTCCAACATGTGCCTTACATGCACTGACTAAAATCCCTGTCACTATACTCCATAAAACCAAGGGCTTCCAACATGTGCCTTACATGCACTGACTAAAATCCCTGTCACTATACTCCATAAAACCAAGGGCTTCCAACATGTGCCTTACATGCCCTGACTAAAATCCCTGTCACTATACTCCATAAAAACCAAGGGCTTCCAACATGTGCCTTACATGCCCTGACTAAAATCCCTGTCACTATACTCCATAAAACCAAGGGCTTCCAACATGTGCCTTACATGCACTGACTAAAATCCCTGTCACTATACTCCAAAAAACCAAGGGCTTCCAACATGTGCCTTACATGCCCTGACTAAAATCCCTGTCACTATACTCCATAAACCCAAGGGCTTCCAACATGTGCCTTACATGCCCTGACTAAAATCCCTGTCACTATACTCCATAAAGATCAAGGGCTTCCAACATGTGCCTTACATGCACTGACTAAAATCCCTGTCACTATACTCCATAAAGACCAAGGGCTTCCAACATGTGCCTTACATGCACTGACTAAAATCCCTGTCACTATACTCCATAAAGACCAAGGGCTTCCAACATGTGCCTTACATGCCCTGACTAAAATCCCTGTCACTATACTCCATAAAAACCAAGGGCTTCCAACATGTGCCTTACATGCCCTGACTAAAATCCCTGTCACTATACTCCATAAAAACCAAGGGCTTCCAACATGTGCCTTACATGCACTGACTAAAATCCCTGTCACTATACTCCAAAAAACCAAGGGCTTCCAACATGTGCCTTACATGCACTGACTAAAATCCCTGTCACTATACTCCATAAAAACCAAGGGCTTCCAACATGTGCCTTACATGCCCTGACTAAAATCCCTGTCACTATACTCCATAAAAACCAAGGGCTTAAAACATGTGCCTTACATGCCCTGACTAAAATCCTTGTCACTATACTCCATAAAAAACCAAGGGCTTCCAACATGTGCCTTACATGCCCTGACTAAAATCCCTGTCACTATACTCCATAAAAACCAAGGGCTTCCAACATGTGCCTTACATGCCCTGACTAAAATCCCTGTCACTATACTCCATAAAAAACCAAGGGCTTCCAACATGTGCCTTACATGCCCTGACTAAAATCCCTGTCACTATACTCCATAAAAAACCAAGGGCTTCCAACATGTGCCTTACATGCCCTGACTAAAATCCCTGTCACTATACTCCATAAAAACCAAGGGCTTCCAACATGTGCCTTACATGCACTGACTAAAATCCCTGTCACTATACTCCATAAAAACCAAGGGCTTCCAACATGTGCCTTACATGCCCTGACTAAAATCCCTGTCACTATACTCCATAAAACCAAGGGCTTCCAACATGTGCCTTACATGCCCTGACTAAAATCCCTGTCACTATACTCCATAAAAGCCAAGGGCTTCCAACATGTGCCTTACATGCCCTGACTAAAATCCCTGTCACTATACTCCATAAAACCAAGGGCTTCCAACATGTGCCTTACATGCCCTGACTAAAATCCCTGTCACTATACTCCATAAAACCAAGGGCTTCCAACATGTGCCTTACATGCCCTGACTAAAATCCCTGTCACTATACTCCATAAACCCAAGGGCTTCCAACATGTGCCTTACATGCCCTGACTAAAATCCCTGTCACTATACTCCATAAAAGCCAAGGGCTTCCAACATGTGCCTTACATGCCCTGACTAAAATCCCTGTCACTATACTCCATAAAACCAAGGGCTTCCAACATGTGCCTTACATGCCCTGACTAAAATCCCTGTCACTATACTCCATAAAACCAAGGGCTTCCAACATGTGCCTTACATGCCCTGACTAAAATCCCTGTCACTATACTCCATAAAACCAAGGGCTTCCAACATGTGCCTTACATGCCCTGACTAAAATCCCTGTCACTATACTCCATAAAAACCAAGGGCTTCCAACATGTGCCTTACATGCACTGACTAAAATCCCTGTCACTATACTCCATAAAAACCAAGGGCTTCCAACATGTGCCTTACATGCCCTGACTAAAATCCCTGTCACTATACTCCATAAAACCAAGGGCTTCCAACATGTGCCTTACATGCCCTGACTAAAATCCCTGTCACTATACTCCATAAACACCAAGGGCTTCCAACATGTGCCTTACATGCCCTGACTAAAATCCCTGTCACTATACTCCATAAATACCAAGGGCTTCCAACATGTGCCTTACATGCCCTGACTAAAATCCCTGTCACTATACTCCTTAAACACCAAAGGCTTCCAACATGTGCCTTACATGCCCTGACTAAAATCCCTGTCACTATACTCCATAAATACCAAGGGCTTCCAACATGTGCCTTACATGCACTGACTAAAATCCCTGTCACTATACTCCATAAAACCAAGGGCTTCCAACATGTGCCTTACATGCACTGACTAAAATCCCTGTCACTATACTCCATAAAAACCAAGGGCTTCCAACATGTGCCTTACATGCACTGACTAAAATCCCTGTCACTATACTCCATAAAACCAAGGGCTTCCAACATGTGCCTTACATGCCCTGACTAAAATCCCTGTCACTATACTCCATAAACACCAAGGGCTTCCAACATGTGCCTTACATGCCCTGACTAAAATCCCTGTCACTATACTCCATAAATGCCAAGGGCTTCCAACATGTGCCTTACATGCCCTGACTAAAATCCCTGTCACTATACTCCATAAAAACCAAGGGCTTCCAACATGTGCCTTACATGCCCTGACTAAAATCCCTGTCACTATACTCCATAAAAGCCAAGGGCTTCCAACATGTGCCTTACATGCACTGACTAAAATCCCTGTCACTATACTCCATAAAACCAAGGGCTTCCAACATGTGCCTTACATGCACTGACTAAAATCCCTGTCACTATACTCCATAGAAACCAAGGGCTTCCAACATGTGCCTTACATGCACTGACTAAAATCCCTGTCACTATACTCCATAAAACCAAGGGCTTCCAACATGTGCCTTACATGCCCTGACTAAAATCCCTGTCACTATACTCCATAAAAACCAAGGGCTTCCAACATGTGCCTTACATGCCCTGACTAAAATCCCTGTCACTATACTCCATAAAAAACCAAGGGCTTCCAACATGTGCCTTACATGCACTGACTAAAATCCCTGTCACTATACTCCATAAAAAACCAAGGGCTTCCAACATGTGCCTTACATGCCCTGACTAAAATCCCTGTCACTATACTCCATAAAAAACCAAGGGCTTCCAACATGTGCCTTACATGCACTGACTAAAATCCCTGTCACTATACTCCATAAAAACCAAGGGCTTCCAACATGTGCCTTACATGCCCTGACGAAAATCCCTGTCACTATACTCCATGAAAACCAAGGGCTTCCAACATGTGCCTTACATGCCCTGACGAAAATCCCTGTCACTATACTCCATGAAAACCAAGTGCTTCCAACGTGTGCCTTACATGCCCTGACGAAAATCCCTGTCACTATACTCCAAAAAAACCAAGGGCTTCCAACATGTGCCTTACATGCACTGACTAAAATCCCTGTCACTATACTCCATAAAAACCAAGGGCTTCCAACATGTGCCTTACATGACCTGACTAAAATCCCTGTCACTATAGTTCATAAAAGCCAAGGGCTTCCAACATGTGCCTTACATGCACTGACTAAAATCCCTGTCACTATACTCCATAAAACCAAGGGCTTCCAACATGTGCCTTACATGCACTGACTAAAATCCCTGTCACTATACTCCATAAAACCAAAGGGCTTCCAACATGTGCCTTACATGCCCTGACTGACTAAAATCCCTGTCACTATACTCCATAAAACCAAGGGCTTCCAACATGTGCCTTACATGCACTGACTAAAATCCCTGTCACTATACACCATAAAAACCAAGGGCTTCCAACATGTGCCTTACATGCACTGACTAAAATCCCTGTCACTATACTCCATAAAACCAAGGGCTTCCAACATGTGCCTTACATGCACTGACTAAAATCCCTGTCACTATACTCCATAAAACCAAGGGCTTCCAACATGTGCCTTACATGCACTGACTAAAATCCCTGTCACTATACTCCATAAAACCAAGGGCTTCCAACATGTGCCTTACATGCACTGACTAAAATCCCTGTCACTATACCCCGTAAAACCAAGGGCTTCCAACATGTGCCTTACATGCACTGACTAAAATCCCTGTCACTATACTCCATAAAACCAAGGGCTTCCAACATGTGCCTTACATGCACTGACTAAAATCCCTGTCACTATACTCCATAAAACCAAGGGCTTCCAACATGTGCCTTACATGCACTGACTAAAATCCCTGTCACTATACTCCATAAAACCAAGGGCTTCCAACATGTGCCTTACATGCACTGACTAAAATCCCTGTCACTATACTCCATAAAACCAAGGGCTTCCAACATGTGCCTTACATGCACTGACTAAAATCCCTGTCACTATACTCCATAAAACCAAGGGCTTCCAACATGTGCCTTACATGCACTGACTAAAATCCCTGTCACTATACTCCATAAAACCAAGGGCTTCCAACATGTGCCTTACATGCACTGACTAAAATCCCTGTCACTATACTCCATAAAACCAAGGGCTTCCAACATGTGCCTTACATGCACTGACTAAAATCCCTGTCACTATACTCCATAAAAACCAAGGGCTTCCAACATGTGCCTTACATGCACTGACTAAAATCCCTGTCACTATACTCCATAAAAACCAAGGGCTTCCAACATGTGCCTTACATGCCCTGACTAAAATCCCTGTCACTATACTCCATAAAAGCCAAGGGCTTCCAACATGTGCCTTACATGCCCTGACTAAAATCCCTGTCACTATACTCCATAAAAGCCAAGGGCTTCCAACATGTGCCTTACATGCCCTGACTAAAATCCCTGTCACTGTACTCCATAAAAACCAAGGGCTTCCAACATGTGCCTTACATGCCCTGACTAAAATCCCTGTCACTATACTCCATAAAAACCAAGGGCTTCCAACATGTGCCTTACATGCCCTGACTAAAATCCCTGTCACTGTACTCCATAAAAACCAAGGGCTTCCAACATGTGCCTTACATGCCCTGACTAAAATCCCTGTCACTATACTCCATAAACACCAAGGGCTTCCAACATGTGCCTTACATGCCCTGACTAAAATCCCTGTCACTATACTCCATAAAAACCAAGGGCTTCCAACATGTGCCTTACATGCACTGACTAAAATCCCTGTCACTATACTCCATGAAACCAAGGGCTTCCAACATGTGCCTTACATGCACTGACTAAAATCCCTGTCACTATACTCCATAAAACCAAGGGCTTCCAACATGTGCCTTACATGCCCTGACTAAAATCCCTGTCACTATACTCCATAAAAACCAAGGGCTTCCAACATGTGCCTTACATGCCCTGACTAAAATCCCTGTCACTATACTCCATAAAAACCAAGGGCTTCCAACATGTGCCTTACATGCACTGACTAAAATCCCTGTCACTATACTCCATAAAAACCAAGGGCTTCCAACATGTGCCTTACATGCACTGACTAAAATCCCTGTCACTATACTCCATAAAAACCAAGGGCTTAAAACATGTGCCTTACATGCCCTGACTAAAATCCCTGTCACTATACTCCATAAAAAAAACAAGGGATTCCAACATGTGCCTTACATGCACTGACTAAAATCCCTGTCACTATACTCCATAAAAACCAAGGGCTTCCAACATGTGCCTTACATGCCCTGACTAAAATCCCTGTCACTATACTCCATAAAAAACCAAGGGCTTCCAACATGTGCCTTACATGCACTGACTAAAATCCCTGTCACTATACTCCACAAAAACCAAGGGCTTCCAACATGTGCCTTACATGCACTGACTAAAATCCCTGTCACTATACTCCATAAAAACCAAGGGCTTCCAACATGTGCCTTACATGCCCTGACTAAAATCCCTGTCACTATACTCCATAAAACCAAGGGCTTCCAACATGTGCCTTACATGCCCTGACTAAAATCCCTGTCACTATACTCCATAAAACCAAGGGCTTCCAACATGTGCCTTACATGCCCTGACTAAAATCCCTGTCACTATACTCCATAAAAAACCAAGGGCTTCCAACATGTGCCTTACATGCCCTGACTAAAATCCCTGTCACTATACTCCATAAAAAACCAAGGGCTTCCAACATGTGCCTTACATGCCCTGACTAAAATCCCTGTCACTATACTCCATAAAAAACCAAGGGCTTCCAACATGTGCCTTACATGCCCTGACTAAAATCCCTGTCACTATACTCCATAAAAAACCAAGGGCTTCCAACATGTGCCTTACATGCCCTGACTAAAATCCCTGTCACTATACTCCATAAATACCAAGGGCTTCCAACATGTGCCTTACATGCACTGACTAAAATCCCTGTCACTATACTCCATAAAACCAAGGGCTTCCAACATGTGCCTTACATGCCCTGACTAAAATCCCTGTCACTATACTCCATAAATACCAAGGGCTTCCAACATGTGCCTTACATGCACTGACTAAAATCCCTGTCACTATACTCCATAAAACCAAGGGCTTCCAACATGTGCCTTACATGCACTGACTAAAATCCCTGTCACTATACTCCATAAAAATCAAGGGCTCCCAACATGTGCCTTACATGCACCGACTAAAATCCTTGTCACTATACTCCATAAAAAACCAAGGGCTTCCAACATGTGCCTTACATGCCCTGACTAAAATCCCTGTCACTATACTCCATAAAAAACCAAGGGCTTCCAACATGTGCCTTACATGCACTGACTAAAATCCCTGTCACTATACTCCATAAAAACCAAGGGCTTCCAACATGTGCCTTACATGCCCTGACTAAAATCCCTGTCACTATACTCCATAAAAGCCAAGGGCTTCCAACATGTGCCTTACATGCCCTGACTAAAATCCCTGTCACTATACTCCATAAAAACCAAGGGCTTCCAACATGTGCCTTACATGCCCTGACTAAAATCCCTGTCACTATACTCCATAAAACCAAGGGCTTCCAACATGTGCCTTACATGCCCTGACTAAAATCCCTGTCACTATACTCCATAAAACCAAGGGCTTCCAACATGTGCCTTACATGCACTGACTAAAATCCCTGTCACTATACTCCATAAAACCAAGGGCTTCCAACATGTGCCTTACATGCACTGACTAAAATCCCTGTCACTATACTCCATAAAACCAAGGGCTTCCAACATGTGCCTTACATGCACTGACTAAAATCCCTGTCACTATACTCCATAAAACCAAGGGCTTCCAACATGTGCCTTACATGCACTGACTAAAATCCCTGTCACTATACTCCATAAAACCAAGGGGTTCCAACATGTGCCTTACATGCACTGACTAAAATCCCTGTCACTATACTCCATAAAACCAAGGGCTTCCAACATGTGCCTTACATGCACTGACTAAAATCCCTGTCACTATACTCCATAAAAACCAAGGGCTTCCAACATGTGCCTTACATGCACTGACTAAAATCCCTGTCACTATACTCCATAAAAACCAAGGGCTTCCAACATGTGCCTTACATGCACTGACTAAAATCCCTGTCACTATACTCCGTAAAACCAAGGGCTTCCAACATGTGCCTTACATGCACTGACTAAAATCCCTGTCACTATACTCCATAAAAACCAAGGGCTTCCAACATGTGCCTTACATGCACTGACTAAAATTCCTGTCACTATACTCCATAAAGACCAAGGGCTTCCAACATGTGCCTTACATGCACTGACTAAAATCCCTGTCACTATACTCCATAAAGACCAAGGGCTTCCAACATGTGCCTTACATGCACTGACTAAAATCCCTGTCACTATACTCCATAAACACCAAGGGCTTCCAACATGTGCCTTACATGCCCTGACTAAAATCCCTGTCACTATACTCCATAAATACCAAGGGCTTCCAACATGTGCCTTACATGCCCTGACTAAAATCCCTGTCACTATACTCCTTAAAAACCAAGGGCTTCCAACATGTGCCTTACATGCACTGACTAAAATCCCTGTCACTATACTCCATAAAAACCAAGGGCTTCCAACATGTGCCTTACATGCACTGACTAAAATCCCTGTCACTATACTCCATTAAAACCAAGGGCTTCCAACATGTGCCTTACATGCACTGACTAAAATCCCTGTCACTATACTCCATAAAACCAAGGGCTTCCAACATGTGCCTTACATGCACTGACTAAAATCCCTGTCACTATACTCCATCAAAGCCAAGGGCTTCCAACATGTGACTTACATGCCCCAACTAAAATCCCTGTCACTATACTCCATAGAAGGCAAGGGCTTCCAACATGTGCCTTACATGCCCTGACAAAAATCCCTGTCACTATACTCCATAAAACCAAGGGCTTCCAACATGTGCCTTACATGCACTGACTAAAATCCCTGTCACTATACTCCATAACAACCAAGGGCTTCCAACATGTGCCTTACATGCACTGACTAAAATCCCTGTCACTATACTCCATAAAACCAAGGGCTTCCAACATGTGCCTTACATGCACTGACTAAAATCCCTGTCACTATACTCCATAAAACCAAGGGCTTCCAACATGTGCCTTACATGCACTGACTAAAATCCCTGTCACTATACTCCATAAAAACCAAGGGCTTCCAACATGTGCCTTACATGCCCTGACTAAAATCCCTGTCACTATACTCCATAAAAACCAAGGGCTTCCAACATGTGCCTTACATGCACTGACTAAAATCCCTGTCACTATACTCCATAAAAACCAAGGGCTTCCAACATGTGCCTTACATGCACTGACTAAAATCCCTGTCACTATACTCCATAAAAACCAAGGGCTTAAAACATGTGCCTTACATGCCCTGACTAAAATCCCTGTCACTATACTCCATAAAAAAAACAAGGGATTCCAACATGTGCCTTACATGCACTGACTAAAATCCCTGTCACTATACTCCATAAAAACCAAGGGCTTCCAACATGTGCCTTACATGCACTGACTAAAATCCCTGTCACTATACTCCATAAAAACCAAGGGCTTCCAACATGTGCCTTACATGCACTGACTAAAATCCCTGTCACTATACTCCATAAAAACCAAGGACTTCCAACATGTGCCTTACATGCCCTGACTAAAATCCCTGTCACTATACTCCATAAAAACCAAGGGCTTCCAACATGTGCCTTACATGCACTGACTAAAATCCTTGTCACTATACTCCATAAAAACCAAGGGCTTCCAACATGTGCCTTACATGCACTGACTAAAATCCCTGTCACTATACTCCATAAAACCAAGGGCTTCCAACATGTGCCTTACATGCACTGACTAAAATCCCTGTCACTATACTCCATAAAACCAAGGGCTTCCAACATGTGCCTTACATGCCCTGACTAAAATCCCTGTCACTATACTCCATAAAACCAAGGGCTTCCAACATGTGCCTTACATGCCCTGACTAAAATCCCTGTCACTATACTCCATAAAACCAAGGGCTTCCAACATGTGCCTTACATGCACTGACTAAAATCCCTGTCACTATACTCCATAAAAACCAAGGGCTTCAAAAATGTGCCTTACATGCCCTGACTAAAATCCCTGTCACTATACTCCATAAAAACCAAGGGCTTCCAACATGTGCCTTACATGCCCTGACTAAAATCCCTGTCACTATACTCCATAAAAACCAAGGGCTTCCAACATGTGCCTTACATGCCCTGACTAAAATCCCTGTCACTATACTCCATAAAAAACCAAGGGCTTCCAACATGTGCCTTACATGCCCTGACTAAAATCCCTGTCACTATACTCCATAAAAAACCAAGGGCTTCCAACATGTGCCTTACATGCACTGACTAAAATCCCTGTCACTATACTCCATAAAACCAAGGGCTTCCAACATGTGCCTTACATGCACTGACTAAAATCCCTGTCACTATACTCCATAAAAACCAAGGGCTTCCAACATGTGCCTTACATGCACTGACTAAAATCCCTGTCACTATACTCCATACAAACCAAGGGCTTCCAACATGTGCCTTACATGCACTGACTAAAATCCCTGTCACTATACTCCATAAAACCAAGGGCTTCCAACATGTGCCTTACATGCACTGACTAAAATCCCTGTCACTATACTCCATAAAATCCAAGGGCTTCCAACATGTGCCTTACATGCACTGACTAAAATCCCTGTCACTATACTCTATAAAACCAAGGGCTTCCAACATGTGCCTTACATGCACTGACTAAAATCCCTGTCACTATACTCCATAAAACCAAGGGCTTCCAACATGTGCCTTACATGCACTGACTAAAATCCCTGTCACTATACTCCATAAAACCAAGGGCTTCCAACATGTGCCTTACATGCACTGACTAAAATCCCTGTCACTATACTCCATAAATACCAAGGGCTTCCAACATGTGCCTTACATGCACTGACTAAAATCCCTGTCACTATACTCCATAAATACCAAGGGCTTCCAACATGTGCCTTACATGCACTGACTAAAATCCCTGTCACTATACTCCGTAAAACCAAGGGCTTCCAACATGTGCCTTACATGCACTGACTAAAATCCCTGTCACTATACTCCATAAAAACCAAGGGCTTCCAACATGTGCCTTACATGCACTGACTAAAATCCCTGTCACTATACTCCGTAAAAGCAAGCGCTTCCAACATGTGCCTTACATGCACTGACTAAAATCCCTGTCACTATACTCCGAAAAAACCAAGGGCTTCCAACATGTGCCTTACATGCCCTGACTAAAATCCCTGTCACTATACTCCATGAAACCAAGGGCTTCCAACATGTGCCTTACATGCACTGACTAAAATCCCTGTCACTATACTCCATAAAAACCAAGGGCTTCCAACATGTGCCTTACATGCACTGACTAAAATCCCTGTCACTATACTCCATAAATACCAAGGGCTTCCAACATGTGCCTTACATGCCCTGACTAAAATCCCTGTCACTATACTCCATAAAAACCAAGGGCTTCCAACATGTGCATAACATTCACTGACTAAAATCCCTGTCACTATACTCCATAAAAACCAAGGGCTTCCAACATGTGCCTTACATGCACTGACTAAAATCCCTGTCACTATACTCCATAAAAACCAAGGGCTTCCAACATGTGCCTTACATGCACTGACTAAAATCCCTGTCACTATACTCCATAAAACCAAGGGCTTCCAACATGTGCCTTACATGCACTGACTAAAATCCCTGTCACTATACTCCATAAAACCAAGGGCTTCCAACATGTGCCTTACATGCACTGACTAAAATCCCTGTCACTATACTCCATAAAACCAAGGGCTTCCAACATGTGCCTTACATGCACTGACTAAAATCCCTGTCACTATACTCCATAAAACCAAGGGCTTCCAACATGTGCCTTACATGCACTGACTAAAATCCCTGTCACTATACTCCATAAAAACCAAGGGCTTCCAACATGTGCCTTACATGCACTGACTAAAATCCCTGTCACTATACTCCGTAAAAGCAAGCGCTTCCAACATGTGCCTTACATGCACTGACTAAAATCCCTGTCACTATACTCCGTAAAAACCAAGGGCTTCCAACATGTGCCTTACATGCACTGACTAAAATCCCTGTCACTATACTCCATAAAACCAAGGGCTTCCAACATGTGCCTTACATGCACTGACTAAAATCCCTGTCACTATACTCCATAAAAACCAAGGGCTTCCAACATGTGCCTTACATGCACTGACTAAAATCCCTGTCACTATACTCCATAAAAACCAAGGGCTTCCAACATGTGCCTTACATGCACTGACTAAAATCCCTGTCACTGTACTCCATAAAAACCAAGGGCTTCCAACATGTGCCTTACATGCACTGACTAAAATCCCTGTCACTATACTCCATATTGTAACCTTCAAACCACAACAGCTCACAGCTCCAAATCAGGTGAGACAAAAGGAGTTGCAAATAAATGCCAAACTTTATTGGTAACGGTTAAGCGCTTTCTTCTCCTTCAAGAGATTTCATCAGAACAAATTTCATTACAAACCCAGCCCTTAAATACCCTTGCTTAATGATGTCACATGAATCACTTAATTACACCTTAAAAACACACTACATAATTTATCAAAAAATAAGTAAGTAAATAAATAAATGATTGAAACTCACTCATATTGTGTTTAACTAACATTGTAAAACATTTAAAACATTAAAACACATCTCATATTTAATTTAATTATGCCGTATAGGACACTTCAAACCATCTAGCCCATAATATGGTTTAATTTTAAAATGCATGCAATATTAACTGCCTCATTTAATCCAGAAAATTGGGTGGCATCCAACCTTAACTGCCATCTCAATTCACTTGCATCCAAGTGCAAGTCTACTATTTTACCCTGAGGGTCCTTTACTATATGATCAATAGCCAAGAACTTAAATGAGTGTGTCTCACTGTCTTTAATATGTCTAACTAAAGTGTTAGTTATGTTTCTTTTCTTTATGTCATAAAGATGTTCACTGATGCATGTCTTAAATGCTCTGTAGGTCTTTCCTACATAAAATGCCAAACATTTTTGACATTTAGCCAAATAAACCACATTAACATTACTACAATTGTAGTGTCCTTTTATAGAGATAGAATTGTTTTTTTATTCAATTTAAACTGCTCTCCTGTTTCAAAGATGTGGCAACAATAATTGCACTTTCCACATTTTGTATTACCTTTAGCTCTATTTGAAAGGCCATGTGCATTTTCATTATACTCAAACATGTTTTTAAGGGATCCAATACTAGGGGGACAATTTCCAACTTTTGTCCCTACATTCAGGTCAAAAGCCAGGACTTCCCAGTTATTGACAACCACCTGGGTGATACCCCCAGAATCCACGTTAAAAGTAGTTATTAACCTGAATCCTGCTTCATTTCCCCTGAGTCTGTAATTAACAACCAGTTCACTTTGCGGCCTATGAGGCCCACCCAAAGTTGATATATAAATACTTGTGTACCTATAACCTATCACTTCCTTGGATAATTCTTCCAACAAATGCAGAGGATAGTCCCTTTTAACAAACATGTTGACTATAAAACTAATTTCATCATGAAAATGTTCATCATAACTAACCATCCTGGCAGCCCTTACCAGTTGGCCTTTGATAATTGCTCTTTTTTGATGTAAAGGGTGCCAACTTTTAAATTCTAAATAGGATATTGAAAAAGTTGGCTTTCTATATATATTATAATATAGGAGACCATTAATCTTATCAACATTCAACTCTATGTCTAAATATGTGATTTGTTCTTCACTAAAACAGTAGGTGAATTTTAAGAACTCCACTGTGCTGTTAATGTAACAAAAAAAGTCATCTAATTCTTGTTGAATAACTTGGATTCTGGAGGTATCACCCAGGCGGTTGTCAATAACTGGGAGGTCCTGGCTTTTGACCTGAATGTAGGGACAAAAGTTGGAAAGTGTCCCCCTAGTATTGTATATAGGAAGGATAGGTCCCTTAAAAACATGTTTGAGTATAATGAAAATGCACATGACCTTTCAAATAGAGCTAAAGGTAATACAAAATGTGGAAAGTGCAATTATTGTTGCCACATCTTTGAAACAGGAGAGCAGTTTAAATTGAATAAAAACAATTCTATCTCTATAAAAGGACACTACAATTGTAGTATTGTTAATGTGGTTTATTTGGCTAAATGTCAAAAATGTTTGGCATTTTATGTAGGAAAGACCTCCAGAGCATTTAAGACACGCATCAGTGAACATCTTTATGACATAAAGAAAAGAAAAATAACTAACACTTTATTTAGACATATTAAAGACAGTGGGACACACTCATTTAAGTTCTTGGCTATTGATCATATAGTAAAGGACCCTCAGGGTAAAATAGTAGACTTGCACTTGGATGCAAATGAATTCAGATGGCAGTTAAGGTTGGATGCCACCCAATTTCCTGGATTAAATGGGGCAGTTAATATTGCATGTATTTTAAAATTAAACCATATTATGGGCTAGATGGTTTGAAGTGTCCTATAAGGCATAATTAAATTAAATATGAGATGTGTTTTAATGTTTTAAATGTTTTACAATGTTAGTTAAACACAATATGAGTGAGTTTCAATCATTTATTTATTTACTTACTTATTTTTTGATAAATTATGTAGTGTGTTTTTAAGGTGTAATTAAGTGATTCATGTAACATCATTAAGCAAGGGTATTTAAGGGATGGGTTTGTAATGAAATTTGTTCTGATGAAGTCTCTTGAAGGAGAAGAAAGTGCTTAACCATTACCAATAAAGTTTGGCATTTATTTGTAACTTCTTTTTTCTCACCTGATTTGCAGCTGTGAGCTGTTGTGATTTGAAGGTTCTGATGATACTCCATATTGTATAGACTTCTTAGGGGAGACTTATGCCTGGCTTGCAGACCAACCCAAGACACAAACCAAATGAACCTACTGTATATCCATAAATCAAATGGGTCTAAGGTTACCAGTACAGGGACTTAAATATGACCTGTGACTTAAATAGGGTATGCTGGAGGGACAGATTTATCTCCCAGCAACTACCATGTCTTTGGAATAGGCTACCAATTCATGTGAAACAGAGCTCCTCTATGACACTGTTCAAAAGAACCCTGGATTAGTGGATGGGGCACCATAAATTCTTACTCAGCACAGTGCTCACCACCCTCCTGGACATGGGCAGTCATCACTAAATGCAATCTTGGGCATTGACTAGTACCTCTACAGTATTACATTGGGTTGAAATGTCTAGGCTTGAAATTATCTCTGGGTTGATAGCCTAGTAATCTCCTATAATCCTCTAAGTAGTACAGTCAGCAGTGAAAATGTAAGTTTCATTTGCAATTTCTCTGTAAATAATTATGCTGCACTGTACATCAGTTTTATTTGTTACTGTCATTAGAACTATTTATGAGCTCAGACTCTTTCTTCATTTGTACAGTGGTGAGGTTGTACTGGCAGCAGTTAAGTGCATATGGTAGGAGGATTATTTTAGTATGTCATTTCTGTATGATGTAGAGGAGCTGGAAATGTTGGCTCATTGCTATTGTGATTTCTTATGTAAGTATAAGCATGTGGAATGGTAATGCATGTATCATTACTTTTTGTCCTAAGAACATGGACTTCCCTCCTCCCCACAATACCATTACATTAAAATGCAAATTTACAAGATTGCAATTTCAGAAATAGAAAGAAGTAATACTTGGAAAGGGAATAACCTCACCCATATGGCCAGCCCCACACCACCAACTAAACCTGATTTTCAGTACACAGACATATTTATCAATAAATGTAAGTCACAGTAGCTCCAGATTAAATAAGTCATACACATCTCTTATTGATAGGCCTGGTGATGGTGGAAATGATCTGGAGTATGGGCTACAAGGAGAATTGCAAGTTGAGTTAGTGAGATGGTGTAATCTACAGAGGAAGGTAATACTCTTGTCAGTGGTGTGACAGTGCTGCATGACCATGAGTCTGACTTGGAAAGTGAGGTTCTCCTAGGTGTTAATGACTGTTGACATGGCCTGTGAGAAATATGTTGTTATTCTTCACTATGACTACTGACGTTATTGTCCTGATAGCCAGTGTTAGTATCATGTGATCTTCCCCATGTGTCTGGTCAGCCCCCTATCCCCTTCCTTAGTATCATGTGATCTTCCCCATGTGTCTGGTCAGCCCCCTATCCCCTTCCTTTGGTAAAACTAAGTCCAGCTTGACTCTTGTATGTCCAAGCCAGTGTATGAATGGAGGCTATAACTGATACCTAGTGTGCTACCATGCTATACATCAGTGAAACCATGGCATTATCCCTTCTGTCTGCCAATTCAAAGTACTGTTTGAAATCTGCACACATACCCTGTAGGACTCTAATCATTTCTAGCTGACTCTCTGTTGCACTGCTTTGAGCCCTAACTATGTCATGGCACATTTCCTATTGTACAGCCAATGCTTTATGCATTTTCTGAGGTAGTTCAAAATCATTTCTGTGCCTGACACCTCTTTGTAATGTTGTCACTGTGGGCAATGTGGCCTCAGACTGCCTGCCTTAATCCTCAAACTATTCTCCTGCATGTGGAGAGAGAGCTGTAGACATGTAGATTTGTTCCTGGTGTATAAGCATGAGTGGAATGTCAGCCTCTGTTTGACTTTGTGATGTAGTGTCACTTACTTGCCATTACACTGGGACACTGTCTGCTCTTTCCCACAGCGGTCTCATAATACAACTATGTTATCATAATCATCATCATCATCAGCCACACCCATTTTACTGCTGACTTCATCCATATCTATTGGTACAGTCAACAGGTTTGTTTATGGTGCTTGTCTGTGAAAGAAACCCTTCCAACACATTAAAAACAGTGCAACAGCATATGATATAGCATACTTACTAGAGGGTAACTTTCCTTGAAGTCTGCCTTCATTTTCATTAGCTGCAGATGTACAAGGCTGACCTAATAATAATGAATTGTGATTTGTTTAATTACATCACTGTTTGTCACCTTTCAATAATAAACATTTAAAAGGTGCATACCTTAAACCAACCTTCAGGTGCTGATGAATGCTGCTGCTACTGCAGACTTTGGTTTGATGGGAAAGTGTTCATGCCAGCACTAATTATTCCATTTGCACCATCCTCTGTATAATAGTCATCCCTGCAGATGGACAGAAGGTATTCATCATCTTGTGCTAACTTAATAAGATTCACACCTCCCATAGTGGTCTTGGAAATTGCATTCTGCCTGGCCTTGCTACTAGCACATCCTACCATATCAACTGCCCTTTTTGTGCACTGTGCCAGAGATCTGTTACTGTCTCCAACTGCATTGATTTTAACAACTACTTGGCTGTGTGGTTTGCTCCTCCCAGCTTGTCTGCCCCCTTTACCAAACAAATTACCATATGTCCTAAATGCTGCTATGAGTAAATGATTTTACTCATGGCTAACATTATCATGTATATGCCTGGATCCATTATTTTTCATCTGTACTACAGAGGAAAAAATGGACTATGGTCAGACTCTTGCCACAGTACTATCTGCGTGACATCAGCAGGTAAACTATAAACCACTGGCCTGCTATTGCTGCCACCAACATAAATAAACAAACAAACAGAAATTTGATTTCAGAGTGCAGCACAACTTCTGTTTATTCAGTACTGTTGAAAGTAATTAAACTTGCATTAAAATGTAGTACTCTCGGCCTTTGCCAAGTATTCCTTTCTCTGTGACAGTAGTCAAAAAACACTTGAACTACACATCTGTATTTCTGTCCTCTGCACAGTACACATTCACAATTGCAATACTCTGTCAGATGTATGAACAATATCAAAGTTCTGTAATGATTTATTCATCATTTATTACATTTTCAGTGAACAGCACCACATCTTTCACCACACCTTATCTTTCTACAGGAAAGACACTTATTAGCAGAAGATATAAACAGACTTAATACTAAGAGTTACACTATACTATCTAGTTCACAACATAATCAGAAAAAGGGGGTTAGCTATTTTATGGGGGCATTCTTTACCTATGCCTGAAGTTATGGGAACATATCAAGATAAAGGTATGTTTATAAAATACA
Source organism: Protopterus annectens (assembly GCF_019279795.1). Taxonomy (NCBI): domain Eukaryota; kingdom Metazoa; phylum Chordata; order Ceratodontiformes; family Protopteridae; genus Protopterus; species Protopterus annectens. The sequence continues at coordinate 1,750,958,926 of NC_056732.1, read as the reverse complement.
GTAAGAAGATATTAACTCTTGTTATTGTGTACTGGATTCCAGGAATAGGAGTCAAGACAGTTGGTCAACATTTCGACCAAGTAATTCAATATGCAAACGGCTGTATCATTTTGAAAGGAGACTTTAACTGTATATTATCACCAAGTGATACTAATACAAACAGTAACAGGAAAATTCAGCCATCTGTAAAACAATTAATGAAATTTACTGAATTATTTCATCTCAGAGATACAAAAGAATTTTTCAGAGCCAGATTCATTAATTTGTACTCCTTACTATCATAGGCATGGGGCACAATCCAGAATAGACAGAGATTATATCTCTAATGAACTAGTAGACAAGCTGGGTAAAGTTAAGACTGTAACTTGACAATTTTCAGATGATAATGCGATCACTTTTGAATTATCTTTGAACTCTAATAATAATGCTAAAATAAGAAGAATACCAGCATATACAGCAGGTGTACAAGAATTTAAAGACTATTTTCTTAAAGAAAACTCCTACTTTATACAAATTAACAATACAGTGGATACTTGAGAAATTTATATATGGGATGGTCTAAAAGCATATCTGTTTGGTAGAATCACTAATTGGAAATCAAATAAAAAAGCAGTGGAACAAAGAATTACATGAAATTCTGGGAAAACTTGATAAGTTGACACTAGAAAACCAGAAGAATAAAAATAATAACACAGAAGTGATCAATAAACTAAGTGACAAATACCAACATCAATCTTCTGAAGTTTAAGATAATTAACTTTTCTATCAAATCAAAGTCTATGCACAATCTAGCCACCAAAACAAAATTACTTAGTAAATCCACACACATAAAATAAATCTATTCACATAGAAAGAAAAGTAACAGAAATAGGACATTTTCTAAAGTAACTCAGAGATTATTACAATGAAATTAATCATACTAATAGATCCAGAGAAAACAATCAAAACATTTATTACAAAAAATATAAAAGCTAGACTATCAAATGACCAAATTAAATTAATTGACAAACTGATTTTTAATGTCTGAACTTTAAAAACAAAATTCTAAATTGAAGTCTAATAAAGTAGCAGGTAATAATGGAATTATATCTGAACTTTACAAACTGTTACCTAAAGAAGCTCTACACATATCACATAAGTTTTTTTCTATAGTTAAGGACTTAACTAAAGTTCCTTCTTCTTGGAAATATACCCTTATTTCTCAAATTTTAAAAAATGCCAAGGATCCTACTCAATGCTCTTCATACAGATCGATTTCACTTCTAAACTTCATGGCAATTCTTGCTAATAGACTAAAACACATTCTACCTCTAGGATTGATGAGGATCAAACTGGGTTTATTTTCAATAGAAACACCTATGATAATACTAAAAGAATAATTACTATATTCAACTGTGCAAATAACATAAATGAGAACTTAACATTATTGTTCTTTGATTATACTGTTTTGATTCATTTTTGGAATAACATTAATTCTTTTTTATGGGCATTTTGGGAGATACATTTATTTTTTCTAAATCATTCATTCTTTTTAATACCCATATTCCCACTTGTGTTAAAAGAACAACATGTAACTTATTATGGACTGTATTGACCATCTCCAGAAAAGTAATCACACAAAACTGGAAAAATGAATTTACTCCCTCATTTGAAGAATTTATAAGTTTAACAACTGAAGTAACTAATCTAGAAATTTTTGCAATCAGATGAAGAATGAACATAATTACCTTTCGCCTCAATGTATGGACAAAATTTAAAGAATTGTTTGACAAGCAAAAAAAAATCTGCAATTGAACAGACATGCAACAACAGGAATGACTGGAAGGTTGATGGTCACCCTTGTAAATAATTTTTTTCTTAGATTCTGTATTGATAAGATTTTCAAAAAACAAATCACTGTTTTGGTCTGCTCATTGTAGAATTCATGGTTGTCTGGCAAGTAATTTAGACTGAAGTCAATCAAGAACTGGTGTCAGAATGTATATTAACACAAATCCTGTGCAACTATCCTTCTGTGTAACAGCAATATAATATCTTCCTACTATGGGTCAATGTTAACCCATTAATTTATGTTAGGTCAAGATATCCTGCTGTAAAAGGTGGAGGAATATGGTCTGTAACACAAAGAAACAGTTACACATTATAAGATAACAGTAAACATGAGTCTATAAAGTGCAAAATGAAAAAAAAATTGTTTGCATTATGTTGCATTCCAAAGGAAAAGTACAGTATTACAGTAGTCACTGCTTGTGGGTTCTAATACCACACTGCTCAAATGCAGAGCTCAGCTGATTACAATAATGTTTAGCCTGCCATCAATAAAAGATATACAGTACTATTAAGTAATCATCATCATTATAGCATTTAAGGACATATCCCTAGACCTGTGTCTTGAATGGCGTGCTGTCAAGTGTAATCACTGTATATGTATTCCAAGTAATAAAGTTCTTAGCAGTTGAATCACTGTACATGCATTCCAAGTAATAAAGTTCTTAGCAGTTGGTATTGTTAACAGAGGAATGTAACAGAACAGAATACTTTAATTGTAGAAAGCATTGTATATTATCTGTGATGTCACTAACGTCCCTCATTTTGTTTCCTCTTATCCCACCCATTCTCTTGTTGTATTTATTAATGTAGTTCTTATATTTATTATTTTATTATTATTATTATTGTATTACTTATATAATAAAAGTATTTCTTATTATATTATTTGGTTGTATGTCTTATTTTTTGTTTACTATGTATAATTTCATAATCCTTTGTTGGGAAATACATTTCCATTTTTATGATTTAGAATTTTGTTTGTAATTTATATTATTTGAAACTTTTTATACTGATTTATAATTTTTTCCTTAATTTTTATAATTTTTATTTAATAGGTTTTATGTTTTATATACTTTTTGGCTTGAATTTTATGTATGTTATTACTACAGCACAGCATCGTAGGCTGGTTCCCTTTGATCCACTTACAAGCGCAGAGGCCCAGCACTTCTGGCTGCAGCCTAGTGGTACCCTCCTGCTGACCCTGCCCTACCTGGACCCTCGGGTAGTTTTGCCTCAGTGGCCAGGCCTGTGGTCTCCTCTAACAGCAGAGTCAGAGGGGGTGCATGCATCACCTGTGCAGAGGTTCCAGCTGTAGTGTGTAGGAATGTGCAGCAGACCATGGGCAGATGCCTACATTAGATGGAGATCCTGTTTTCTATACTGGTATCGAAGACCAGCCTTAGACGCAGATGTCAGTCATTGCAGACAGTGATGCAGTGAAGGGACAGTGCTGACAATCCAATGGGTGAGGACTTGAGTCACACTTCTGACATCCATGGGACCTCGAATGCACCCAACCTCCACCACAACCAAGGTTTCACTCCTCTTGCATCCTTCACTGACCCTGTCTCTTGTCTTGTATGTTGTATCGGTCTGCAAAGCCTTCCAAACCTTCCTAACTTGCCTGCCCAAGACTTGCTTATATCCCTTTCCCAACATTCCACTCTCTCCTTAAAAGAAAAGACACCTATCGCAAAAAAATGTCCCATACATAGCACTCCATTTCAAACATGTCTATTTAACACACTTAATTTGGTCCAATTGGCTTCACAACACAATTATGTTGTTGTCACCCCTCTTTGAGAGGTGACTGAATTCAGCTAATAAACTGTACGTGTCCAGTTGTTACCATTGAAGGAATGGATAGCTATGGTTCTTTCCTACACCCTTCCAGCACATTCCTGCCTTCCTTTCTCTTTGTTTTTCCCTGCTTGTTCATCATTTTACCACTTTCATATCTTCACCAGTTTCTTTTCTTTAAAAAATCATTGTGCGATGGTGCACAATGTGCACTATTGCTAAACAATGGTAAGCAGAAGTAGGAACAGTGAATGTATGTTAAAATATCATACATACTTGTAAAATTTATGCCAACACCTTATTTTGTACCCAGTACCATGTGACTTCATCAATGATGCATTAACCCGTCCAGCCAGAGTCAGCTAATCAGCAGATGCATTTTAAACTGTTAATGCTAATTGCCACATGTTCTCAATAAGGGGGGTTTGTGCAGTCCAGCCACAGAGTCAGTTAATCAGCAGATGCATTTTAAACTGTTAATGCTAATTGTCACATATTCTCAATAAAGGGGATTTGTGCAGTCCAGCCACAGAGTCTGTTAATCAGCAGATGCATTTTAAACTAATGCTAATTGTCACATGTTCTTAATGAAGGGGTTTGTGCAGTCCAGCCACAGAGTCAGTTAATTAGCAGATGCATTTTAAACTGTTAATGCTAATTGTCACATGTTCTCAATAAAGGGGGTTTGTGCAATGATGTGCGTCACTGAGCAAGGCTGATAAAATATTAAATATTATAAATATTATCATTAATTAAAATATTAAATAAATATTAGGAACATATCTATCAGCTTGGTAGAGTAGAACATCTGGACAAAGCCATTCACAATGGGGGACAAAGGGCCATCAGTAAAGGGAGAAGTTGTAAATATTGCTCTTACAAACTTAGAAATATGATGGAATGACAGTCATTGCATTAGTATTATTTTTTTTTCAAAAATCTTTGACAATAATTTTAACAAATACATTGTAAATTACATAACCATAGCATTCAAGCATTCTTGAGGCTGAAATATTAAATGACGTATGACTACTTGCATTATTATTAACTTAAGTAGCAGGTGTAAGCAACAGCAGTTTAGTGTGCAGTTATCATACATGTGTAAAATAAAACTGCTACTCCACTGATTGTGTCGCACTTTCTGTTACATGCATTGCTAGTGTATTCTTTAAGTTCAGATGGTGCTGTCTTCAAATGCAGGTGTATCTATCATTTCAAATACTTGTATGTGTACATCAGGATTATAAATTGTGATATTTTTAAATCTGTGTCATTAGCTGTGTATGCATTCAATTCAGTAATTACGAAATGTGTGATGCTAGATGGTATAAAAGTTAATAAGCACATTTTTATCCTTGCAGTGCAGGTGCTGAACATATTGAAACATCATGCAGTGATCCTCTAAATAAAAGAAATGGGGGAAGATAGGAAGGCAGTGAAATGGGGAGCAACCAAGGGGAAAACAAAGTGAAAGGAAGGCAGGAATGTGCAGGATGGATGTAGGAAAGAACCATTGCTATCCATTTCTTCAACAGTAACAACTGGGCACATGTACAGTTTATTTGCTGAATTTAGAATGTCCCCTCCACAGAAAGGGGTGAGAACAAGATAACTGCATTGTGAAGCCAATTTAGTCTGTCAAGCAGACACGTGTGAAATGGAGAGCTATGTATGGGACAGATTATTATTTTTTATTTTTTTTTTTTTGGACAGGAACCCTTTTTTGTGTGTCCTTGTATTATTCAGGATGACAACAGAGAACATTGTTTCCACTTGGTATAGGACTGCACCAATTGTGTGGCACACAGTCCTAAGCACCACATTTGGCAGTACACCTTGGGTGACATAAGCACCCCCTCTGCCTCTCCTCCCAGAGGGAACTACAGGCCTATCCTCTGGGCCAGAACTACCTGAGGGTTCAGGTAGGGCAGGGGCAGCAAAAGGGTGCTACCAGGCTGAAGCCCAGAAGTGTTGGGCCTTGGTACCATAGCCAGTAGAGGGAGTATAGATGAACCACAGGGAGCTGGCCTAACTGCAATGCTGTAGAAATAAAATAAATACAATTAAAATGACATAATAAAATAAAACATAACACAAAATAATGGAAAGAATAACATTAAATAAAATATAAGCAAATAATAAACTAACACAATAGTAATAATAATAATAAATAATAGAATTAAAAACACAATGAAAAATAATATGACATGAAAAAGTATTTAACAGAGAAAAACTAAAACATTATACATAAGAAAAAAACATAGGTAATAAAGAATTATCAAAATGAAAAATATGATTATGTACATCATATAATAATAACAATACAAATAATAATAACAATATAAATAACATAAAAAAACAAATGAATAGAAGGGGTGGAGTGAGAGAAGAAAAGAAATAACATTAGTAGCCACACAGATAATATACAAAAATGTCTACAAATCATGTACAATATTCTGATGCATTTTATTTACAATAATACAAAATACTAATTAACATCTTTATTACTTTGAATACTACCCTGTTGCTAACACATGCACAATATAGTACAGATCATACTGCATACAACAATAATTCTAGGGGGCATATATTGCACTATGCATGTTCCATTTACACTGATTACATTTGACAGCAGGCCATATGAGCCACAGCTATAGAGGCCTGCACTTCTCATGCTATTATTATGAATATGTAACACTACTGTACTTCTGTTGATGATAACCTTCAAAAAATGTCTAAAGAGATGATTTTACATATAGGGAGTGTGGTATTCAAACCCACAAGCAGTGCTTATTATAATGCTGTACTTTTCCTTTGTAATACAGTATAATGCAAGCACTCTTTCCTTTTACACTTTATAGCTACAATTTCAGTGTTATAATGATAATAATCTACAGCATGGTCTTGTTGTCCTTGATATATAGGTCAAGTTATAATGATAAATGCTCTTGTAGTCCAGGGTATATAGGACATGTTATAATGATAACAATCAGCATCATGCTCTTGTCGTCCCTGGTATATAGGTCATGTTACAATGATAACAATCTGAAACATGCTCTTGTCCCTGGTATATAGGACATGTTATAATGATAACTACATGCAGCATGCTCTTGTTATCCCTGGCATATAGGACATGATACAATGATAACAATCTGCAGCATGCTCTTGTTGTCCCTGGTATATAGGACATGTTATAATGATAATAATCTAAAGCATGCTCTTGTTGTCCCTGATATATAGGTCATGTTATAATGATAACTGCTCTTGTTGTCCCGGGTATATAGGACATGTTATAATGATAACAATCTGTATCATGCTCTTGTCGTCCCTGGTATATAGGTCATGTTACAATGATAACAATCTGAAACACGCTCTTGTCCCTGGTATATAGGACATGTTATAATGATAACTACATGCAGCATGCTCTTGTTGTCCCTGGTATATAGGACATGTTATAATGATAATAATCTGCAGCATGCCCTTGTCCCTGGTATATAGGTCATGTTATAATGATAATAATCTGCAGCATACTCTTGTTGTCACAGGTATATAGGACATGTTATAATGATAACAACATGCAGCATGCTATTGTTGTCCCTGGTATGTAGGACATGTAACAATGATAACAATCTACAGCATGCTTTTGTTGTCCCTGGTATATAAGACATGTTATAATGATAATCTGCAGCATGCTCTTGTTGTCCCTGGTATATAGGACATGTTATAATAATAATAATCTGCAGCATGCCCTTGTCCCTGGTATATAGGTCATGTTATAATGATAATAATCTGCAGCATACTCTTGTTGTCACTGGTATATAGGACATGTTATAATGATAACAACATGCAGCATGCTATTGTTGTCCCTGGTATGTAGGACATGTAACAATGATAACAATCTAAAGCATGCTTTTGTTGTCCCTGGTATAAAAGACATGTTATAATGATAACAATCTGAAGCATGCTCTTGTTGTCCCTGGTATATAGGACATGATATAATGATAACAACATGCAGCATGCTCTTGTTCTCCCTGGTATATAGGTCATGTTATAATGATAATCTGCAGCATGCTCTTGTTGTCCCTGGTATATAGGTCATGTTATAATGATAACAATCTGCAGCATGCTCTTGTTGTCCCTGGTATATAGGACATGTTATAATGATAACAATCTGCAGTGTGCTCTTCTTGTCCCTGGTATATAGGACATGTTATAATGATAAAAATCTGCAGTATGCTCTTGTTGTCCCTGGTATATAGGTCATGTTATAATGATAACAATCTGCAGCATGCTCTTGTTGTCCCTGGCATATAGGACATGTTACAATGGTAACAATCTGCAGCATGCTCTTGTTGTCCCTGGTGCATAGGACATGTTACAATGATAACATGCAGCATGTTCTTGTTGTCCTTGGTATATACCTGGTATATAGGACACGTTATAATGATAACAATCTGCAGCATGCTCTTGTTGTCCCTGGTATATAGGTCATGCTATAATGATAACAATCTGCAGCATGCTCTTGTTGTCCCTGGTATATAGGACATGCTACAATAATAACAATCTGCAGCATGCTCTTGTTGTCACTGGTATATAGGTCATGTTATAATTATAACAACTGGCAGCATGATCTTGTTGTCCCTGGTATATAGGATATGTTACAATGATAACAATCTGCAGTGTGCTCTTGTTGTCCTTGGTATATAGGACATGTTATAATGATAATAATCTGCAGCATGCTCTTGTTGTCCAAGGTATATAGGTCACATTATAATGATAATAATCTGCAGCATGCTCTTGTTATCCTTGGTATATAGGACATGTTATAATGATAATAATCTGCAGCATGCTCTTCTTGTCCCTGGTATATACGACATGTTATAATGATAACAATCTGCAGTGTGCTCTTGTTGTCCCTGCTATATAGGACATGTTACAATGATAATCTGCAGCATGCTCTTGTTGTCCCTGGTATATAGGTCACGTTATAGTGATAACAATCTGCAGCATGCTCTTCTTGTCCCTGGTATATAGGACATGTTATAATGATAACATGCAGCATGCTCTTCTTGTCCCTGGTATATAGGTCATGTTATAATGATAACAACATGCAGCATGCTCTTGTTGTCCCTGGTATATAGGTCATGTTATAATGATAAAATGCAGCATGCTCTTGTTGTCCCTGGTATATAGGTCATTTTATAATGATAACAATCTGCAGCCTGCTCTTGTTGTCCCTGGTGCATAGGTCATGTTATAATGATAACAATCTGCAGCATGCTCTTGTTGTCCCTGGTATATAGGACATGTTACAATGATAACAATCTGCAGCACGCTCTTGTTGTCCCTGGTGTATAGGTCATGTTATAATGATAACATGCAGAATGCTCTTGTTGTCCCTGATATATACATAGTATATAGGACATGTTATAATGATAACAATCTGCAGCATGCTCTTGTTGTCCCTGGTATATAGGTCATGTTATAGTGATAATAATCTGCAGCATGCTTATCCCTGGTATATAGGACATGCTACAATGATAACAATCTGCAGCATGCTCTTGTTGTCCCTGGTATATAGGTCATGTTATAATGATAACAATCTGCAGCATGCTCTTGTTGTCACTGGTATATAGGTCTCGTTATAATGATAACAATCTGCAGCATGCTCTTGTTGTCCCTGGTATATAGGTCATGTTATAATGATAACAATCTCCAGCATGATCTTGTTATCCCTGGTATATAGGACATGCTACAATGATAACAATCTGCAGCATGCTCTTGTTGTCACTGGTATATAGGTCATGTCATAATGATAACAATCTGCAGCATGATCTTGTTGTCCCTGGTATATAGGTCATGTTATAAAGATAACAATCTGCAGCATGCTCTTGTTGTCCCTGGTATATAGGACATGCTACAATGATAACAATCTGCAACATGCTCTTGTTGTCCCTGGTATATAGGACATGTTATAATGATAACAACATGCAGCATGCTCTTGTTGTCCCTGGTATATAGGACATGTTACAATGATAACAATCTGCAGACCACTCTTGTTGTCCCTGGTGTATAGGACATGTTACAATGATAACATGCAGCATGCTCTTGTTGTCCCTGGTATATACCTGGTATATAGGACATGTTATAATGATAACAATCTGCAGAATGCTCTTGTTGTCCCTGGTATGTAGGTCATGCTATAATGATAACAATCTGCAGCATGCTCTTGTTGTCACTGGTATATAGGTCATGTCATAATGATAACAATCTGCAGCATGATCTTGTTGTCCCTGGTATATAGGTCATGTTATAAAGATAACAATCTGCAGCATGCTCTTGTTGTCCCTGTTATATAGGACATGCTACAATGATAACAATCTGCAACATGCTCTTGTTGTCCCTGGTATATAGGACATGTTATAATGATAACAACATGCAGCAAGCTCTTCTTTTCCCTGGTATATACGACATGTTATAATGATAACAATCTGCAGTGTGATGTTGTTGTCCCTGGTATATAGGACATATTACAATGATAATCTGCAGCATGCTCTTGTTGTCCCTGGTATATAGGTCATGTTATAGTGATAACAATCAGCAGCATGCTCTTGTTGTCCCTGGTATATAGGACATGTTATAATGATAACATGCAGCATGCTCTTCTTGTCCCTGGTATATAGGACATGTTATAATGATAACAACATGCAGTATGCTCTTGTTGTCACTGGTATATAGGTCATGTTATAATGATAACAACATGCAGCATGCTCTGGTTGTCCCTGGTATATAAGTCATGTTATAATGATAACATGCAGCATGCTCTTGTTGTCCCTGGTATATAGGTCATGTTATAATGATAACAATCTGCAGCCTGCTCTTGTTGTCCTTGGTGCATAGGTAATGTTATAATGATAACAATCTGCAGCATGCTCTTGTTGTCCCTGGTATATAGGACATGTTACAATGATAACAATCTGCAGCATGCTCTTGTTGTCCTTGGTATATAGGACATGTTACAATGATAACAATCTGCAGCATGCTCTTGTTCTCCCTGGTATATAGGTCATGTTATAATGATAACAATCTGCAGCATGCTCTTGTTGTCCCTGGTATATAGGACATGTTACAATGATAACAATCTGCAGCACGCTCTTGTTGTCCCTGGTGTATAGGACATGTTACAATGATAACATGCAGCATGCTCTTGTTGTCCCTGGTATATACCTGGTATATAGGACATGTTATAATGATAACAATCTGCAGCATGCTCTTGTTGTCCCTGGTATATAGGACATGTTATAATGATAACAATCTGCAGTGTGCTCTTCTTGTCCCTGGTATATAGGACATGTTATAATGATAACAATCTGCAGCATGCTCTTGTTGTCCCTGGTATATAGGTCATGTTATAATGATAACAATCTGCAGCATGCTCTTGTTGTCCCTGGTATATAGGACATGTTACAATGATAACAATCTGCAGCACGCTCTTGTTGTCCCTTGTATATAGGACATGCTACAATGATAACATGCAGCATGCTCTTGTTGTCACTGATATATAGGTCATGTTATAATTATAACAACTGGCAGCATGATCTTGTTGTCCCTGGTATATAGGATATGTTACAATGATAACAATCTGCAGTGTGCTCTTGTTGTCCTTGGTATATTGGTCACATTATAATGATAATAATCTACAGCATGCTCTTGTTATCCTTGGTATATAGGACATGTTATAATGATAATAACCTGCAGCATGCTCTTGTTGTCCCTGGTATATAGGACATGTTATAATGATAATAATTTGCAGCATGCTCTTGTTGTCCCTGGTATATAGGACATGTTATAATGATAGCAATCTGCAGCATGCTCTTGTTGTCCCTGGTATATAGGACATGCTACAATGATAACAATCTGCAGTGTGATCTTCTTGTCCCTGGTATATAGGACATGTTACAATGATATTCTGCAGCATGCTCTTGTTGTCCCTGGTATATAGGTCACGTTATAGTGATAACAATCTGCAGCATGCTCTTGTTGTCCCTGGTATATAGGACATATTATAATGATAACATGCAGCATGCTCTTCTTGTCCCTGGTATATAGGTCATGTTATAATGATAAGAACATGCAGCATGCTCTTGTTGTCCCTGGTATATAGGTCATGTTATAATGATAAAATGCAGCATGCTCTTGTTGTCCCTGGTATATAGGTCATTTTATAATGATAACAATCTGCAGCCTGCTCTTGTTGTCCCTGGTGCATAGGTCATGTTTTAATGATAACAATCTGCAGCATGCTCTTGTTGTTCCTGGAATATAGGATATGTTACAATGATAACAATCTGCAGCACGCTCTTGTTGTCCCTGGTGTATAGGACATGTTACAATGATAACAATCTGCAGCATGTTCTTGTTGTCCGTGGTATATAGGACATGTTACAATGATAGCAATCTGCAGCATGCTGTTGTTGTCCCTGGTGTATAGGTTATGTTATAATGATAACATGCAGAATGCTCTTGTTGTCCCTAATATATACATAGTATATGTAACATGTTATAATGATAACAATCTGCAGCATGCTCTTGCTGTCCCTGGTATATAGGTCATGTTATAGTGATAATAATCTGCAGCATGCTTATCCCTGGTATATAGGACATGCTACAACGATAACAATCTGCAGCATGCTCTTGTTGTCCCTGGTATATATAGGTCATGTTATAATGATAATAATCTGCAGCATGCTCTTGTTATCCCTGGTATATAGGACATGCTACAATGATAACAATCTGCAGCATGCTCTTGTTGTCACTGATATATAGGTCTCGTTATAATGATAACAATCTGTAGCATGCTCTTGTTGTCACTGGTATATAGGTCATGTCATAATGATAACAATCTGCAGCATGATCTTGTTGTCCCTGGTATATAGGTCATGTTATAAAGATAACAATCTGTAGCATGCTCTTGTTGTCCCTGGTATATAGGACATGCTACAATGATAACAATCTGCAACATGCTCTTGTTGTCCCTCGTATATAGGACATGTTATAATGATAACAACATGCAGCATGCTCTTGTTGTCCCTGGTATATAGGTCATGTTATAATGATAACAATCTGCAGCATGCTCTTGTTGTCCCTGGTATATAGGACATGTTACAATGATAACAATCTGCAGACCACTCTTGTTGTCCCTGGTGTATAGGACATGTTACAATGATAACATGCAGCATGCTCTTGTTGTCCCTGGTATGTACCTGGTATATAGGACATGTTATAATGATAACAATCTGCAGAATGCTCTTGTTGTCCCTTGTATGTAGGTCATGCTATAATGATAACAATCTGCAGCATGCTCTTGTTGTCCCTGGTATATAGGACATGCTACAATGATAACAATCTGCAGCATGCCCTTGTTGTCACTGGTATATAGGTCATGTTATAATTATAACAATTGGCAGCATGATCTTGTTGTCCCTGGTATATAGGACATGTTATAATGATAACAATCTGCAGTGTGCTCTTTTTGTCCTTGGGATATAGAACATGTTATAATGATAATAATCTGCAGCATGCTCTTGTTGTCCATGGTATATAGATCACATTATAATGATAACAATCTGCAGTATGCTCTTGTTGTAACTGGTATACAGGACATGTTATAATGATAACAATCTGCAGAATGCTCTTGTTGTCCCTGGTATATAGGACATGTTATAATGATAATAATTTGCAGCATGCTCTTCTTGTCCCTGGCATATTGGACATGTTATAATGATAGCAATCTGCAACATGCTCTTGTTGTCCCTGGTATATAGGGCTTTTAAAAAAAC
>NC_056732.1:1750896034-1750944960 GCF_019279795.1 Protopterus annectens | reverse complement strand
CAGAGCTAGTAAGGAGACGGCTAGAAAGGTGTTTGGGTATCACATCGGGATAGAGGAAGGACGACAAAGAGACATGGTGGTGGAATGAGGAAGTACAGGAGAGTATACAGAGAAAAAAGGTTGGCAAAGAAAAGTGGGATTGTCAGAGAGATGAAGAAAGTTGACAGGAGTATAAGGAGATGAGGTGCATGGCAAAGAGAGAGGTGGCAAAGGCTAAGGATAAGGCATTGAAGAGTTGTATAAAAGGGTTTGGGGCACTAAGGAGGGAGAAAAGGACCTGTACCGATTGGTAGAAAAAGGGGGACCAAGCTAGGAAAGATGTGCACAGGTAAAGGTGATAAAGGATAATGAAAAACTCCAAGTGGGGAGAGTGTGTTGAGGAGATGGAAAGAGTACTTTGTGGGGTTGATGAATGAAGAGAATGAGACGGAGAGAAGGTTAGATGATGTTGGGATAGTAAATCATGAAGTACAATGGATTAGCAAGGGAAAGGAAGAAAAGGATAGCTATGAAGAGAATGAAGAATGGAAAGGCTGTTGGCCCAGATGACATACCTGTGGAAGCATGGAGGTGTTTAGGTGAAATGGCAGTGGAGTTTTTAACCAGATTGTTTAATGAAATCTTGGAAAGTGAGGGGAATGCCTGAGGAATGGAAAAAAAGTTTTTTGGGTTTGTTTTTTAAGAATAAGGGTGATGTGCAGAGCTGTATTTAACTACAAAAGGGATAAAATTGATCAGTCACAGCATGAAGTTATGGGAAAGAGTAGTGGAAGAAAGGGTTTAAAGGGTGAGGTGATGATTAGTGATCAGCAGTATGGTTTCATGCCAGGAAAGAGCACTACAGATGCTCTGAGAGTGTTGATGGAGAAGTACAGAGAATTTCGGAAGGAGTTGCATTGTGTTTTTGTAGACTTAGAGAAAGCATATGACAGGGTGCCTAGAGAGGAGTTGTGGTATTGTATGAGGAAGTCAAGAGTGTCAGAAAAGTATGTAAGAGTGGTACAGCATATTGAGGGTAATGTGACAGGGGTGAGGTCTGTGGTGGGAGTGATGGATGCTTTAAGGTGGAGGTGGGGTTACATCAAGGATCAGCTCTAAACCCCTTTCATTTGCAGTGGAGATGGACAGGTTGACAGACGAGATCAGACAGGAGCCCCCGTGGACTATGATGTTTGCAGATGACATTGGATCTGTAGTGAGAGTAGGGAACAGGTGGAGGAGACCCTGGAGAGATGGGATATGCTCTAGAAAGAAGAGGAATGAAGGTCAGCAGGACTAAGACAGAATATATGTGTGTGAATGAGAGGGAGGATAGAGGAATGGTGAGGATGCAAGGAGTAGAGGTGGCAAAGGTGGAAAGAGTTTAAATACTTGGGGTCAATAGTTCAGAGTAACGGTGAGTGTGGAAGAGAGGTGAAGAAGAGAGTACAGGCAAGGGTGGATTTGGGGGGAGAAGAGTGTCAGGAGTAAGATTTAAAGGGAAGGTCTACAAGAGGGTAGTGAGACCAGCTATGTTATATGGGTTGGAGACAGTGGCATTGACAAAAGGCAGGGGTTTGACTGGATGTGGCAGAATTAAAGATGTTAAGATTTGCACTGGGTGTGACAAGGGTGGACAGGATTAGGAATAAGTATATTAGAGGGTCAGCCCAGGTTGGAAGGTTTGGAGACAAAGCCAGAGAGGCACGATTACGTTGATTTGGACATGTGCTGAGGAGGGATGCAGAGTATATTGGGAAAAAGATGCTAAGGATGAAGCTACCAGGTAACAGGAAAAGAGGAAAGCCTAAGATAAGGTTTTTGGATGTGGTGAGAGAGGGCATGCAGGTGGTTGATGTGACAGAGCAAGATGCAGAGGACAGGAAGAAATGGAAACAGGTGATCTGCTGTGGCAACCCCTAACGGTAACAACCGAAAGAAGATGATGATGAATACATGTGAGACACTACATGGGCAAATCTGAAAAGCCAAGGACACACTGCAGATGTTTACAAATGTCACATTAGTCTGATGCAATGACAAGCTGCTTGTGGACATGCAGTGCTTGTTTAAAACTAACTTATGCAAGGGTATACTGATAAAATTCAAAATAGTCATCTGAATGTCAGGTTATAATTAATCTGAGGGTTACTCCTAGGCCATTCAAATCTGTTTGGCACACCATAACAAGTAATACATATCAAAAATTCATAGAAATGCTTCATCCCATTAGTATTTGCATTTCTTTCTCCACTACCTTTTAAAAAAAGATAATAGAAAAGGAACCGGTCCAACTACACTGCATGAAACCAAATGCTGCTAAACTCAGACATAAAAAATATTACAGGCAACACTTAGAAATAATCTGTTAGCAACTGTATGACTTAGTAAGTGTTTCCCTTTTAGAAAAAAGTGTGAGACAAAGCAGTTTTTGGTTACACCTAACCTGCCAATGTTATCAATACCTGGTCTAATGACCATGCTAGCATAAAAGTGTTTGGTCAAGGTGATATCACACCCAACAGGGAGTGGTTCTAACCCTGCTTAATATAGCCCACACCATACTTTTCACATTCTAGTTCTGGCTATTCAAATGATGGCAGGACAAGTGAAGGCCTAAGGCCACAATTCTGGCTGGTCTGAAAAAGAGACCCTAATCATGCTCTAGCTTCTATATGAGTCAAACCTGAAGAAGATCTAGGCATGCATACATACCAGTATGTGGAAGAAAATAGATATCTGGCAGGAGCTGGAAGACTTCCTGCCAACCCAGGCAGGTATAACCAACTACAGTCAGCAATGCCCTCAAAGGCATGATGACTTGTAATAACGTAGTGCTGACCTACTGGCTAAGTGGATTGACCATGTACAAGTACATGTACTTCAACAGTCAGACATCTTTACCGGCAAATATGTACTTCAGGAAACATTCTGAAATGCATAAAAAAATAGGAAAATCATTTATATAATCAGACATCCATCTGGTCATGATAGAAAAAATACAACTACATGTTAACAAGTTACAGTAATAAATGAAAGTATCAGTAAAGAATATGAAAATAGTAATCTGTACAAGTAACTCTGTAAATATATTTGTAATGTTCAAATATCAGTAATGCTGACTACATGTAATAAAGTTATGAATTAAAACTTGCAGTTACAAATGTAAATAATTGTGTAGCAAATCCTGTGGTGAAATATGTAGAGTGTTGGACTGCAGTGCAGATGGTTTTGGAATCTCTTCCAGGGTATGAGAAGTTTATTTATACTATTGTGACATTCCAGCTCATACAAATAAATTGCTAATGTACCGAAATAACCGTGGAACAAGATTGGTTGTAAGCTATTTATGGATACATTTGAAAAAGGTGCATGCCATGTAGCATCAAGCAAACCACTGCACTTGTTTTATCATGTTTGCATGATGGTAAACAGTACACAGCTTTTTGACTGTATCAAAATGTAGACAGTGTGCACTCTCAGTAAGCACAGTTCACAGGAAAGCATGTTATTTAAAGGTGAATAGGCAGGAATCGTACTTTAGACATTTTGAGCTTGACCTTGTGCAGCAATGGCTGGCATTGGAGAGGCAGTGCATTTTAGGGCACAGCGCTGAGGTTTTCAGGAGTCAAAGGTCTTTATTGGGCTCCTGGTTAAGGACCATGTGCCCTGGCTGCTGCAGGAAAAATAGACTGGCACCCAATATAAATAAGAAACCTGGGATAGTTTGGCCAGGGCCCTTACCAGTGTGACTGGTATCCCCCACACTGACAAACAATGCCATCACCACTGTGATGACCTGCACTTCATTGAAAGGGATACCCTTGATCGCTGGATCAAGGAATGTCAGGCAGAGAACACAGCAGAGATGTACATGTATGCTTTACAGTCAGTACTCATAAATATTCAAGCTGAATATGGTAAAAACTGCTATTCATAATGCTTTTTATTTTCCCTTTTTCCACAGCTGCAGAACAGAGGGCCTGAACTGTAAAAGCAAGTATGCATGCATTACTTTGATGGATAGCTTTCAACTGTACTTATTTCTGCTGAATACCCACATTTAAGAATCCTTGTTTTGCTCATACAAATAGTAAATTCTTTACTTTATAAATAGAGCACCATTATCTATGATAAATAAGTATATGTTTCTGATCAATAGGACAAATGACATTTATTAACTGTATTTCTATAAATGTTAATGGAATAAACAATGGAAGCAAGAGAGATGACTTAAAATAGATATCTGAAGCTGCTTAATTCTCAGGTTATCTTTCTACAGGAAAGACACTTATTAGCAGAAGATATAAATAGACTTAATACTAAGAGTTACGCTTTTACTATCTAGTTCACAACATAATCAGAAAAAAGGGGTTAGCCATTTTATGGAGGAATTCTTTACCTATGCCTGAAGTTATGGGAACATATCAAGATAAAGGTATGTTTATAAAATACAGTAAGAAGATATTAACTCTTGTTATTGTGTACTGGATTCCAGAATAGGAGTCAAGACAGTTGGTCAACATTTGGACCAAGTAATTCAATATGCAAACGGCAGTATCATTTTGAAAGGAGACTTTAACTGTATATTATCACCAAGTGATACTAATACAAACAGTAACAGGAAAATTCAGCCATCTGTAAAACAATTAATGAAATTTACTGAATTATCTCATCTTAGAGATGTAAAAGAATTTTTTCAGAGCCAGATTCATTAATTTTTACTCATTATTATCATAGGCATAGGGCACAATCCAGAATAGACAGAGATTATATCTCTAATGAACTAGTAGACAAGCTGGGTAAAGTTAAGACTGTAACTTGCCAATTTTCAGATGATAATGCGATCACTTTTGAATTATCTTTGAACTCTAATAATAATGCTAAAATAAGAAGAATACCAGCATATACAGCAGGTGTACAAGAATTTAAAGACTATTAAAGAAAATTCCTCCTTTATACAAATTAACAATACAGTGGATACTTGAGAAATTTATATATGGAATGGTCTAAAAGCATATCTGTTTGGTAGAATCACTAATTGGAAATCAAATAAAAAAGCAGTGGAACAAAGAAGTACATGAAATTCTGGGAAAACTTGATAAGGTGACACTAGAAGACCAGAAGAATAAAAATAATAAATATAGAAGAGATCAATAAGCTAAATTAAACACTTGGAAATTTTAAATCATAACAACAACATCAACCTTTGTAGAAGTTTAAGATAATTAACTTTCTATCAAACCAAAGTCTATGCATAATCTAGCCACCAAAACAAAATTACTCAGTAAATCCACTCACATAAAATAAATCTATTCACATAGAAATAAAATAAATGCAACAGAAATAGGAAAATTTCTAAAGGAATTCAGAGATTATTACAATGAAATTAATTAAAATCATATACTAATAGATCCAGAGAAAACAATCAAAGACGACATAAAAATATAAAAGCTAGTCTATCAAATGACCAAATTAGTTCAATTTGACAAACTGGTTTAGTCAGTCTGAATAATAAAATTTCTAAATTGAAGTCTAATAAAGTAGCAGGTAATGATGGAATTATATCCAAACTTTACAAACTGTTACCTAAAGAAACCCTACACATATCACATACATTTTTTTTCTATAGTTAAGGACTTAACTAAAGTTCCTTCTTCTTGGAAATATACCCTTACTTCTCAAATTTTAAAAAATGCCAAGGATCCTACTCAATGCTCTTCATACAGACCAATTTCACTTCTAAACTTCATGGCAATTCTTGCTAATAGATTTAAACACATTCTACTTCTATGATTGATGAAGATCAAACTGGGTTTATTTTCAATAGAAACACCTTTGATAATACTGAAAGAATAATTACTATAATCAACTATGCAAATAACACAAATGAGAACTTAACATTATTGTTATTTGATTATACTGTTTTGATTCCTTTTTGGAATAACATTAATTCTTTTTTTACAGGCATTTTGGGAGATATTTTTTTTCTAAATCATTAATTCTTTTTAATACCCATATTCCCACTTGTGTTAAAAGAACAACATGTAACTTATTATGGACTGTATTGACCATCTCCAGAAAAGTAATCACACAAAACTGGAAAAATGAATTTACTCCCTCATTTGAAGAATTTATAAGTTTAACAACTGAAGTAACTCATCTAGAAATTTTTACAGTCAGATGAAGAATGAACATAATTACCTTTTGCCTCAATGTATGGACAAAATTTAAAGAACTGTCTGACAAGCAAACAAAATTCTGCAATTGAACAGATATGCAACAACAAGAATGACTGGAAAGTTGATGGTTACCCTTGTAAATAATTATTTTCTGGAAGTAGTTTACTGAGTCATGATCAAGATGGTTTCAGAAATATTAACACAGAATCACTGTTTTGGTCTGTTCATTGTAGAATTTATGGTTGTCTGGCAAGAATTTAGACTGAAGTCAATCAAGAACTGGTGTCAGAATGTATATTAACACAAATCCTGTGCAACTATCCTTCTGTGTAACAGCAATATAATATCTTCCTGGTATGGGTCATTGTTAACCCATTAATATATGTTAGGTCAAGATATCCTGCTGTAAAAGGTGGAGGAGTATGGTCTGTAACACAAATAAACAGTTACACATTATAATATAACAGTAAACATGAGTGTGTAAAGTGCAAAATGAAAACAGTGTTTGCATTATGTTGCATTCCAAAGGAAAAGTACAGTATTACAGTAGTCACTGCTTGTGGGTTCTAATACCGCACTGCTCAAATTCAAAGCTCAGCTGATTACAATAGTGTTTAGCCTCCCATCAATAAAATATATACAGTACTATTAAGTAATCATCATTATAGCATTTAAGAACATATCCCTAGACCTGTGTCTTGAATGGCCTGCTGTCAAGTGTAATCACTGTATATATATTCCAAGTAATAACGGAAGAATGCAAAGTTCCTGTAATCACGGCTGCACAGGTAAAAAACACACTCTCCAAAGCCAAGAATACAGCATCCATGGGACTTGTCAATATCCCAGGCTGCATTCTACATGAACTACAGAATGAAGTGGCTTCCTACCTAAGTACCATGTTCAATCATAGCCTCACCTCAGGCTTTGTGCCCATTGAATGGCGCACCATGATGGTTATCCCACTCCACAAAGGGGGAGCCACGAGGGATCCCGGGAAATACCACCCCATTAGCATGACTAGCCTGGTCTGCAAGGCCATGGAATACATCATCATGTAACTCATAAACAAAGACATTGGTGATCTCCGAACTCTGGACCCTACCCAGTTAACATTTGTAAAAGTCAGATCATGTCTTCTAAACCTGATTGACTTCTTTGAAGCAGTCAGCAAAGCCATAGATGAGGGTAAAGTAGGTTCACACAGCTTATCTAGATCTCGCCAAGGCTTTCAACACCACCCCCCTCTCTGGAATTATAGATAAGCTCACTAAACTAGGTATAAATCCCTATGTCACAAGATGAGTTGCCATTTGGCTCATGGACAGAACCCACACTGTGAAAGTAGCAGACTCCAAATCTCACTTCAGACCAGTGACAAGTGGAGTACCACAGGGTTCAGTCCTGGGTCCTCTCCTGTTTGGTATCTACTTCTCTGAAGTACAGGATAACACAGAAGGTCTTTGGCTAACAGAGTTTGCAGATGACTGCAAACTAGGAGCCATAACTGAAACTCCTAACGATGTGGACATACTACAGAAGGGCCTCACTGAGACAGATGCCTGGTGTCAAAGCCATGGCCTGAAGCTCAATGCCAAAAAGTGTATTGTCATCGCCTTTGGTAAAAACTCTGTACCCATGAACTACCACATAAGTGGTAGTCTACTTAATGCCGAAAGTGTGATAAGAGACCTTGGGACACAGGTGGACAGTAATCCCTCCTTTGATAATCACATTGCCACAGTTGTCATGAAATCCTTCTACGTGGCTCACCTCATCACAAAAGGTTTCTCATCCAGAAAAAAAAGTCATTGTTCCCCTCTACTCATCACTCATTAGACTCATTATAGAGTACAATGCCCCTTTTGGTATGTACCTCACAAGACCTCTACAACAACTGGAAAGACCACAGAAATACCTCAGAAAGAGGATTACTGGCCTCAAACAGATGCACTACGCAGACCATCTCAAAAAACTCCAGCTTTACTCTGTTGCATATCGCCTACTCAGAGGCAATCTCTGCCTAACATATAAAGCTATATCAAACCAAGAGCTGTTAGACATGCTCCACTTAAAGAAATCCCAATCCCTCCGATCTACACACACTCGGGACCTAAACCTTGTCACCACAATAAACAGAACATGCTGGAGGGATAGATTCCTGTCCCAGAGACTTCCCATACTCTGGAACAGACTACCTATCTATATCAAACAGAACTCTTCATTAGCACTCTTCAAGAAAAATCTTGATGATTGGATGGGAGATAAAAATTCACCCTGGGGATCACTTCTATGGCTCTGCTCTACAGGGGCTCAGGAAAATTATTTTCTTGGATGGCGAAAGCCAGGGTACCTTTTTGGCTAGGCTTATATAGGCCCTAGGGCTAATAGCCTAGTACCTACCTATGAACCTATATGCTTGTTTTCTATCTTTGTGATTCAGGGATACATAAGCTTTATGTCTGATGCTCAGGGTGCATAGCTGACTTAGTGTTTAGTATTTCTGTGTTTGTGATGCTGTTTTGCTGATTACACCGCTTTCTTATAGGTTTTTGTAATGTGTACATGCCTCCCCCACTGTTACAGCAAAAACGCTGGCCCAAGCCATAAAGGAAATTGTGACAATAGGAAGACTTTTTACATATTTCCTCTTACAAAGTTAGACACCTTATAGAAGCAAAGCAGTTTTGCATCACTATTTTTAAGATTCTTCTGAGAGTCATGACATATGAAACTAAAATGTGTCTCATTAATTTCTAACTTCTCACTTAATAATTTTATAGTACAAAAGTATGAGTCAAAACTGAGGACATTTGGTGACCATCAGTACTTTTAAGAGGTATGAATGTATGAATCTTTGATGCCTGAGGCCTATTTGATAGATGACACATGTATTCACATAAGTCTCTGCTGTCACATGTTCAAGTCATTGCTGTACAAATCACCCACCTTTTACTTAACTTGCATTACCAAGTAATAGTATGCAAGGATATGCCATTCATTTGTATTATTATACATTTTTAATACTCCAGGTTTAACACTCACCTTGTAAATCCAGCAGTTGCTACAGTTTTAGTTCAGAGCTGAGTTGGTTTGATGCTAGGAGTATACGGCCATTACATGGGCAAGTAAAGGTTGTGGTGTTACCCGGCATCAAAGTTACTGTATTTATGTACATAGGATGAAGGTTTTAGCATTTTATGTGGTGAGCGAGTATTTTATGGGTTGCCTCTTAGCCAATGCAATGGCATATTGAGCACACCTATGTCTGCCTACACCCACAGCAGCTGCTGATTCCCCCAACTCTTCACCTGCTTGTGGCTGTGGTGACCTTGCCAGTGGTGACGGCCATACATAATTTATTTATTTATATATATATATATATATATATATATATATATATATATATATATATATATATATATACACACACACACACACACACACACACACACACACACACACATGCCTTTTATGGGATGGTACATTTCCTGAGGTACTCAGTGCAATAGATTGCACCCATGTACCCATGTCACAAGTAGGCCCCCAGTCCACAGGTAGAACACTACCATACCTCTCAACCATACAGAATTACTCGGTTTTTACCGAGTTTTGGGGTCCAAATGAAAGGGTGTCATGTTTCCCAAGTGTCACCCCTTCACCTTCATTTCTGATTTTTTTCATTTGTTCTTTTTTTTTTTTATTTTCTTAAATACCATACTGTCGGACCTGACTTCATCATGTGTGATGATGTCAGCTCTGTCAGGGCTACCAGCCAGTCAGAATTGAGCTCAAGGAGCTCATGTCATCATTTCTGGCGGGTCTGGTGCAAATGCGAGTGAGAAATCTCACTCGCTTTGGATTACAGACATTCGTTTGAAACAGGGAATTAACAGTAACAGTTTGATTTGGACATCACTCACTCATTTTGGATTACAGAGAATTCACAGCAGCACTCTGTTTGTTTTATTTGGACTCGCTCCTTTTGGATTACAAATGCAGGAATCATTGGACTCGCTAGTTTTGTGAACAGCCATTCAGGTTTGCTAACCAAATCAAAGTTGTGTTATGGACTCAATATGTGTGTGTGTGTGTGTGTGTGTGTGTGTGTGTGTGTGTGTGTGTGTGTGTGTGTGTCTGTGTCTGTGAAAATGCCCCCATGTAATACACCTGGTGTCTAGAGGAGGTATTTCAGGCTCAAAAGAGCCTAAAGTCTGTAGCCACCACCATTTCTGAGCTTTGTCTAGATTTGTTGTGCTAAGAGTTGAGAAGAGCTATGGTGGGAAGTGAGAACAGAATTTGTATTCCCCCATTATTGGCTTTGTTGTTTGTCCAGGTTTTTTGTGCTAAGACTTGAGAGCTATGCTGAGTAAGAAGTGAGAACTGAATTTGTATTCCCCCATATTGGCTTTGTCCAGGTTTTTTGTGCTAAGAGGTTGAGAGCTATGGTGAGAAGTGAGAACTGAATTTCTATTGCATTATTGGCTTTGTTTGTCCTGGTTTTTGTGCTAAGAGGCTGAGAGCCATGATGAGAAGTGAGAACTGAATTCACTAAATGATAGTCATTAAGTTTCAGTCTTTCTATTTTTTAAGAAACTGATGATTTGCCATGGTGGTATGTTGCTCTGACTATAGTGCATAGGGTCCTGGGTACGAGACTTGCTAGTGACATGCATGTTAGTAACATTTTATTCTAGCAACTTTC
Source organism: Protopterus annectens (assembly GCF_019279795.1). Taxonomy (NCBI): domain Eukaryota; kingdom Metazoa; phylum Chordata; order Ceratodontiformes; family Protopteridae; genus Protopterus; species Protopterus annectens. The sequence goes on along the minus strand of NC_056732.1, from coordinate 1,750,934,094 downwards.
CAAAATTATACAAGAAATGTTTAAAATGTGTCCCTGGTTTTTGACCTTTTGCCCCCCCCCAAAAAATGAACTTGAAAATAAATGCGAGAAGTTGTGCAAGATGCCTATGGCTTACACTACTGTCATTCTATTTATAGTGTGGGAGTGGAAGTAGACTTTTATGATGGAAATGTTCTGAATTGGGCAGTTTTCTCATTATTGGTTCATGCATTTTGTTTCATTGCTTACAGTACAGCCTACATGAAAAATGTTCAAACAATAAATTTAAAATGTGCTCTAACAAGTGTGTTGTATTATACAAGGATAGTCAGGAAGGTGTATCAAAGAAAAGAACATATATATGTTTCTTGTTTTGTGTGCAAGCGGCCAATGATTTGAATGTGAGTTTCATGGGCAGAGAAGTTTTAATGCCAAGTCTATTTTAATTGAGACAGTATTGCTTTGTTTAGCAGATGTCAAAATAAAATCCAAATAATCATTGTAGAAGTAAAACAGTATGCACACATTAGTGTTTATGGTAAATGGGGCGAAATTGCCAGGTAATGGGACACTGGAATGGCTGCAGGGGGACTCTGGTGCCATATTTTGGTTGTCTGTTCTTTAGTTTGCATTTGAAAGTTGATATCCCACAATTCCATTGGAGTGGGTGGGGTTACATAATTATGCATGCAAATTATATGTTAATCAGCATACAGATTTGTACCTATTTTTCATGGGCCTTGTCCAGATTTTTGATGTTTCCAGGTTGAGAAGCATGAACTCTACTGCAGTAGGAAGGGCTTCCACTCCATCAACTGCCAGGAAGTGTGTAATACATGGGGGTGCATCAACAATGTCTCTGCCCAGCATCCTGGCAGTGCACATAATTTCCATATCTGTCACACTAACTCACTTCCTACATGGTAGAATGCCAGTGGTCATCTTGCTGGCAACTTAATTTTTCTTCTTTTTTAAAGTAGTTGTCCATATTAAACATAATTGCATATTAATCTGTATTTTCTTATTTTGTCTCCCCCTTCCCTTTCTTTTTTTTTTTTTGTAAGGGGGTGGTGGATTTCCACCGGAGCCATGGCTCATAACTCCAGTGAGAAATCCTTCTGGGACTACATAGGAAAAATATATTATATCACTGTCACAGATCTGTATTGTGATTGAGAGGCATATCTCCCAACCTGGAATCATAAAAAAATATGGACAAAGGGCCATGAAAAATATGTACAACTGGCCAAAAATCAAAAATCCGTACATTGATTAGCATAAAATTTGCATACATAATTATGTAACCCCACCTACTCCATTAGAATTGTGAGATACCAACTTTTACATGTAAATTGAAGAAGAGAAAAAATATTAAACACAAAATAAACAGAACAATAGTGTTTTATTTATATTAATATTTGAGCTTGTATCAAATTTTGAACTTGTGCAAAACTAAAACACAATTTTCTATTGTAAAAATAAAATTAAATGCTTCTATTCTGACCCCTTTATCCTATCTTCCACAGTTTACCCTGCCACATTCTACTAAGGTGCCTTACTTTGCACTTGCAGTAATCACACTTCATGACTCTCAGGCTACAAGGATTACACAAAGATGATTTCTATACCCTCCTCTGCTATTTAGGCTTTCCGTGAGGTTTGTACACCCTTTCCCTTAGTTTTCCTGTCCTGAAGCAGTTTATTGTCATCAGTAAAAGCTAGATTTTGTTTGCTGTCAAGTTTCAATTAATTTCTGCTAACTACAGATAGTTGTCATGCACAACAATGTATCTGAGTCAATGGAGTTCAGATTTGCTAAGTGTCTGAAATGTATGACTTTCCACAAGTAAAAATATTATCCTGAATAAATGCAATTTCAGTTACACTGTTATTATGTCCCCCCAGACCAAACTGTATTCTTTATAGTCAAACAGTAGCCAGATTGCCCTTCTCCCATCAGAGATAATTTCCTTCTCCCTGATAATCCATTGATTATCATAATGATGACCAAGGGCTTACTATAGTTAAATGAAGAACAAGGTTGATACAATATCTGCAGTCTGAATTCAGCTATATCATATTGGGTACATACTGGAAACGTATTAGGTTAGTCTGAGCAGCTATGGCAGGGGTTCATTAAAATAAATGTTCACTGTTAAATGCAGATCACAAATAGCTGCCTCATGTTCCTGCTACCCTTTTTTACCATTAAAGCACTTACTTTAACTCTGAATACTAATTGTTTTTGCAATGGAAGCAATGGTTACTCAGTTTTTATATTTTGTAGTTTGGCTAGTGTCCATCAGCTATGTTTCATCAAAAATAGTTTGTATTCCCTGTGGTGACAGTTGTGTTACTGAGGCCTGTGTGGGTCAGATGTTCATCTGCCCACTGCTGGTACAGTTGTGTTACTGAGGCCTGTGTGGGTCACATGTTCATCTGCCCACTGCTGGTACAGTTGTGTTACTGAGAGGCCTGTGTGGGTCAGATGTTCATCTGCCCACTGCTGGTACAGTTGTGTTACTGAGGCCTGTGTGGGTCAGATGTTCATCTGCCCACTGCTGGTGTGGGTCAGATGTTCATCTGCCCACTGCTGGTACACTGTCTGTAATGTTACTGAGGCCTGTGTGGGTCAGATGTTCATCTGCCCACTGCTGGTACACTGTCTGTAATGAAAGCACTACTTGATTCTGCAGATTGTAATTTGTCCACAAGCTTCTTAATTTCCTTTTTTATATAAGTAATTTATTCTACTCCATTCCTGATAAACAAAAAGTCAAGTCCTTGAAATGACTGTGGCATAACCTGATGGTACAACACTGCCTCCATCTTACCTTGCAGATGTCAGGATAACTGGCTTAACTTTTTATAAAATTTTCAACAAGGTAGCAAATATCCCATGACATTTATTAGAGAAAAAATAAAGAACTGCATCTATTTTTTACAAGACACAACTCTGGGGAAATCCATTTAAAGGTCATAAAGCCAGGATATTAATCCATAGATGTTTTCCTACAATGAGTGGAATTACACTGCTTCCTTATATGAATATTTGGTCTAAGATACAGACTGGTGATTGATGATCATATATAGCTGCAATAACTCCACAACAGTTCAGGTGATCAGTTTGTCCAGACAATTAATAAACAGCTTGGTAGTTCAGGTGTATTCAAAATTTGTTCACAATGCTAAAGGGCAATAGTATTCCCTTGGTATGTCCTACTCATCTGTGTCCTAACTTCGCTTAATAAACTCACATACAGTTCACATGTGTGATTCAGATATTAAAAGCAAGGCTTAAAATAGACAAAATAACATGTAAAGAACATTTACTTCTTGAAAATATGTATACGGTTGGTATATAACAAAGAAACAAAGACTGGTTAACAGTAATGAGCTCCAAAGCACTTCAAACAATATATACGGTACTGGGTAGTAGGTTTACCAAATCTGAAATAAAACATGCATTGCATATTTAATCTGGACATTCTAAAAGAAAATCTGACCTACCTATGATGAATCTAGTGTTTCCTGCTGAAACTATGTTAATTAGTAGCTTTAGCATAGTCCAAATCCAGGCCTACTGCTTCTGGAACTGTTTGTAGTAGTTTATTTGCTCTGATCATGTTTTCCAGGCCATCTTGGATTGGAAGGGGCCTATCTTTACTTTTGTGACAGAATTGTGTTTGATTGGCACCCGACTGGTAAAGGGAGGCCACTCTAGGGCTTGGACTAAGCATCCTCATTGGTCCTTTTGGATTTTGTTAGTTTTTTTTTTTTTTCAGGTTTTAGCATCTGGTATTAAAGCCCTACATCTGAGCAGGTTTCTACTTGTTTGTGCATCATGCAGCACCTTGCACTACCACACAATTGTGAGCCAAAGCCAGACAGTTAAATTGAACAAATATTCCCTTAAAGCCCAGGCAGAAATGTCCACTTGCTGAGCTCCTCTGTGATCATTTTTGAAAAGCCCCCTTAGTGAAAACAGTCTTCAACCTAGCCATATGGACAGTTGGACTATCCTTGTTTGTCTTTGTTTGGCTTAGATCTCTTGAGGTAGTATAGGAATTGCCTCAAGTACACAGGCAACCCTCTACTAATAACACAGTCTAGTACAGAGCACTAGAGATGTATTTACACCAAGAATCTAGAATCCATGATCTCTTTCACTCAAAACAGTAACACGGAGAAGGTTATCAACTCACCCACCACTACATATTCACATAGAACTACTACTCATACACATTCCATTACTTATACACACAGTACACATCAAACGTATAAATCCACATACATGGAGGTTCTCTCAAATAACTTATCGAAACACTAGAGACCTCCAGAACACAAGGCTGCTACAGATAACACAGTCTCCATAGCACCCACGACATATAGCAACACCAGTGTCTCACCAATCAAGCTAATAAGGCATAACACGCAAAAAACAAGTTTTCTTCTCATTGGAGATGCAGTAGTGAGACACATGGATGTCCCACTCACCAGGTTGTACAAGGAGAAAATGATGGTCAGCTGCCTGTCCAGTGCCAGGATTTGACAAATCATGCATACACTCAGGTATCTCAGTAACAACTACCATTATGACTCAGTCATAGTTTATGTTGGTGTGAATGACCTGAGATGTACCTCACTGGACTGTATGAAGAGAGACATGGTTGAGCTCTTTGAGTATGTTGAGTATGTGTCCCAGGCAGGTATGTCCCTAGACTTGAGCAGCATACTACCCTCACCTAGAATGATGCCACAGTATAAACGAAAAATGATTGATTTCAATAATTGGCTTAGTTTTTGGTGTCATTCCAAGGAGATCCAGTTCCTGTCTGCCTCGGAATCCATTGTCAACAAACCTCGCTGCTTTGCTAGAGTTGGTTTGCACCTGGTACCTCTAGGCGTTTGGCTGCTGGGTAAAGGCTCTTGCCTCCTGCATAGTGAAATTTTTAGGCAAGGTCTCAAAAACATTAACAATGTGAAATTAACCAACCAGAACAAAATAAGGGTCATGCGGCTAAATGCTAGGAACTTAAACCAAAAACTACACTTTCTGGAAGCACTTCTATCACTAGAAGATGTAAATTCTATGCAGTCACAGAAACCTGGTTTAAGGCCTCAGAGAGCACCCTAACCCTGCAATGCTACAATGCCTTCCACACCTTTAGACTGCAATGAACATTTGAAAACCAAAGGAGGTGGCATTTCAATCTATGTTAGAGATAAATTCACCTCACATCTAGTTAGACTGGACAACTCCATGGAGTTACTCCAGTCAAGGTTATGGTGGGTAAGACCCCCCATTTAAGTCCTAGCCAGTTATAGATCCCCCTCCATGGGTTGGGACACCCATGAAGCCTTCTTAACCAAACTGAAGACAATCCAAATTTTATTGAAGACGATCCAAATTTTACTGAACACGCTGGTTATAGGGGATTTCAATTATCCCACTGTCAACTGGGAAACCTGCTCTAGCCCAAACTCACTAGCACAAAAGTTCCTTGACTTTGTGAATTCAAGTGTCCTGGAGCAAATTGTCCATATCCTGATGAGAGGAACAAACATTCTTGATCTGGTCCTGACCAACATGTCAAATAGGTGCACTTCTGCAACTGTTGGACCTTCATTAGTTAAAACTGACCCCAAATCAGTCACCTTCAAACTGTCACTAACACCAGAACTCACAAAAGGTGAAATCAGACTAAAAGACTTCACCAAGGCAAACTATACCATCCTAGGTGAAGGTATAAATGCATTCCAAGCCCCACCCTAAGCTGAAAGGGGTAACTATGTTGAAGCTTACACCAAAGCCCTCCAGAATCACTTGCAAAAGTTTAAAAACTTGTCTGTACCAGATAGAATCAAAGCCAGAACTCCAAGTAAAATCAAGCTGCTATGGTAGGCTCCCAGCATCAACAAACTCTACAATAAATGCAAAATGTTGCTGTCCAAGAAAACAAAGACAAGGACCCAACAATGGAAAAGTACCCTCCTCAGCCTTAACAAGCAAATAAGACAACCTGTCAAATCCTCCAAGAGCTCCTTTGAGAGAAACCTATCAAGTTGGGTTGGGAGAGTGGCCTAATGGTTAAGGTGTTTGCCTTACAAACACAAAGTGCAGAGTTTGAGTCTCACAAGGGATAATTGGCTAGGCTTAAAATGGCTCACAAGAGCAGTTAGCCTAGTACTAATCTATGAACCTAAGTACTGCCAAGGATAACCATAAGACCTTTAACAGCTATGTACATAACTTAAAGGGTAGGACCCAAGCATGTGCAGAACTGGTGGCCAATGGTTTCACACACACTGACCCCACAGAGATAGCGAACCTACTAGTAGAAAGGTTTGGTGAACATTTTACTCCCTTATTCCCTACTAACTTACAACAAACCCTCACCCATCTTACATATCTGAAGAGCAGGTCCTCAAATCCCTGTCCAAGGCAAAGAACATGGCCTCTGTGAGACTAGATGACATCCCAGGCTGTTTTCTAAACAGGCTAAAACATGAGCTAGCATCACCACTAAGTACCCTTTTCAATCATAGCCTAACCACAGGCTGTTTTCCTGCAGAATGGAGAACAGCTGCAGTTATTACATTCCCCAAAGGTGGCCTAGCAACAGACACAGGGAATTACAGACCCATAAGCCTGACCAGTGTCATCTGTAAGGCCATGGAACATATTATGGCTTCATAAATAAAGGCATAGGTGACCTCCAAATCCTGGATCCTACTCAGTTCAGCTTTGTGAAGGGCAGATCCTGCCTGTTAAATCTAGTGGATGTCTTTGAAAGTGTGACCAAGGCCATTGATGAGGGTAAATCTGTGCACACAACAGACCTCAACTTTCAAAAGGCTTTCAGCACAAACCCACATTAAGGCATTACTGATAAACTTAGCAAACTGAATGTAAACCCCTTTATTGTAAGATGGGTTGCTAACTAGCTCACAGTCTAGACACTCACTATCAAAGGGGGTGACTCCACATCAACCAGCAGACCTGTTGCCAGCATGGTGCCACATGTGTCAGTGCTGAGCCTCCTACTGTTTGGTATATACATCTGAAAAGTTCAGGTTAAAACTAAAGTGTTGTGGCTGACCAAGTTTGCAGACGACTGCAAATTAGGTGGAATCATTGAATCCCCATACGATGTCAGTATACTCTAGGATGGTCTGACACAAACAAGTGACTGGTGTAATAGTCACAGTCTCAAAATGAATGTAAAGAAATGCATCATCATTCCCTCTGGCACAATGTCCCTTCACACTATCAAATCAATAGCAATACCCTAAGTACCCATGAAGTGGTAAGAAACCTGGGATCACAGGTTGACCATGACGTTAACTTAGACCACCACATGCCTACCAGTGTAAGGAAAGCTTTCCACATAGCTCAATTGATTAGTAAAGGCATCTCCTCGAGAGCAAAAATAGTTATAACCCCCCATACTCGGTACTTATCCGGCCCATAATTGAGTATAATGCCCCATTTGGTGTGTACCGTACTAAGCACCTACAGCAATTAGAGAGACCTCCAAGGTTTCAAACAAAGAAGGTCAAGGGCTTCCAACATATTCCTTACATGGACTGACTAAAATCCCTGTCACTATACTCTGTATTGTATAGACTTCTCAGGGGAGACTTATGCCTGACCTACAGACCAACCCAAGACCCAAACCAAATGAAGCTATTGCATATCATAAATCAAATGGGTCTAGGGTTACCAGTCCAGGGACTTAAATATGGCCTGTGACTTAAATAGGACATGCTGGAGGGACAGATTTATTTCTCAGCGACTTGGAACAGGCTCCGAATTCCTGTGAAACAGAGCACCTCTATGACACTGTTCAAGAGGAACCTGTATGAGTGGATGGGGCATCATAAATTCTTACTAGGGATAGTGCTCATAACCCTTCTGGACATGAGCAGTCATCACTAAATGCAATCTTGGGTATTGACTAGTACCTCTATGGTATTACATTGGGTTGAAATGATAGCCTAGTAATATCCTATAATCCTGTAAGCGTACTGTCAGCAGTGAAAATGTAAGTTTCATTTGCAATTTCTCTGTAAATAATTATGTTGCACTGTACATCAGTTTTATTTCTTACTGTCATTAGAACTATTTATGAGCTCAGACTCTTTCTTCATTTGTACAGTGGTGAGGTTGTACTGGCAGCAGTTAAGTGCATATGGTAGGAGGATTATTTTAGTATGTCATTTCTGTATGATGTAGTGGAGCTGGAAATGTTGGCTCATTGCTATTGTGATTTCTTATATAAGTATAAGCATGTGGAATGGTAATGCATGTATCATTGCTTTTTGTCCTAAGAACATGGACTTCCCTCCTCCCCACAATACCATTACATTAAAATGCAAATTTACAAGATTGCAATTTCAGAAATAGAAAGAAGTAATACTTGGAAAGGGAATAACCTCACCCATATGGCCAGCCCCACACCACCAACTAAACCTGATTTTCAGTACACAGACATATTTATCAATAAATGTAAGTCACAGTAGCTCCAGATTAAATGAGTCATACACGTCTCTTATTGATAGGCCTGGTAATGGTGGAAATGATCTGGAGTATGGGCTACAAGGAGAATTGCAAGGTGAGTTAGTGAGATGGTGTAATCTACAGAGGAAGGTAGTACTCTTGTCAGTGATGTGACAGTACTGCAAGACCGTGAGCCTGACTTGGAAAGTGAGGTTCTCCTAGGTGTTAATGACTGTTGACATGGCCTATGAGAAATATGTTGTTATTCTTCACTATGACTACTGACGTTATTGTCCTGATAGCCAGTGTTAGTATCATGTGATCTTCCCCATGTGTCTGGTCAGCCCCCTATCCCCTTCCTTTGGTAAAACTAAGTCCAGCTTGACTCTTGTATGTCCAAGCCAGTGTATGAATGGAGGCTATACAGATACCTAGTGTGCTACCATGCTATACATCAGTGAAACCATGGCATTATCCCTTCTGTCTGCTGATTCAAAGTACTGTTTGAAATCTGCACACATACCCTGTAGGACTCTAATCATTTCTAGCTGACTCTGTTGCACTGCTTTGAGCCCTATCTATGTTGTGGCACATTTTCTATTGTACAGTCAATGCTTTATGCATTTTCTGAGGTAGTTCAAAATCATTTCTGTGCCTGACACCTCTTTGTAATGTTGTCACTGTGGATAAAGTGGCCTCAGACTGCTTGCCTTAATCCTCAAACTATTCTCCTGCATGTGGAGAGAGAGCTGTAGACTTGTTCCTGGTGTATAAGCATGAGTGGAATGTCAGCCTCTGTTTGACTTTGTGATGTAGTGTCACTTTCTGTAGAGTACTTGCCATTACACTGGGACACTGCCTGCTCTTTCCCACAGGGGTTTTGTAATACAACTACATTATCATAATCATCATCATCATCAGCCACACCCATTTTACTGTTAACTTCATCCATATTTATTGGTACAGTCAACAGGTTTGTTTATGGTGCTTGTCTGTGAAAGAAACCCTTACAACACATAAAAGCAGTGTAACAGCATATGATATAGCATACTCACTAGGGGAACTTTCCTTGAAGTCTGCCTTCATTTTTATTAGCTGCAGATGTACAAGGCTGACTTAATAATAATGAATTGTGATTTGTTTAATTACATCACTGTTTGTCACCTTTCAATAATAAACATTTAAAAGGTGCATACCTTAAACCAACCTTCAGGTGCTGATGAATGCTGCTGCTACTGCAGACTTTGGTTTGATAGGAAAGTGTTCATGCCAGCACTAATTATTCCATTTGCACCATCCTCTGTATAATAGTCATCCCTGCAGATGGACAGAAGGTATTCATCATCTTGTGCTAACTTAATAAGATTCACACCTCCCATAGTGGTCCTGGAAATTGCATTCTGCCTGACCTTGCTTCTAGCACATTCTACCATATCAACTGCCCTTTTTGTGCACAGTGCCAGTGATCTGTTACTGTCTCCAACTGCATTAATTTTAAGAACTACTTGGCTCTGTGGTATGCTCCTCCCAGCTTGTCTGCCCCCCTTTACCAAACAGATTATCATATGTCCTAAATGCTGCTATGAGTAAATGATTTTACTCATGGCTAACATTATCATGTCTATGCCTGGATCCGTTATTTTTCATCTGTACTACACAGGAAAAAAAGGACTATGGTCAGACACTTGCCACAGTACTATATGTATTACATCAGCAGGTAAACTAAACCACTGGCCTGTTATTCCTGCCACCAACACAAATACATAAATAAACAAACTGAAATTTGATTTCAGAGTGCAGCACAACTTCTGTTTATTCAATACTGTTGAAAGTAATTAAGCTTACATTAAAATGCAGTACTGTCTGCCTTTGCCAAGTATTCCTTCCTCACTGACAGTAGTAAAACAACATTTGAACTACACATCTGTATTTCTGTCCTCTGCACAGTACATTCACAACTGCAATAGTCTGTTGTCAGATATATGAACAATACCAAAGTTCTGGAATGATTTATTCATCATTTATTACAGTTTCAATGAACAGCACCACATTTCAAACAACTAGCAAGCACTTCCCCATAATTAAACTTTCATTCAATGTTATGTTAAATACATACTATAGATCACAATTTATTGAAATTGACATTTAAAACATTATTGCAGCAACTGTTAACTGGCCTGTTAATAACTACCCATTAATTTATAAATGTTTTCTTACGTTTTAATGTCTGAGTTATCCTAAGTAATTTGCCTCCTGCTCTGGCAATCCATGAATCAGTATGGTGCAGCTCAACAATGCAGCATAAATTCAGGCCTATTTACACATTTAATATATAAATTAGGTTACTTTTACCCATGTCTATGAATTGTAGTAAAATACAAACATGTTATGAAGTGCATCAGCATATTCTGGATTTTGTCTGATTATGAATACATGTGAGAACCCAGCCACTGGGGATGCACAAGCCAGTGCATTTCTTTGTGCTGGTCCCAAGCCCGGATAGATGGGGAGGGTTGCATCAGGAAGGGCATCCGGTATAAAACTTCGCCAAAACATTTCATGCAGTCACCAAGAAAAAAATTTATACTGGATTGGTCGAGGCCCGGGTTAACAACGACCGCCACCAGTACTGTTAGCCTACAGGGTGCTGGCGGAAATTGGGCTACTGTTGGCCAAAGGAGGAGAAGAGGCGGAAGACATGGCTGAAGGCAGGAGGACAGGAGAAAGGCTAGGACTGTGGTATTGAGAGTCGGAACTTTGAATGTTGGCAGTATGACTGGTATAGGGAGAGAGCTAGCTGATATGATGGACAGAAGGAAGGTTGGTATATTGTGTGTGCAAGAGACCAGATGGAAGGGGAGTAAGGCTAGGTGTATTGGAGGTGGGTTCAAATTGTTTTATCATGGTGTGGATGGAAGGAGAAATGACGTAGGAGTTATTCTGAAGGAACTGTATGCTGACAGTGTTTTGGAGGTGAAAAGAGTGTCGGATAGAGTGATGTTTATGAAGCTGGAAATTGATGGTGTAATGATGAATGTTGTTAGTGCATATGCTCCAAAAGTTGGGTGTGCAATGGATGAGAAAGAAACATTTTGGAGTGAACTGGATGAAGTGGTGATGACTGTACCCAAGGGTGAGAGAGTGGTGATTGGAGCAGATTTCAATGGGCATGTTGGTGAAGGGAACAGAGGGGATGAGGAAGTGATGGGTAGGTATGGTGTTAAACAAAGGAATGCAGAAATCAGATGGTAGTGGATTTTGCGAAAAGGATGGACATGGCTGTGGTGAATATGTATTTTAACAAGAGGGAGGAGCATAGGGTGACATACAAGAGTGGAGGAAGATGCACACAGGTGGATTATATCTTATGTAGGAGGGCCAGTTTGGGGACTGTAAAGTGGTGACCGGAGAAAGTGTCGTTAGGCAGCATAGGATAGTGGTTTGTAGGATGACGTTGGTTATCAAGAAGAGGAGGAGGAGTGTGAGGGCAGCACCAAGGATCAAGTGGTGGAAATTGAAAAAGGGTAATTGTGAGGTGGAGTTCAGGGATGAGTTAAGGCAGGCACTGGGTGGCAGTGAAGAGTTACCAAATAGCTGGGCAACTACAGCAGAGCTAGTAAGGGAGACGGCTAGAAAGGTGCTTGGTATCACATCTGGATAGAGGAAGGACGACAAAGAGACATGGTGGTGGAATGAGGAAGTACAGGAGAGTATACAGAGAAAGAAGTTGGCAAAGAAAAAGTGGGATTGTCAGAGAGATGAAGAAAGTTGACAGGAGTATAAGGAGAGGAGGTGCATGGCAAAGAGAGAGGTGGCAAAGGCTAAGGATAAGGCATTGAAGAGTTGTATGAAAGGTTGGGCACTAAGGAGGGAGAAAAGGACCTGTACCGATTGGTAGACAGAGGGACCAAGCTAGGAAAGATGTGCACCAGGTAAAGGTGATAAAGGATAATGAGGGAAACATGCTCACAAGTGACGAGAGTGTGTTGAGGAGATGGAAAGAGTACTTTGTGGGGTTGATGAATGAAGAGAATGAGACGGAGAGAAGGTTAGATGATGTCGGGATAGTAAATCATGAAGTACAATGGATTAGCAAGGAAGAAGTAAGGATAGCTATGAAGAGAATGAAGAATGGAAAGGCTGTTGGCCCAGATGACATACCTGTGGAAGCATGGAGGTGTTTAGGTGAAATGGCAGTGGAGTTTTTAACCAGATTGTTTAATGAAATCTTGGAAAGTGAGAGGATGCCTGAGGAATGGAGAAAGTGTTTTGGTACCGATTTTTAAGAATAAGGGTGATGTGCAGAGCTGTAGTAACTACAGAGGGATAAAATTGATCAGTCACAGCATGAAGTTATGGGAAAGAGTAGTGGAAGCAAGGTTAAGAAGTGACGTGATGATTAGTGATCAGCAGTATGGTTTCATGCCAGGAAAGAGCACTACAGATGCTCTGAGAGTGTTGATGGAGAAGTACAGAGAATGTCGGAAGGAGTTGCATTGTGTTTTTGTAGACCTAGAGAAAGCATATGACAGGGTGCCTAGAGAGGAGTTGTGGTATTGTATGAGGAAGTCAAGAGTGTCAGAAAAGTATGTAAGAGTGGTACAGCATATGTACGAGGGTAATGTGACAGCGGTGAGGTCTGTGGTGGGAGTGATGGATGCGTTTAAGGTGGAGGTGGGGTTACATCAAGGATCAGCTCTGAACCCTTTCTTATTTGCAGTGGAGATGGACAGGTTGACAGACGAGATCAGACAGGAGTCCCCGTGGACTATGATGTTTGCAGATGACATTGTGATCTGTAGTGAGAGTAGGGAACAGGTGGAGGAGACCCTGGAGAGATGGAGATATGCTCTAGAAAGAAGAGGAATGAAGGTCAGCAGGACTAAGACAGAATATATGTGTGTGAATGAGAGGGAGGATAGAGGAATGGTGAGGATGCAAGGAGTAGAGGTGGCAAAGGTGGATGAGTTTAAATACTTGGGGTCAATAGTTCAGAGTAACGGTGAGTGTGGAAGAGAGGTGAAGAAGAGAGTACAGGCAGGATGGAGTGGGTGGAGAAGAGTGTCAGGAGTAAGAGTGAAAGGGAAGGTCTACAAGAGGGTAGTGAGACCAGCTATGTTATATGGGTTGGAGACAGTGGCATTGACAAAAAGGCAGGAGTTTGATCTGGATGTGGCAGAATTAAAGATGTTAAGATTTGCACTGGGTGTGACAAGGGTGGACAGGATTAGGAATAAGTATATTAGAGGGTCAGCCCAGGTTGGAAGGTTTGGAGACAAAGCCAGAGAGGCACGATTACATTGATTTGGACATGTGCTGAGGAGGGATGCAGAGTATATTGGGAAAAAGATGCTAAGGATGAAGCTACCAGGTAACAGGAAAAGAGGAAAGCCTAAGATAAGGTTTATGGATGTGGTGAGAGAGGGCATGCAGGTGGTTGATGTGACAGAGCAAGATGCAGAGGACAGGAAGAAATGGAAACAGGTGATCTGCTGTGGCGACCCCTAACGGTAACAGCCAAAAGAAGATGATGATGAATACATGTGAGACACTACATGAGCAAATCTGAAAAGCCAAGGACACACTGCAGATGTTTACAAATGTCACATTAGTCTGATGCAATGACAAGCTGCTTGTGGACATGCAGTGCTTGTTCAAAACTAACTTATGCAAGGGTATACTGATAAAATTCAAAATAGTCATCTGAATGTCAGGTTATAATGTATCTGAGGGTTACTCCTAGGCCATCCAAATCTGTTTGGCACACCATAACAAGTAATACATATCCAAAATTCCTAGAAATGCTTCATCCCATTTGTATTTTCATTTCTTTCTCCACTACCTTTTAAAAAAAGGTAATAGAAAAGGAACAGGTCCAACTTCACTGCATGAAGCCAAATGCTGCTAAACTCAGACATAAGAAATATTACAGGCAACACTTAGAAATAATCTGTTAGCAACTGTATGGCTTGGTAAGTGTTTCCCTTTTAGAAAAAAAGTGTGAGACAAAGCAGTTTTTGGTTACACCTAACCTGCCAATGTTATCAATACCTGGTCTAATGACCATGCTAGCATAAAAGTGTTTGGTCAAGGTGATATCGCACCCAACAGGGAGTGGTTCTAACCATGCTTAATATAGCCCATACCATACTTTTCACATTCTAGTTCTGGCTATTCAAATGATGGCAGGACAAGTGAAGGCCTAAGGCCACGATTCTGGCTGGACTGAAAAAGAGACCCTAATCATGCTGTAGCTTTTATATGAGTCATACCTGGAAAAGATCTAGGCATGCATGCATACCAGTATGTGGAAAAAATAGATATCTGGCAGGAGCTGGAAGACTTCCTGTCAACTCAGGCAGGTATAATCAACTACAGTCAGCAATGCCATCAAAGGCATGATGACTTGTAATACCGTAGTGTTGACCTACTGGCCAAGTGGATTGACCATGTACAAGTACATGTACTTCAACAGTCAGACATCTTTACCGGCAAATATGTACTTCAGGAAACATTCTGAAATGCATAAAAAATAGGAAAATCATTTATATAATCAGACATCCATCTGGTCATGACATAAAGAAAATACTACTATGTGTTAACAAGTTACAGTAATAAATGAAAGTATCAGTAAAAAATATGAAAATAGTAATCTGTACAGGTAAATCTGTAAATGTATTTGTAATGTTTAAATATCAGTAATGCTGACTACATGTAATAAAGTTATGAAATAAAACTTGCAGTTACAAATGTAAAGAATTGTGTAGCAAATCCTGTGGTGAAATGTGTAGAGTGTTGGACTGCAGTGCAGATGGTTTTGGAATCTCTTCCAGGGTATGAGAAGTTTTTTATACTATTGTGACATTCCAGCTCATACAAATAAATTGCTAATGTACCGAAATAACCGTGGAACAAGATTGGTTGTAAGCTATTTATGGATACATTTGAAAAAGGTGCATGCCATGTAGCATCAAGCAAACCACTGCACTTGTTTTATCATGTTTGCATGATGGTAAACAGTACACAGCTTTTTTGACTGTATCAAAATGTAGACAGTGTGCACTCTCAGTAAGCACAGTTCACAGGAAAGCATGTTATTTAAAGGTGAATAGGCAGGAATTGTACTTTAGACATTTTGAGCTTGACCTTGTGCAGCAACGGCTGGCATTGGAGAGGCAGTGCATTTTAGAGCACAGCACTGGGGTTTCCAGGAGTCAAATGTCTTTATTGGGCTCCTTGTTAAGGACCATGTGCCCTGGCTGCTGCAGGAGAAATAGACTGGCACCCAATATAAATAAGAAACCTGGGATAGTTTGTCCAGGGCCCTTACCAATGTGACTGGTATCCCCCACACTTACAAACAATGCCATCACCACTATGATGACCTGCACTTCAGAGAAAGGGATACCCTTGATCACTGGATCAAGGAATGTCAGGCAGAGAACACAGCAGAGATGTACATGCATGCTTTACAGTCAGTACTCATAAACATTCAAGCTGAATATGGTAAAAACTGCTATTCATAATGCTTTATATTTTCCCTTTTTCCACAGCTGCAGAACAGAGGGCCTGAACTGTAAAAGCAAGTATGCATGCATTACTTTGATGCATAGCTTTCAACTGTACTTATTTCTGCTAAATACCCACATTTAAGAATCCCTGTTTTGCTCATACAAATAGTAAATTCTTTACTTTATAAATAGAGCACCATTATCTATGATAAATAAGTATATGTTTCTGATCAATAGGACAAATGACATTTATTAACTGTATTTCTATAAATGTTAATGGAATAAACAATGGAAGCAAGAGAGGTGACTTAAAATAGATACCTGAAGCTGTTTAATTCTCAGGTTATCTTTCTACAGGAAAGACACTTATTAGCAGAAGATATAAATAGACTTAATACTAAGAGTTACACTATACTATCTAGTTCACAACATAATCAGAAAAAAGGGGTTAGCCATTTTATGGAGGAATTCTTTACCTATGCCTGAAGTTATGGGAACATATCAAGATAAAGGTATGTTTATAAAATACAGTAAGAAGATATTAACTCTTGTTATTGTGTACTGGATTCCAGAATAGGAGTCAAGACAGTTGATCAACATTTGGACCAAGTAATTCAATATGCAAACGGCAGTATCATTTTGAAAGGAGACTTTAACTGTATATTATCACCAAGTGATACTAATACAAACAGTAACAGGAAAATTCAGCCATCTGTAAAACAATTAATGAAATTTACTGAATTATCTCATCTTAGAGATGTAAAAGAATTTTTTCAGAGCCAAATTTATTAATTTTTACTCATTATTATCATAGGCATAGGGCACAATCCAGAATAGACAGAGATTATATCTCTAATGAACTAGTAGACAAGCTGGGTAAAGTTAAGACTGTAACTTGCCAATTTTCAGATGATAATGCGATCACTTTTGAATTATCTTTGAACTCTAATAATAATGCTAAAATAAGAAGAATACCAGCATATACAGCAGGTGTACAAGAATTTAAAGACTATTTTCTTAAAGAAAATTCCTCCTTTATACAAATTAACAATACAGTGGATACTTGAGAAATTTATATATGGAATGGTCTAAAAGCATATCTGTTTGGTAGAATCACTAATTGGAAATCAAATAAAAAAGCAGTGGAACAAAGAATTACATGAAATTCTGGGAAAACTTGATAAGTTGACACTAGAAAACCAGAAGAATAAAAATAATAACATAGAAGAGATCAATAAGCTAAATGACAAATACTTGGAAATTTTAAATCATAACACCAACATCAACCTTGTGAAGTTTAAGATAATTAACTTTTCTATCAAACCAAAGTCTATGCACAATCTAGCCACCAAAACAAAATTACTCAGTAAATCCACTCACATAAAATAAATCTATTCACATAGAAAGAAAAGTAACAGAAATAGGACATTTTCTAAAGTAACTCAGAGATTATTACAATGAAATTAATCAAAATAATATACTAATAGATCCAGAGAAAACAATCAAAACATTTATTACAAAAATATAAAAGCTAGACTATCAAATGACCAAATTAAATTAATTGACAAACTGATTTTTAATGTCTGAACTTTAAAAACAAAATTCTAAATTGAAGTCTAATAAAGTAGCAGATAATGATGGAATTATATCCGAACTTTACAAACTGTTACCTAAAGAAACCCTACACATATCACGTACATTTATTTCTATAGTTAAGGACTTAACTAAAGTTCCTTCTTCTTGGAAATATACCCTTATTTCTAAAATTTTAAAAAATGCCAAGGATCCTACTCAATGCTCTTCATACAGATCGATTTCACTTCTAAACTTCATGGCAATTCTTGCTAATAGACTAAAACACATTCTACTTCTATGATTGATGAGGATCAAACTGGGTTTATTTTCAATAGAAACACCTATGATAATACTAAAAGAATAATTACTATATTCAACTGTGCAAATAACACAAATGAGAACTTAACATTATTGTTCTTTGATTATACTGTTTTGATTCATTTTTGGAATAACATTAATTCTTTTTTATAGGCATTTTGGGAGATAAATTTATTTTTTCTAAATCATTCATTCTTTTTAATACCCATATTCCCACTTGTGTTAAAAGAACAACATGTAACTTATTATGGACTGTATTGACCATCTCCAGAAAAGTAATCACACAAAACTGGAAAAATGAATTTACTCCCTCATTTGAAGAATTTATAAGTTTAACAACTGAAGTAACTCATCTAGAAATTTTTACAATCAGATGAAGAATGAACATAATTACCTTTCGCCTCAATGTATGGACAAAATTTAAAGAATTGTTTGACAAGCAAAAAAAATTCTGCAATTGAACAGACATGCAACAACAGGAATGACTGGAAGGTTGATGGTCACCCTTGTAAATAATTATTTTCTTAGTTTCTGTATTGATAAGATTTTCAAAAAAAGAATCACTGTTTTGGTCTGTTCATTGTAGAATTCATGGTTGTCTGGCAAGTAATTTAGACTGAAGTCAATCAAGAACTGGTGTCAGAATGTATATTAACACAAATCCTGTGCAACTATCCTTCTGTGTAACAGCAATATAATATCTTCCTGGTATGGGTCATTGTTAACCCATTAATTTATGTTAGGTCAAGATATCCTGCTGTAAAAGGTGAAGGAATATGGTCTGTAACACAAAGAAACAGTTACACATTATAAGATAACAGTAAACATGAGTCTATAAAGTGCAAAATGAAAAAAATTGTTTGCATTATGTTGCATTCCAAAGGAAAAGTACAGTATTACAGTAGTCACTGCTTGTGGGTTCTAATACCACACTGCTCAAATGCAGAGCTCAGCTGATTACAATAGTGTTTAGCCTGCCATCAATAAAATATATACAGTACTATTAAGTAATCATCATTATAGCATTTAAGGACATATCCCTAGACCTGTGTCTTGAATGGCGTGCTGTCAAGTGTAATCACTGTATATGTATTCCAAGTAATAAAGTTCTTAGCAGTTGGTATTGTTAACAGAGGAATGTAACAGAACAGAATACTTTAATTGTAGAAAGCATTGTATATTATCTGTGAGGTCACTAATGTCCCTCATTTTGTTTCCTCTTATCCCACCCCTTCTCTTGTTGTATTTATTAATGTAGTTCTTATATTTATTATTTTATTATTATTATTATTATTATTGTATTACTTATATAATAAAAGTATTTCTTATTATATTATTTGGTTTTATGTCTTATTTTTTGTTTACTATGTATAATTTCATAATCCTTTGTTATGAAATACATTTCCATTTTTATGATTTAGCATTTTGTTTGTAATTTATATTATTTGAAAGTTTTTATACTGATTTATAATGTTTTCCTTAATTTTTATAATTTTTATTTAATAGGTTTTATGTTTTATATACTTTTTGGTTTGAATTTTATGTATGTTATTACTACAGCACAGCATCGTAGGCTGGTTCCCCTTGATCCACTTACAAGCACAGAGGCCCAGCACTTCTGGCTGCAGCCTAGTGGCACCCTCCTGCTGACCCTGCCCTACCTGGACCCTCAGGTAGTTCTGCCTCAGTGGCCAGGCCTGTGGTCTCCTCTAACAACAGAGTCAGAGGGGGTGCATGCATCACCTGTGCAGAGGTTCCAGTTGTAGTGTGTAGGAATGTGCAGCAGACCATGGGCAGATGCCTACATTAGATGGAGATCCTGTTTTCTATACTGGTATCGAAGACCAGCCTTAGACGCAGATGTCAGTCATTGCAGACAGTGATACAGTGAAGGGACAGTGCTGACAATCCAATGGGTGAGGACTTGAGTCACACTTCTGACATCCATGGGACCTCAAATGCACCCAACCTCCACCACAACCAAGGTTTCACTCCTCTTGCATCCTTCACTGACCCTGTCTCTTGTCTTGTATGTTGTATCGGTATGCAAAGCCTTCCAAACCTTCCTAACTTGCCTGCCCCAGACTTGCTTGTGTCCCTTTCCCAACATTCCACTCTCTCCTTAAAAAAAAAGGCACCTATCACAAAAAAAAAATGTTCCATACATAGCTCTCCATTTCAAACGTGTCTATTTAACACACTTAACTTATTCCCTCCAGTACAGCTCTTTTGATTGTGCACCTTTAACTCCTAGTGGGCGTGGCTTGAGTCTTTAAAAAATAAAGTTATCACCTTACAATTCTAACAAATACTCATTGACATAGGTCAAATATCAATACAATTGTGTTTGCCATCATGTATGCTTCAAGATAAAATATTCTGATACCTCGTATAGGGCATGGTTTTGGAATTATTAATGCAAATATGAACAAGCAATATTTGACACCTAGAGGAGCAGTAGGCGGTAACTGCAGATGCACCTGGAGGCGTCACTCTGCTGTAATGAGTTAATTTGGTCCAATTGGCTTCACAACACAATTATGTTGTTGTCACCCCTCTTTGTGGAGGTGACTGAATTCAGCTAATAAACTGTACATGTGCCCAGGTGTTACCATTGAAGGAATGGATAGCTATGGTTCTTTCCTATACCCTTCCTGCACATTCCTGCCTTCCTTTCACTTTGGTTTTCCCTGCTTGTTCATCATTTTATCACTTTCATATCTTCACCAGTTTCTTTTCTTTAAAAAATCATTGTGCGATGGTGCAAAATGTGCACCATTGCTAAACAATGGTAAGCGAAAGTAGGAACAGTGAATGTATGTTAGTGTCATACTTACTTGTAAAATTTATGCCAACACCTTATTTTGTACCCAGTACCATGTGACGTCATCAACGATGCATTAACCCACCCAGCCAGAGAGTCATCTAATCAGCAGATGCATTTTAAACTGTTAATGCTAATTGTCACATATTCTCAATAAAGGGGGTTTGTGCAGTCCATTGTCACGTGTTCTCAATAAAGGGGGTTTGTGCAGTCCAGCCACAGAGTCAGTTAATCAGCAGATGCATTTTAAACTGTTAATGCTAATTGTCACATGTTCTCAATAAAGGGGTTTGTGCAGTCCAGCCACAGAGTCAGTTAATCAGCAGATGCATTTTAAACTGTTAATGCTAATTGTCACATATTCTCAATAAAGGGGGTTTGTGCAGTCCAGCCACAGAGTCAGTTAATCAGCAGATGCATTTTAAACTGTTAATGCTAATTGTCACATATTCTCAATAAAGGGCATTTGTGCAGTCCAGCCACAGAGTCCGTTAATCAGCAGATGCATTTTAAACTGTTAATGCTAATTGTCACATGTTCTCAATAAAGGGGGTTTGTGCAGTCCAGCCACAGAGTCAGTTAATCAGCAGATGCATTTTAAATTATTAATGCTAATTGTCACATGTTCTCAATGAAGGGGGTTTGTGCAGTCCAGCCACAGAGTCAGTTAATCAGCAGATGCATTTTAAACTGTTAATGCTAATTGTCACATGTTCTCAGTGAAGGGGCTTGTGCAGTCCAGCCACAGAGTCAGTTAATCAGCAGATGCATTTTAAATTGTTAATGCTAATTGTCACATGTTCTCAATAAAGGGGGTTTGTGCAATGATGTGCGTCACTGAGCAAGGCTGATAAAATATTAAATATTATAAATATTATCATTAATTAAAATATTAAATAAATATTAGGAACATATCTATCAGCTTGGTAGAGTAGAACATCTGGACAATGCCATACACAATGGGGGACAAAGGGCCATCAGTAAAGGGAGAAGTTGTAAATATTGCTCTTACAAACTTAGAAATATGATGGAATGACAGTCATTGCATTAGTATTATTTTTTTTTCAAAAATCTTTGACAATAATTTTAACAAATACATTGTAAATTACATAACCATAGCATTCAAGCATTCATGAGGCTGAAATATTAAATGACGTATGACTACTTGCATTATTATTAACTTAAGTAGCAGGTGTAAGCAACAGCAGTTTAGTGTGCAGTTATCATACAATGTGTAAAATAAAACTGCTACTCCACTGATTGTGTCGCACTTTCTGTTACATGCATTGCTGGTGTATTCTTTAAGTTCAGATGGTGCTGTCTTCAAATGCAGGTGTATCTATCATTTCAAATACTTGTATGTGTACATCAGGATTATAAATTGTGATATTTTTAAATCTGTGTCATTAGCTGTGTATGCACTCAATGCAGTAATTACAAAATGTGTGATGCTAGATGGTATAAAAGTTAATAAGCACATTTTTATCCTTGCAGTGCAGATGCTGAACATATTGAAACATCATGCAGTGATCCTCTAAATAAAAGAAATGGGGGAAGATAGGAAGGCAGTGAAATGGGGAGCAACCAAGGGGAAAACAAAGTGAAAGGAAGGCAGGAATGTGCAGGATGGATGTAAGAAAGAACCATTGCTATCCATTTCTTCAACAGTAACAACTGGGCACATGTACAGTTTATTAGCTGAATTTAGACTGTCCCCTCCACAGAGAGGGGTGACAACAACATAATTGCATTGTGAAGCCAATTTAGTCTGTCAAGTAGACACGTGTGAAATGGAGAGCTATGTATGGGACAGATTTTTTTTTTTTTGGACAGGAGCCCTTTTTTGTGTGTCCTTGTATTATTCAGGATGACAATGGAGAACATTGTTTCCACTTGGTATAGGACTGCACCAATTGTGTGGCACACAGTCCTAAGCACCACACTTGGCAGTACACCTTGGGTGACATAAGCACCCCCTCTGCCTCTGCTCCCAGAGGGAACTACAGGCCTATCCTCTGGGCCAGAACTACCTGAGGGTTCAGGTAGGGCAGGGGCAGCAAAGGGGTGCTGCCAGGCTGAAGCCCAGAAGTGTTGGGCCTTGGTACCGTAGCCAGTAGAGGAAGTGTAGATGAACCACAGGGAGCTGGCCTAACTGCAATGCTGTAGAAATAACATAAATACAATTAAAATTACATAATAAAATAAAACATAACACAAAATAATGGAAAGAATAACATTAAATAAAATATAAGCAAATAATAAACTAGCACAATAGTAATAATAATAATAATAATAATAAATAATAGAATTAAAAACACAATGAAAAATAATATGAAATGAAAAGGTATTTAACAGAGAAAAACTAAAACATTATACATAAGAAAAAAACATAGGTAATAAAGAATTATCAAAATGAAAAATATGATTATGTACATCATATAATAATAACAATACAAATAATAATAAAAATATAAATAACATAAAAAAATGAATAGAAGGGGTGGAGTGAGAGAAGAAAAGAAATAACATTAGTAGCCACACAGATAATATACAAAAATGTCTACAAATCATGTACAATATTCTGATGCATTTTACTTACAATAATACAAAATACTAATTAACACCTTTATTACTTTGAATACTACCCTGTTGCTAACACATGCACAATATAGTACAGATCATACTGCATACAACAATCATTCTAGGGGGCATATATTGCACTATGCATGTTCCATTTACACTGATTACATTTGACAGCAGGCCATATGAGCCACAGCTATAGAGGCCTGCACTTCTCATGCTATCATTATGAATATGTAACACTACTGTACTTCTATTGATGATAACCTTCAAAAAATGTCTAAAGAGATGATTTTACATATAGGGAGTGTGGTATTCAAACCCACAAGCAGTGGTTATTATAATGCTGTACTTTTCCTTTGTAATACAGTATAATGCAAGCACTCTTTCCTTTTACACTTTATAGCTACAATTTCAGTGTTATAATGATAATAATCTACAGCATGGTCTTGTTGTCCCTGGAGTATAGGTCATGTTATAATGATAATAATCTGCAGCATGCTCTTGTTGTCCCTGATATATAGGTCATGTTATAATGATAAATGCTCTTGTTGTCCCGGGTATATAGGACATGTTATAATGATAACAATCTGCATCATGCTCTTGTCGTCCCTGGTATATAGGTCATGTTACAATGATAACAATCTGAAACATGCTCTTGTCCCTGGTATATAGGAAATGTTATAATGATAACTACATGCAGCATGCTCTTGTTATCCCTGGCATATAGGACATGATACAATGATAACAATCTGCAGCATGCTCTTGTTGTCCCTGGTATATGGGACATGTTATAATGATAATAATCTGCAGCATGCCCTTGTCCCTGGTATATAGGTAATGTTATAATGATAATAATCTGCAGCATACTCTTGTTGTCACTGGTATATAGGACATGTTATAATGATAACAACATGCAGCATGCTATTGTTGTCCCTGGTATGTAGGACATGATATAATGATAACAATCTACAGCATGCTCTTGTTGTCCCTGGTATATAGGACATGTTATAATGATAACAATCTGCAGCATGCTCTTGTTGTCCCTGGTATATAGGACATGTTATAATGATAACAATCTGCAGCATGCTCTTGTTGTCCCTGGTATATAGGACATGTTATAATGATAACAATCTGCAGCATGCTCTTGTTGTCCCTGGTATATAGGACATGTTATAATGATAACAATCTGCAGCATGCTCTTGTTGTCCCTGGTATATAGGACATGTTATAATGATAACAATCTGCAGCATGCTCTTGTTGTCCCTGGTATATAGGACATGTTATAATGATAACAATCTGCAGCATGCTCTTGTTGTCCCTGGTATATAGGTCATGTTATAATGATAACAATCTGCAGCATGCTCTTGTTGTCCCTGGTATATAGGACATGTTATAATGATAACAATCTGCAGCATGCTCTTGTTGTCCCTGGTATATAGGACATGTTACAATGATAACAATCTGCAGCATGCTCTTGTTGTCCCTGGTATATAGGTCATGTTATAATGATAACAATCTGCAGCATGCTCTTGTTGTCCCTGGTATATAGGACATGTTATAATGATAACAATCTGCAGCATGCTCTTGTTGTCCCTGGTATATAGGACATGTTATAATGATAACAATCTGCAGCATGCTCTTGTTGTCCCTGGTATATAGGACATGTTATAATGATAATAATCTGCAGCATGCTCTTGTTGTCCCTGGTATATAGGACATGTTATAATGATAATAATCTGCAGCATGCTCTTGTTGTCCCTGGTATATAGGACATGTTATAATGATAACAATCTGCAGCATGCTCTTGTTGTCCCTGGTATATAGGACATGTTATAATGATAACAATCTGCAGCATGCTCTTGTTGTCCCTGGTATATAGGACATGTTATAATGATAACAATCTGCAGCATGCTCTTGTTGTCCCTGGTATATAGGACATGTTATAATGATAATCTGCAGCATGCTCTTGTTGTCCCTGGTATATAGGTCATGTTATAATGATAACAATCTGCAGCATGCTCTTGTTGTCCCTGGTATATAGGACATGTTATAATGATAACAATCTGCAGCATGCTCTTGTTGTCCCTGGTATATAGGACATGTTATAATGATAACAATCTGCAGCATGCTCTTGTTGTCCCTGGTATATAGGTCATGTTATAATGATAACAATCTGCAGCATGCTCTTGTTGTCCCTGGTATATAGGTCATGTTATAATGATAACAATCTGCAGCATGCTCTTGTTGTCCCTGGTATATAGGACATGTTATAATGATAACAATCTGCAGCATGCTCTTGTTGTCCCTGGTATATAGGACATGTTATAATGATAATCTGCAGCATGCTCTTGTTGTCCCTGGTATATAGGTCATGTTATAATGATAACATGCAGCATGCTCTTGTTGTCCCTGGTATATAGGTCATGTTATAATGATAACAATCTGCAGCATGCTCTTGTTGTCCCTGGTATATAGGACATGTTATAATGATAACAATCTGCAGCATGCTCTTGTTGTCCCTGGTATATAGGACATGTTACAATGATAACAATCTGCAGCATGCTCTTGTTGTCCCTGGTATATAGGACATGTTATAATGATAACAATCTGCAGCATGCTCTTGTTGTCCCTGGTATATAGGACATGTTACAATGATAACAATCTGCAGCATGCTCTTGTTGTCCCTGGTATATAGGTCATGTTATAATGATAACATGCAGCATGCTCTTGTTGTCCCTGGTATATAGGACATGTTATAATGATAACAATCTGCAGCATGCTCTTGTTGTCCCTGGTATATAGGACATGTTATAATGATAATAATCTGCAGCATGCTCTTGTTGTCCCTGGTATATAGGTCATGTTATAATGATAACAATCTGCAGCATGCTCTTGTTGTCCCTGGTATATAGGACATGTTATAATGATAACAATCTGCAGCATGCTCTTGTTGTCCCTGGTATATAGGACATGTTATAATGATAACAATCTGCAGCATGCTCTTGTTGTCCCTGGTATATAGGTCATGTTATAATGATAACAATCTGCAGCATGCTCTTGTTGTCCCTGGTATATAGGTCATGTTATAATGATAATAATCTGCAGCATGCTCTTGTTGTCCCTGGTATATAGGACATGTTACAATGATAACAATCTGCAGCATGCTCTTGTTGTCCCTGGTATATAGGTCATGTTATAATGATAACAATCTGCAGCATGCTCTTGTTGTCCCTGGTATATAGGACATGTTACAATGATAACAATCTGCAGCATGCTCTTGTTGTCCCTGGTATATAGGTCATGTTATAATGATAACAATCTGCAGCATGCTCTTGTTGTCCCTGGTATATAGGTCATGTTATAATGATAACAATCTGCAGCATGCTCTTGTTGTCCCTGGTATATAGGACATGTTATAATGATAACAATCTGCAGCATGCTCTTGTTGTCCCTGGTATATAGGTCATGTTATAATGATAACATGCAGCATGCTCTTGTTGTCCCTGGTATATACCTGGTATATAGGACATGTTATAATGATAACAATCTGCAGCATGCTCTTGTTGTCCCTGGTATATAGGACATGTTATAATGATAACAATCTGCAGCATGCTCTTGTTGTCCCTGGTATATAGGTCATGTTATAATGATAACAATCTGCAGCATGCTCTTGTTGTCCCTGGTATATAGGACATGCTACAATGATAACAATCTGCAGCATGCTCTTGTTGTCACTGGTATACAGGTCATGTTATAATGATAACAATCTGCAGCATGATCTTGTTGTCCCTGGTATATAGGACATGTTATAATGATAACAATCTGCAGCATGCTCTTGTTGTCCCTGGTATATAGGACATGTTATAATGATAATAATCTGCAGCATGCTCTTGTTGTCCCTGGTATATAGGTCATGTTATAATGATAATAATCTGCAGCATGCTCTTGTTATCCCTGGTATATAGGACATGTTATAATGATAATAATCTGCAGCATGCTCTTGTTGTCCCTGGTATATAGGTCATGTTATAATGATAACAATCTGCAGCATGCTCTTGTTGTCCCTGGTATATAGGACATGTTATAATGATAACAATCTGCAGCATGCTCTTGTTGTCCCTGGTATATAGGACATGTTATAATGATAACAATCTGCAGCATGCTCTTGTTGTCCCTGGTATATAGGACATGTTACAATGATAACAATCTGCAGCATGCTCTTGTTGTCCCTGGTATATAGGACATGTTATAATGATAACAATCTGCAGCATGCTCTTGTTGTCCCTGGTATATAGGTCATGTTATAATGATAACAATCTGCAGCATGCTCTTGTTGTCCCTGGTATATAGGACATGTTATAATGATAACATGCAGCATGCTCTTGTTGTCCCTGGTATATAGGACATGTTATAATGATAACAATCTGCAGCATGCTCTTGTTGTCCCTGGTATATAGGTCATGTTATAATGATAACAATCTGCAGCATGCTCTTGTTGTCCCTGGTATATAGGTCATGTTATAATGATAACAATCTGCAGCATGCTCTTGTTGTCCCTGGTATATAGGTCATGTTATAATGATAACAATCTGCAGCATGCTCTTGTTGTCCCTGGTATATAGGACATGTTATAATGATAACAATCTGCAGCATGCTCTTGTTGTCCCTGGTATATAGGTCATGTTATAATGATAATAATCTGCAGCATGCTCTTGTTGTCCCTGGTATATAGGTCATGTTATAATGATAACAATCTGCAGCATGATCTTGTTGTCCCTGGTATATAGGACATGTTACAATGATAACAATCTGCAGCATGCTCTTGTTGTCCCTGGTATATAGGTCATGTTATAATGATAACAATCTGCACCATGCTCTTGTTGTCCCTGGTATATAGGACATGTTATAATGATAACAATCTGCAGCATGCTCTTGTTGTCCCTGGTATATAGGACATGTTATAATGATAACATGCAGCATGCTCTTGTTGTCCCTGATATATACGTCATGTTCATAGGTTCATAGGTTCATAGGTTCATACTAGGCTATCTGCCCTAGGGCATTTATAAGCCTAGCCAGAATGTGTTTGGCTTTCGCCACCCATTTTAAATTTGTTTTGCTATGCCCTTTTTCGAGGTTAGTATACTGTGCCTCTGTCTAACAGTGACAAAGAAGTGATACCCGGGGTAAACCTACGATCTCCCATCCACTCATCAAGATTCCTCTTGAAGAGAGTCAATGAGGGACTCTGCCTAACCTGGACTGGGATTTTATTCCAGAGTGAAGGGAGCCTCTGGGTTATGAATCTGTCCCTCCAGCATGTCCTATTTATTTCAGTGCTGAGGTTCAAGTCTCGGTAGCGTAGCTCGATGGGATTTGGATTTTCTGAGGTGCAGCACGTCCATTAATTCCTTGTTGGACATGGCTTTATACGTCAGGCACAGATCGCCTCTGAACAGGCAGTATGCCACTGAGTAGAGCTGGAGTTTCTTTATCCGGGCCACATATGGCATCTGTTTGAGCCCTTTGATCCTCTTCGTGAGGTACTTTTGGGGTCTTTCCAGTTGCTGCAGGTGCCTGGTAAGGTACATCCCAAAAGGGGCATTGTACTCAATTATGGGCCTGATGAGGGATGAGTAAAGAGGCAGGATGATGTCCCCTGATCTAGATGTGAATCCCTTCATGATTAGGTGGGCTATATAAAATGTTTTTCTAACCACTTTGGCCACGTGTTGTCAAATGAGAGATTGCTATCAACTTGGGTCCCCAGGTCCCTAATTACTTCTTCTGTACTTAATGGATTACCACCTATGTGGCAATTTGTGGGCACTTTGTTTTTGCCAAAGTGTTTTAGATCAGGGACCAGGTTACACTGTGCTATTGCTAAGTTTTGTGATAGCAGGGAGAGAGAGAGTCGAAGTATTGTATCTTGAGTCATAGATCAGGGAATAACAAAGCAAAGTAAACAGTCATTCTAGACACTACTGTGGATATGGGGAAATAAGATACCACGTGGTACAAGAGAAGGATTACATAACAGTCTTTTTTAAGACATGGGAAATCAGTGCACTAAGTATCCACCCCTAATGGATGACGCGAAGTATATGCAATTGCAAAGAGCAGATAATGTGAGATATTTTGCAAAATGGGTCAATAAATACGAATTTGACGGTAAATTAGATAAAATATCACTAGTGAAACTTTTGAAACAATTAAAATCTGACGCAGAAGGTCAGGCAAAAAAACAACGACAGTTGGGTGTTCCTCAAGCACATAGGTGGATTGAGGAAGTGAACCGACGGGAACAGAAGATTAAAAATGCGAAAGCATTATTTTTAGACAAGGAAGATAATAATACAGTAGTAGCAACGGCCCCTCCCCCACCACCTCCTCCGATACCCTATTCAGAATATGAAGCGGGAGGGCAGGCTGGACCCCCCCCCCCACGTTATCCTGAGGCAACAGGGGTATTAAAACAACCATTTGTAAGAGAACCTGTTGAAACTAGATCCCGAACACGTAAAACACTTAGAGATGCTCAACTAAGTAGAGATTCATTAGATGAGAGTGAGGAAATCTGTCCATTAATTGAAGTACCAAACCCACAGGCAGGACAGGAAGGCCAGGACTCAACTCTCTTAGTATATAGACCATGGACACCGGAGGATATCCGGAAAGCTACAGAGGGAATTCCCCATCCAAAAATCAATTTTGAAAAGTTTATACAAGATTTACAGGGTATGAGATTGAGTTACCACTTAAATGGGGAAGAGGTAGAGAAGGTAATTAGACAAATTATAGGTCCGGACTGGCACATGGTTTGCGGTGTCTGGAATGCTCGTGACGCGCAACTTAGACCACTCCTACATAGTGACGCAGAGCTAGATACTAGGTTGAAAGGTCTCACAGACCGAATTACTGAAAAATGGAAACCTAGAGCAGATTGGACTTGTATTAACCAGTGCATACAACAAGATAATGAAACAGTGGATGCATACTATGGCAGATTATTAGAATGTTTCAATAACCATAGTGGTATGATTATTCCTGAAAATCAGAAAAATGATAGCCCATATGAACAACAATTGAAAATGCATTTTTAAAGGTTGCATTGCCCCTATCAGTAGCTTCATCACGAAGCATATGATAGATCATCGAACGAGTAGGCTTCAAGCCTTACTAGAGTATGCTAGGCATGCTGAAAGACATTTTAACAGCAAAAAGAAACAGAAGACGCAGGTCTTCACAGCTGAAGACGGAGCAGAAGTCTTTGTAGTACAGTCAGGTAAAAAGGGCAAGCGAAATACTCAGGGCAACAAACGCTCTGACAGGGACCCAGAGGCCTATGAGGATAGGAAAAAAAGAGGTGAGTGTTTTAACTGCGGGAAGAGAGGACATTTAGCAAGGGATTGCAGGAACAAACCACCTGCAGAAAAAAGGATAAAAATGATGAGGATTGACTATATGACAGTTGTGCTGTTCAACAGTCATCAGGAGAGACTAATGGGCAGGGAGATGATGTAAATATAATAGAAGAAATAGATGAAATACAAAAGAATGTAGAAGCTGGGGAAAGTGAAGTTTTAGATTTAGCCTTGTTGAGCTTGGAGCTCTATTTAGCAGACACAAAACCGGAAGTTACACTTCTGGTGGAGGGGAGAGAAGTCAAATTTTTGTGTGATTCAGGAGCATCACGAACTTTGATACATCCTTCAAAGTTACCGGAGCACTCTGAATCACCTGACTACATATTAGTGAAAGCAGCAAACGGACAGCTATACAGGGAACCACTTTCCCATGATATAGCAATAACTAACCCTGTCTCGGGTATGACCCAGAGAAGTAAAATAGTACTCTCTGCAAAATGTCCAATGAATTTATTGGGAAGAGATCTTATGCAGCTTTTTGGCATAGCAGTAGTTCCCACCATGAAGGGTATGGAGGCACCGAGACAAATGGATGCTTTTGTAGTGCGATCGGAGGGTGAAGCCTATTATTGGTACAGCCAGGACCTGGTTACGACCGGTCCAGGGGCGGTGACCAAAGAACTGATGAACGTAGCCATCAGTAAGGTGCCCTCCCTCGACTTTGATCAGCAACATTTGTTACATTGTACTCTATACTATTGTAGCACACCAGGGCCTGATAGGGAATATGAACAAAAGTTGTTCAGAAATCCTGCGAATAGATTAGTATTACGGACTTTGTATTGGGATACTGAGGGTAATAGTGTGGTGAGTTGTTCATTACCTCAGGAGTTCATGGAATTGTATAAGTCCAACAAACTACCGCATGTCAGTTTAACCAAAGGCAAAAATGTTAGATGGGTAGATCTGGGTGACAAAGTGACAAGATGGGAGAAACAAACTGACTCAAAGTTGTCAGAGCAAGGAGTACAGAAACAGAAACTGAATTGGCTAACGCAAGCACGCCCAGCTGTACACTTACAACAGAGTGAGGACAGCTGATTGGCATTCTTGTTAGAAGAAGAAGAAAAAGCCTTGAGTGATATACCAAGCATTCTTTGGTCGACAGGGAAATCGGATGTAGGGCTTATTCGGACAGCGGGTCCAGTAACTATTACACCAAAATCAGCATTTAGACCACAAAAAAGACAATATCCTTTGAGGAAGGATGCAGAGCAGGGAATCAAACCTATAATAATGGCATTACTTAAGGAAGGGATACTGGTAGAATCTTTGGATTCACCATGTAATACTCCTCTGTTTCCTGTTAAAAAAGCAAATGGGGAATGGCAGATGGTACAAGATTTACAAGCCGTGAATGATGCGGTAATACCTAGGGCACCTACGGTGCCAGACCCACATACTTTATTAAATGATTTGAAGCCACAACAGAAGTATTTCACTGTGGTAGACATAAGCAATGCTTTCTTTTCAATACCTATACACCCTGATAGTCAATATTGGTTTGCGTTTACATTTCAGGGTAAAAGGTATACATATACTCGACTACCACAGGGATATAGCGAAAGTCCAACAATATTCGCACAAGAGATGGCTAGCAACCTGGTGGGATTTACTCCACCAGGGGGCAGTCAAGTGTTACTTTATGTAGATGACATCTTGCTTGCAGCCCCTACCCAGCAGCAATGTAGGGAAGACACAATAGCATTGTTGAAGCTTTTTGGCAGAACAAGGGCATAAAGTAAACAAGCACAAATTGCAACTTTGGAGAAAGCAGGTTAAGTACCTGGGATATGTGATATCCTAGGAGGGTAGAACATTAGATGAAGCTAGAAAAACAGTGATTTTGCAAGCACCTAAACCAACTACCAAAAAGGAAATTATGTCCTTTCTGGGAACGACTAATTTTTGTCGAAGTTGGATACCGAATTATGCTTTGGAGATAGCTCCATTGGTTGATTTAATATTTAAAACACCGATGGCAGCACAAGAGACACTACATTGGACATCGGAAGCAGAAACAGCTTTTTGCAGACTGAAACAATTGATAGTTTCATCATTAGTTTTAGGACTTCCGAATTACCATAAGAGATTTTTTCAGACCGTGGATTGTAGGCAGGGATATATGACGTCAGTATTGACGCAACAGCATGGAAGTAAGCAACGCCCCATAGCTTACTATTCATCACAGTTAGATCCGGTGGCACGGTCATTGCCACATTGTGTACAGGCAGTTGTCGCAGCTGCTATGGCAGTACAGGCTTCGGCCTCAGTGGTGTTGTTTCACCCTCTCACTTTGAGAGTGCCTCATGCAGTTGCAATAATTTTACTGCAAGAGAAAATAGCATTTTTGTCTCCTGCTAGACATCTTTCTTGTATGACCATACTATTGAGCCAACCTCATATGATAATTGAACGATGCACAACATTAAATCCATCAACGTTGCTTCCGACTCCTGTGGATGGCACACCACACAGTTGCCTACAGGAAATGGAACAAATAACTTTACCTAGACAAGATCTCACTGATGTGCCTTTAGCTGATGCAGAGGTGACATTTTATGTAGATGGATCATGTAGAAAGGGTCCTACAGGAAAGAATCTAGTGGGTTATGCAGTAGTAACAGATGTTGAAATTGTAGAAGCACAACCCCTGCAGCATAACCTGTCTGCTCAAGCAGCAGAATTGATAGCTTTAACACGTGCTTGCACTTTAGCGAAAGACAGATGTGTAAACATATATACTGATAGTCAGTATGCGTTCTCTACAGTGCATGTTTTTGCGCAACAGTGGAAGAATAGGGGAATGATAACATCCACTGGCAAACCGATTAACCATGTGCAATTAATTTTGAATTTGTTAGATTCCATTCAGTTACCTACTAAAGTAGCTATTTGTAAATGTGCAGCTCATACTAAACAACAGGATAAGATTTCAAAAGGAAATGCTCGGGCTGATGCAGCTGCAAAGCAAGCTGCCTCAGACCCAGAGACTTTGTTTTCAAATGAGGAATTACAACCTTCTGAGACTTTGGATCTAGAAATGTTGAAAACAATGCAGACATTAACTACAAAAGCAGAGAAGCAGAAGTGGGTTAGACGAGGAGCAATTCTTGAAGAAGGACTGTACATCTCCAAAGAGAAGAAGCCAATATTACCATCTAATTTATTTAGATATGCGGCTTTGTTGAGCCATGGGCAGAGCCATGTCTCAACAGGGGGGATGGTACAGTTAGTTAACAGAACATTCCAAACATATGGATTCACAAACTACACACAGAAATTTTGTGCAGCATGTCATATTTGTAGTAAACATCATGCACAGGGAGCATTCAAACGAGGCGAGGAGTTTCCTACACCACCATATCCGTTCCATACTATTTGTATGGATTTTATAGAACTGAATAAATGTGAAGGAAAGAAATACTGTTTAGTGATCATAGATATGTTTTCAAAATGGGTAGAAGCTTTCCCGACTAGGAATCCGGATGCAGCAACAGTGGCAAAGGCCTTAGTAAAGGAAATTATTCCTAGATTTGGCATACCGGAGAAAATTTATAGTGATAATGGAACACATTTTGTTAATCAGACAATCCAGCAACTTGGGAGATTCTTTGGGATTTCTTTGAAGAACCATTGTGCTTATCACCCCCAGTCAGCAGGACTGGTGGAGAGGTACAATGGGATTTTAAAAAATAAGTTAAGAAAATTGATGAGTGAGACTCAGAAGAATTGGATTTGCTGTCTACCTTTAGCACTGCTGAGCATGAGAACAGTTCCAAATGTAAAAGGTTTGACCCCCTTTGAAGTAGTATTCGGAAGAGCATATTATGTGCCACAGTGGAAAGCCCTCATGCCTGCAGAGCTGGAGGCCGATAGCTCATTAGCTAGTTATATGAAAAGATTATTAACAAATAAGACTGTTTTGCAGTTGAACTCTTTTCCAGATAAAGAAGAAACAAAACCGGAAGTCGTGCTGACCCCGGGGTCCTGGATTTGGCTGAAAGTTATTAAGCAGAAGAATTGGACAAGTCCGAGGTGGGAAGGTCCGTACCAGGTACTGTTGGCAACGCCTACTGCAGTAAAAGTTGCTGAGAGATCATCCTGGGTTCATCTGACGCACTGTAAACCGTTCAAGGAGTTTAAGTTAGACAAACATTTTGTAGCTGATATACCACAGAAACAGGATGGCCAGGGGCAGAGTGTATAAAAATGCAAAACAACCCCAGAGACATTGGTTCACTGGCCTACTGATCATACACCTATTAACCATGCTTGTGGTGACTTTTTTGTTGTTATAGTTTTTCTTGCATATAACTACACAAGTAAAACTGATGAAACGTGATGAACTGGCCATAGATTGGCATCCGAACTTTAACACGTACCTAGCCATGAAACGTGTATATGTAGAGACTATGAACATTTCAAACTGCTGGGTTTGTACTGCTATACCTACAGCATATGGAGGACTTTTGATGTCTGCTGTCCCCTTGGGGATAAATGAGACTTGGGAGAACTTATTATTCGACACAGGTACTGTGAGGTCACAGGACAAAGTGGCATTGTATTTACCCGTTACACAAAGAGGAATTGTTTGTTTTTATAAAAATGATACACTCCAAGTTGGTTGGAGTAATTGTAACATAACTGTGTCTTACAAATGTTATATAAAAGCTAAAGACCAGAGTACTAGTTGTAGCACGAATTATGATTCGTATTTGAGCTTGATGAAAACAACGTTAAAAGATGTGCAGAAAAATCCTGAAATGTATAAACAGTTATCTGTTATAGACAGGAAAATGCTTCATTCAGAGTTAACCCGCATCAGTACTAAAGTAGAAAATTGTTATTTTGTTTGTGGGAAAAAAGCATATAAATGGTTACCTGAGAATTGGTCCGGCAGTTGTTTTTTGGGTTATCTGGTTCCAGCCATAAGACATACTGCAGAATTGCCTCTGGGTAAGATACGCAATGTGAGAGATGTAGTTCAAAAAACTGGGAACACGGTCGAAAAGCCTATTAATCCAGTGGGTAAGATTGAAGCAAGCTGGAAAGACCAGTCGTCTGTGAAAGATAAAGAAAAATTAACTCATATGGACTTGAGTGACAGTGTCATATCCTGGGCTGGAATATTCCCAGCCTATGGAGCAGTCAAATCGATCTGGGAACTGAGGAAATTGTCAAAACTTCTCGAAGTGATGAGCAATGCGACTTTTTCCGCTCTCGAACTTGTGACTGATGAACTGAATGCAATGAGAACTGTTGTACTACAAAATCGAATGGCTCTTGACTTCACCCTAGCGGCGAGAGGTGGTACGTGCGTGCTTATCAAAGAAGAATGCTGTGCGTATATTCCAGACAACAGACATGAAATAAATGATCACCTAGAGGTAATACAGCAGGTATCAGCTATGATGAACCAGGCCCAAACCCACTGACGAACTTTTTCCAGAATCTATTTGGGGGGTGGGGTTCAATCCTAATGAATATTTTGATTGCCATTTGTGTGGTTTTGCTCATAATTGGAGCATGTGTCTGCTGTGGGATACCCTGTGTGAAAAGATTAGTTAGAGATTTTGTTGACATATCAGTAACTGAGACTATGTACCAGGACATGGAATTGAATCTGTTGATACCAAGTGAAAGCCTATCTGAAATATAAAACAAATGACTTGCTTAGCTGAAAGTCCTTAAAAAGGAAAAGGCTAAGAAATTAAATGATATTGTTTATGTTTCTGAATAGAATGAAAAGCATTAACAGGAGGGAGAATGTTAGAAAAATATGTGCTTAGACATATATAAACTGTTAGAAAAATATGTGCTTAGACATATATAAACTGTTAGAAAAATATGTGCTTAGACATATATAAACTGTTAGGAAAATATGTGCTTAGACATATATAAACTATTAGAAGAATATGTACTCAAACATATATGTAGTGCAAAGTTTGGAAACAGTATAATATGTAATGCATTTAATTCTATTTTACTAGAATGACTGTAGAAATAATCTTGCATGAAATTGTTTGAAGCTTAGCTGTAGTGTAGTTACAACTCTGTCCCTGACAGTAGCTAGCTCAGCAGGCTTATGTCTTTCAGCATTATTATCTGCAGGGTCAGAAAGAAATGAATATGTATACATGTGTATCTTTCTTCCTTCCACCAAGAAGGATGGCCTTGTGAACACTATCAGAGATAGTGTCCAGCTGGTAACCAGAGAGACAAAGAAATGTATTAAGAAGACATTCATCCATTGTATTCGAACTAATCCAAGAGCCTTGAATTAGTAACATCTACAAGAAGACATTGTAACTGACCAGGTGCCTTGCAAGGCTGTAATATTCTCATGGGAAAACTTTTTTGAAAAAGCATTACATCAGCATTTACTTATGGACTATAGTGATGTAAATGCCCTGTGACTGACCACATCAGTAAGGTGGGCAAAAGCTGATTGTAAATGGTATATAATTGAAGGTACTTCCTGAATGTAATTAGTCAAAACTCTATACATGTTATGTATGTTTTTTTGCCTCCTAATGTACATTAGATAAACGTTATTTAGAACCTCGAGCCTACTGTCTTACTGACTGTTATTTTGAAATGCCTAATGATTTTTACAGTCTGATTTTAACAATTTATTTAACAAGTGGCAAGACTGTAAATACTGTGTGCCATACTAACATACAACAGAAATGTATACCAGGTATCCCCTGAGCACATATATGTATGCTTATGTTCAGCTGGAAGGCACAAAACAAATCACATGGGTTTCAATCATTCAGGTACATAGGTTGTGCATGTTGTACATGTGTGTGATATCAGTCAGTGCATAGAACAGACATAAATGTGTCCAGTTACTTGTTGTTGTATTGCCCTGACACTGATATGTGTACTAGAGTAGGCATGATATTCAGGTATTAATCAGAGAAGTGTCCACCTGTGTTATGACCCTCTGTCCATGCTGTTCACTACCAGCTATATCAACACCTATATACAGTGGATATCTCAAGTGCACACACCCCGTATGAATGCCAGGTATGTGTGCTGTATGACAATCAGACCACAGAATATAATTTCATAATGTTTTTCATCTTTATGTGACCCCTAACCTTTACAATTCCAATAAAATACAATCAAAGTTTTTTCTTGGAAGGTGAGCAACTATTGTGAAGTGAAGATGTGCCATGATGTTAGAGTCCACACCAAGATGGATGAATGCTGTAACCATCTCAAGAGGTGCATACACAACATATCAGTTTAAGGGTGTGTACACTCATTCAACTGGCTTATTGTACTGAGTATTATTACTGTATGTTTTCACAGACCAGATTGTTATGTTT
>NC_056732.1:1750859859-1750895534 GCF_019279795.1 Protopterus annectens | reverse complement strand
TCCGCATTTACTACTACCTTTTTTATTTTTCACAAACCTTCCCTTTTGTGTATCATTATGTTCTAACATTCTCTTTATATTCGGTGCCACTTTAAATACTATATTAGGTTTGTTTCCCAATATTGCACCTAAATTATTAGAAGTAATAACATCCCAATGTCTATATAGTATATCTTTAATAAAATCTACATAAGGGGTGTAAGTCAATACACAAACTCGATTAAATGTATTTTCTGTTCCGTTAGAGGCAAAACTGTCAAAATCAAGTAAACCTAATAATGATTTATATTTATGTCCCCACTGTGAGGTAACATAATGGGTGATGTCATCTAACATATTCTCTGGATAGCATCTCTTACTAAACATATTATATAAGGTCTTGATGTCTTCCTTGATAACTTCCAAACTAGATGACATTCTGGCTATCCTAATACATTGCCCTTTAACTATATTTTTAAACGTGTATGTGGGATGATTACTGCTATATTCAATATAGTCATTTGAGTAAGTAGGTTTCCTATATGTTCTAGATGCAAAACCGATGTCGGTATGCCTAATGAGAGTATCTAAGTACGCAATTTCTTTTTTATTATAGTTATAAGTAAATCTTAGAAAATCTGTAGTATTATTAAGGAAATTTATAAATTCACTAATAGAGGTTTCAGGTCCCTTCCATAACACAAATAAATCATCTAAATATCTTGCATAAAATACAATGTTATCATAGTAACTACTTTTGAATAGGTATTCAGTTTCCCATTCTAACATGACCATATTTGCAAAAATTGGGGCGCAGGATGCACCCATAGCTACTCCTACTTTTTGTCTAAAAAATTCCCCTTGGAACGTAATATAATTGTGATCCAAAACTAAGGACATAAGTTCCGTTACGACACAAATTTTGTCCCAACTGAATCCTGAATATTTTTTAAGGCTATTGATAAAAAATTCAAGCCCTGTCTCTTTCGGTATACATGTATATAAATCCACCACATCAATAGTGATGAAAATATAATCTTTATTCCATTTGTCCTCTGTGAGATTACTCAGAAAACTCCAGGAGTCTTTCATAATGTGTGGTACGGCTTTGTAGATGTGCTTAGTCCATGTGTCTATCAAAACACCAATGTTAAATGTTTTGGATCTAGATCCGGACACTATGGGTCTATAGGGTGGATCCTACATGGATTTATGTATTTTTGGTATGCCTACAATTTTTGCTAATATCGGATAGTCAGTTCATAAAAACATGTATATTTCGTTACTTATTCTATTATCAATCTTCTAATATAAGGTCAATTCTTTTATATCCTATATTTATTTTGTTCAGGGAAATGACCTCATAATTACCTGAATCATACAACAAATTGTGAATCTTGGTATTATAATCTGTGGTGTAACTAACAACGATACCACCGCCTTTGTCAGGTTTCATGATACGAATATCTTTATTATGTATTATGTTTTTCAAACAATTCCGTTCCTTCAACGATAAATTGTCATAACTTGTTTGATCCCTTCCCCTATTTTTCTTAATATTAAAATTTAACCAATAGATGTCTTTATTAACCATCTTTTCATAATTATATATTTGCGGGTTGTTTACAGGTACGTATGTACTTTTCCTTTTAAGTTTAGTACCTTTATGAAAATTAGTACCTTTATGAAGATGAGTGTCATCTAAATTGGATCCAAATTGTATAGCCAGATTGAGTCTCCTGCAATACAATTTAATTTCTTTAATGGTATCAACTAAATTGATACCTACAGTGGGTACAAATTTCATTCCCTTACTCATTAGTTGAATAAATTCCTGTTCTATTTTAAAGTCAGTGTAATTATATACATTGAATCCATTGTATGAGGTCAAAATATGTTGGTCTAAAACTTCCTTATCTTTACTATCTATATTACTAGCTTGTATACTACTATCTGTAGCCATATTGGTAGCAATATATGAAGTGTGATATAAAATAACTTTATCAGGATTCATAGTATTATTAACGCTGTCTAAAATAACATTATCAGGGTTCGTGATGTTTTCTCCTCTACCTTGGGAAAACATATGAAATGACAATATAGGTGAAGGAATATCTACTTCTTCTATATCGCTTAATTCCATCTGTTGTATTGATTCTTTTGTTTTGGAGCTGGAAAGAACCTGCCCCCTCGAAAATTTTCTTCTCCTGTAACACTCCTAGGTCTCTCTCTATAACTATTGATTCTCTCTCTAATACCTTGTGTTTTATCGGAAGGCCATATATATGCTCGGTCATTCTCATATGTCTCTACATCTCTGGTTAATTTCCTGTTCTTTCTCTCAAAAATATTATTTGCCTTATCCTGTACAGTACTGAATTGTTTATTATTTAACTCTTTCCACTTAACGAAATCACAATGTTGAATGATGGCATTATTCATACATTCTAACTCATTTGCCAACAAAATAATTTTTTCATCATTAAATTTGATCAAAGTTCTGATATATAAAAATCCAAAATTGTCAAATAATTCATTAAATTCCTTCTTCATTTCTTTAGTATAATTAATACCCAAGGGTAGTTTAAAAAATCTAATACCTTTTGGTACAACCTTAGTATTAAGACATTTTGATAAATAAGCAACATCTATCTTAGTATTTTTGTATGATAGAAGTTTTTTACCAAAATTAAAAATCATGTCTCTTAAAGAATTTTGCTTGAAATTGGAAACATTAAAATTACCATTCTGTTCCTTATTAACATTATGTTCAAATTCATAATCATCGCATAAAAATTGATCCATTAAACATACTGAAATTTCATCATTAATACTGTTATTAAAATTAGAATCCTTATGTCCATAATTTATATGACCATAATTTTTGTAAGTCTTTTTTCTGTTCTGGGAGCTAGAAATCTGTGAAATATGTGATACAGTACCTTTATTTCCGTAAGCATCTTTCCGTTTAACATTGCCATACTGTTTAATAGCTTGTCGTTCTTTTGGTCTAGCTCCCAACTTTTCATTTTTATTCCGTTGAAAGCTGAAATCAAAAGTGAAATCATTGCACGGAGAATAATAGTACTGTCCG
The DNA here is from genome assembly GCF_019279795.1 of Protopterus annectens. Lineage (NCBI taxonomy): Eukaryota > Metazoa > Chordata > Ceratodontiformes > Protopteridae > Protopterus > Protopterus annectens. The sequence goes on along the minus strand of NC_056732.1, from coordinate 1,750,892,461 downwards.
TTTCTCAATAACTGTTCATCTTGGCTTGCAGGCGAGCGTGTACTATCATTTATTTGCTCACCCTGGAAATTGGGTAAGTCAATACACGCATTGTCGTTGTACAAAACATTTTCCTGCAAGATAGCAGGAAAGACACGCTCCGGCATGTCTGTAAGAGCATTATCTGCCTCCGAATGTTTTTCAAAACCACAATCCTGTTTGTGTCCGGTCCTGGAACTCGTCTCTTCGTTCATACGTATATTGAGTGTCTGTGGCTTATCAGGCTTCTGAATAGCAGCTTCAGTGATATTGTTATCAAACAAATTGTCTGATTTCTTATGCTCCGAAAGCAATTCTGTAACTAAAGTCAATAATCTCTGTACTTCCTTCTGCAATGCCGAAACATCAGCTCTAAGGTTACACATCTCCATACCCGACAATGAAGCTGGCGTTCCTTCTACGCTACCCGCCATATCAAACCGGTCAACGAAATAAACCAAACGTGAACAACAACTATAGAACGAAATAATGACTTGGTAGATAAGAAAAAACGCTGCTCGTATGGGTAAAATACTTTAATCCAGTAAAACCATAAACAACAACCAAGGGTTTAGCGCTTTCGACTGAACAATATCAGTCTTCTTCAGAACAACAAACATATCTACGCAGTGTGTTTATATAACAACAGTTACTTTGTAATTTAAAAAACGTGCCAAAATCATTTAAAGCCACAGGACTGAATTCATATATACTTATATAAAAAACACAATTCTATATATGGTTGTATGTAAATTTCCCTGTAGATACTTAGACACTTGTATTATGAAATGGCACGCATGACATAAAAATGGAACCCAAATGTAATAATATTAAAAATTATTAATTGATGACAATGAATGATGAAAATATATATATAAATGTATAATGATCAATGAAATCGATGGCGCGTTTTTTAAATTACAAAGTAACTGTTGTTATATAAACACACTGCGTAGATATGTTTGTTGTTCTGAAGAAGACTGATATTGTTCAGTCGAAAGCGCTAAACCCTTGGTTGTTGTTTATGGTTTTACTGGATTAAAGTATTTTACCCATACGAGCAGCGTTTTTTCTTATTTACCAAGTCATTATTTCGTTCTATTTATGAGCTCAGACTCTTTCTTCATTTGTACAGTGGTGAGGTTGTACTGGCAGCAGTTAAGTGCATATGGTAGGAGGATTATTTTAGCATGTCATTTCTGTATGATGTAGTGGAGCTGGAAATGTTGGCTCATTGCTATTGTGATTTCTTATATAAGTATAAGCATGTGGAATGGTAATGCATGTATCATTGCTTTTTGTCCTAAGAACATGGACTTCCCTCCTCCCCACAATACCATTACATTAAAATGCAAATTTACAAGATTGCAATTTCAGAAATAGAAAGAAGTAATACTTGGAAAGGGAATAACCTCACCCATATGGCCAGCCCCACACCACCAACTAAACCTGATTTTCAGTACACAGACATATTTATCAATAAATGTAAGTCACAATAGCTCCAGATTAAATAAGTCATACACGTCTCTTATTGATAGGCCTGGTGATGGTGGAAATGATCTGGAGTATGGGCTACAAGGAGAATTGTAAGGTGAGTTAGTGAGATGGTGTAATCTACAGAGGAAGGTAATACTCTTGTCAGTGATGTGACAGTGCTGCATGACCATGAGCCTGACTTGGAAAGTGAGGTTCTCCTAGGTGTTAATGACTGTTGACATGGCCTATGAGAAATATGTTGTTATTCTTCACTATGACTACTGACGTTATTGTCCTGATAGCCAGTGTTAGTATCATGTGATCTTCCCCATGTGTCTGGTCAGCCCCCTATCCCCTTCCTTTGGTAAAACTAAGTCCAGCTTGACTCTTGTATGTCCAAGCCAGTGTATGAATGGAGGCTATAACAGATACCTAGTGTGCTACCATGCTATACATCAGTGAAACCATGGCATTATCCCTTCTGTCTGCTGATTCAAAGTACTGTTTGAAATCTGCACACATACCCTGTAGGACTCTAATCATTTCTAGCTGACTCTGTTGCACTGCTTTGAGCCCTATCTATGTTGTGGCACATTTTTTATTGTACAGTCAATGCTTTATGCATTTTCTGAGGTAGTTCAAAATCATTTCTGTGCCTGACACCTCTTTGTAATGTTGTCACTGTGGATAAAGTGGCCTCAGACTGCTTGCCTTAATCCTCAAACTATTCTCCTGCATGTGGAGAGAGAGCTGTAGACTTGTTCCTGGTGTATAAGCATGAGTGGAATGTCAGCCTCTGTTTGACTTTGTGATGTAGTGTCACTTTCTGTAGAGTACTTGCCATTACACTGAGACACTGCCTGCTCTTTCCCACAGGGGTCTCATAATACAACTACATTATCATAATCTTCATCATCATTAGCCACACCCATTTTACTGTTAACTTCATCCATATTTATTGGTACAATCAACAGGTTTGTTTATGATGCTTGTCTGTGAAAGAAACCCTTACAGAACATAAAAACAGTGCAACAGCATATGATATAGCATACTTACTAGGGGGAACTTTCCTTGAAGTCTGCCTTCATTTTCAATAGCTGCAGATGCACAAGGATGACCTAATAATAATGAATTGTGATTTGTTTAATTACATCACTGTTTGTCACCTTTCAATAATAAACATTTAAAAGGTGTATACCTTAAACCAACCTTCAGGTGCTGATGAATGCTGCTGCTACTGCAGACTTTGGTTTGATAGGAAAGTGTTCATGCCAGCACTAATTATTCCATTTGCACCATCCTCTGTATAATAGTCATCCCCACAGATGGACAGAAGGTATTCATCATCTTGTGCTAACTTAATAAGATTCACACCTCCCATAGTGGTCCTGGAAATTGCATTCTGCCTGGCCTTGCTTCTAGCACATTCTACCATATCAACTGCCCTTTTTGTGCACGGTGCCAGTGATCTGTTACTGTCTCCAACTGCATTAATTTTAAGAACTACTTGGCTCTGTGGTATGCTCCTCCCAGCTTGTCTGCCCCCCTTTACCAAACAGATTATCATATGTCCTAAATGCTGCTATGAGTAAATGATTTTACTCATGGCTAACATTATCATGTCTATGCCTGGATCCGTTATTTTTCATCTGTACTACACAGGAAAAAAAGGACTATGGTCAGACACTTGCCACAGTACTATATGTATTACATCAGCAAGTAAACTAAACCACTGGCCTGTTATTCCTGCCACCAACACAAATACATAAATAAACAAACTGAAATTTGATTTCAGAGTGCAGCACAACTTCTCTCTATTCAATACTGTTGAAAGTAATTAAACTTACATTAAAATGCAGTACTGTCTGCCTTTGCCAAGTATTCCTTCCTCACTGACAATAGTAAAACAACATTTGAACTACACATCTGTATTTCTGTCCTCTGCACAGTACATTTACAACTGCAATAGTCTGTTGTCAGATATATGAACAATACCAAAGTTCTGGAATGATTTATTCATCATTTATTACAGTTTCAATGAACAGCACCACATTTCAAACAACTAGCAAGCACTTCCCCATAATTAAACTTTCATTCAGTGTTATGTTAAATACACACTATAGATCACAATTTATTGAAATTGACATTTAAAACATTATTGCAGCAACTGTTAACTGGCCTGTTAATAACTACCCATTAATTTATAAATGTTTTCTTATGTTTTAATGTCTGAGTTATCCTAAGTAATTTGCCTCCTGCTCTGGCAATCCGTGAATCAGTATGGTGCAGCTCAACATTGCAGCATAAATTCAGGCCTATTTACGCATTTAGTATGTAAATTAGGTTACTTTTTATGCATGTCTATGAATTGTAGTAGAATACAAACATGTTATGAAGTGCATCAGCATATTCTGGATTTTGTCTGATTATGAATACATGTGAGAACCCAGCCACTGGGGATGCACAAGCCAGTGCATTTCATTGTGCTGGTCCCAAGCCCGGATAGATGGGGAGGGTTGCATCAGGAAGGGCATCCGGTATAAAACTTCGCCAAAACATTTCATGCAGTCACCAAGAAAAAATTTTATACCGGATCGGTCGAGGCCCAGGTTAACAACGACCGCCACCAGTACTGTTAGCCTACAGGGTGCTGGCGGAAATTGGGCTACTGTTGGCCAAAGGAGGAGAAGAGGCGGAAGACATGGCTGAAGGCAGGAGGACAGGAGAAAGGCTAGGACTGTGGTATTGAGAGTCGGAACTTTGAATGTTGGCAGTATGACTGGTATAGGGAGAGAGCTAGCTGATATGATGGACAGAAGGAAGGTTGGTATATTGTGTGTGCAAGAGACCAGATGGAAGGGGAGTAAGGCTAGGTGTATTGGAGGTGGGTTTAAATTGTTTTATCATGGTGTGGATGGAAGGAGAAATGACGTAGGAGTTATTCTGAAGGAACTGTATGCTGACAGTGTTTTGGAGGTGAAAAGAGTGTCGGATAGAGTGATGTTTATGAAGCTGGAAATTGATGGTGTAATGATGAATGTTGTTAGTGCATATGCTCCAAAAGTTGGGTGTGCAATGGATGAGAAAGAAACATTTTGGAGTGAACTGGATGAAGTGGTGATGACTGTACCCAAGGGTGAGAGAGTGGTGATTGGAGCAGATTTCAATGGGCATGTTGGTGAAGGGAACAGAGAGGATGAGGAAGTGATGGGTAGGTATGGTGTTAAACAAAGGAATGCAGAAATCAGATGGTAGTGGATTTTGCGAAAAGGATGGACATGGCTGTGGTGAATATGTATTTTAACAAGAGGGAGGAGCATAGGGTGACATACAAGAGTGGAGGAAGATGCACACAGGTGGATTATATCTTATGTAGGAGGGCCAGTTTGGGGACTGTAAAGTGGTGACCGGAGAAAGTGTCGTTAGGCAGCATAGGATAGTGGTTTGTAGGATGACGTTGGTTATCAAGAAGAGGAGGAGGAGTGTGAGGGCAGCACCAAGGATCAAGTGGTGGAAATTGAAAAAGGGTAATTGTGAGGTGGAGTTCAGGGATGAGTTAAGGCAGGCACTGGGTGGCAGTGAAGAGTTACCAAATAGCTGGGCAACTACAGCAGAGCTAGTAAGGGAGACGGCTAGAAAGGTGCTTGGTATCACATCTGGATAGAGGAAGGACGACAAAGAGACATGGTGGTGGAATGAGGAAGTACAGGAGAGTATACAGAGAAAGAGGTTGGCAAAGAAGAAGTGGGATTGTCAGAGAGATGAAGAAAGTTGACAGGAGTATAAGGAGATGAGGTGCATGGCAAAGAGAGAGGTGGCGAAGGCTAAGGATAAGGCATTGAAGAGTTGTATGAAAGGTTGAACACTAAGGAGGGAGAAAAGGACCTGTACCGATTGGTAGACAAAGGCACCGAGCTAGGAAAGATGTGCAGCAGGTAAAGGTGATAAAGGATAATGAGGGAAACATACTCACAAGTGAGGAGAGTGTGTTGAGGAGATGGAAAGAGTACTTTGTGGGGTTGATGAATGAAGAGAATGAGACGGAGAGAAGGTTAGATGATGTCGGGATAGTAAATCATGAAGTACAATGGATTAGCAAGGAGGAAGTAAAGATAGCTATGAAGAGAATGAAGAATGGAAAGGCTGTTGGCCCAGATGACATACCTGTGGAAGCATGGAGGTGTTTAGGTGAAATGGCAGTGGAGTTTTTAACCAGATTGTTTAATGAAATCTTGGAAAGTGAGAGAATGCCTGAGGAATGCAGAAAAAGTGTTTTGGTACCGATTTTTAAGAATAAGGGTGATGTGCAGAGCTGTAGTTACTACAGAGGGATAAAATTGATCAGTCACAGCATGAAGTTATGGGAAAGAGTAGTGGAAGCAAGGTTAAGAAGTGACGTGATGATTAGTGATCAGCAGTATGGTTTCATGCCAGGAAAGAGCACTACAGATGCTCTGAGAGTGTTGATGGAGAAGTACAGAGAATGTCGGAAGGAGTTGCATTGTGTTTTTGTAGACCTAGAGAAAGCATATGACAGGGTGCCTAGAGAGGAGTTGTGGTATTGTATGAGGAAGTCAAGAGTGTCAGAAAAGTATGTAAGAGTGGTACAGCATATGTACGAGGGTAATGTGACAGCGGTGAGGTCTGTGGTGGGAGTGATGGATGCATTTAAGGTGGAGGTGGGGTTACATCAAGGATCAGCTCTGAACCCTTTCTTATTTACAGTGGAGATGGACAGGTTGACAGACGAGATCAGACAGGAGTCCTTGTGGACTATGATGTTTGCAGATGACATTGAGATCTGTAGTGAGAGTAGGGAACAGGTGGAGGAGACCCTGGAGAGATGGAGATATGCTCTAGAAAGAAGAGGAATGAAGGTCAGCAGGACTAAGACAGAATATATGTGTGTGAATGAGAGGGAGGATAGAGGAATGGTGAGGATGCAAGGAGTAGAGGTGGCAAAGGTGAATGAGTTTAAATACTTGGGGTCAATAGTTCAGAGTAACGGTGAGTGTGGAAGAGAGGTGAAGAAGAGAGTACAGGCAAGATGGAGTGGGTGGAGAAGAGTGTCAGGAGTAAGATTGAAAGGGAAGGTCTACAAGAGGGTAGTGAGACCAGCTATGTTATATGGGTTGGAGACAGTGGCATTGACAAAAAGGCAGACGTTTGATCTGGATGTGGCAAAATTAAAGATGTTAAGATTTGCACTGGGTGTGACAAGGGTGGACAGGATTAGGAATAAGTATATTAGAGGGTCAGCCCAGGTTGGAAGGTTTGGAGACAAAGCCAGAGAGGCACGATTACATTGATTTGGACATGTGCTGAGGAGGGATGCAGAGTATATTGGGAAAAAGATGCTAAGGATGAAGCTACCAGGTAACAGGAAAAGAGGAAAGCCTAAGATAAGGTTTATGGATGTGGTGAGAGAGGGCATACAGGTGGTTGATGTGACAGAGCAAGATGCAGAGGACAGGAAGAAATGGAAACGGGTGATCTGCTGTGGCGACCCCTAACGGTAACAGCCGAAAGAAGATGATGATGATGAATACATGTGAGACACTACATGAGCAAATCTGAAAAGCCAAGGACACACTGCAGATGTTTACAAATGTCACATTAGTCTGATGCAATGACAAGCTGCTTGTGGACATGCAGTGCTTGTTCAAAACTAACTTATGCAAGGGTATACTGATAAAATTCAAAATAGTCATCTGAATGTCAGGTTATAATGTATCTGAGGGTTACTCCTAGGCCATCCAAATCTGTTTGGCAGACCATAACAAGTAATACATATCCAAAATTCCTAGAAATGCTTCATCCCATTTGTATTTTCATTTCTTTCTCCACTACCTTTTAAAAAAAGGTAATAGAAAAGGAACAGGTCCAACTTCACTGCATGAAGCCAAATGCTGCTAAACTCAGACATAAGAAATATTACAGGCAACACTTAGAAATAATCTGTTAGCAACTGTATGGCTTGGTAAGTGTTTCCCTTTTTAGAAAAAAAGTGTGAGACAAAGCAGTTTTTGGTTACACCTAACCTGCCAATGTTATCAATACCTGGTCTAATGACCATGCTAGCATAAAAGTGTTTGGTTAAGGTGATATCGCACCCAACAGGGAGTGGTTCTAACCATGCTTAATATAGCCCATACCATACTTTTCACATTCTAGTTCTGGCTATTCAAATGATGGCAGGACAAGTGAAGGCCTAAGGCCACGATTCTGGCTGGACTGAAAAAGAGACCCTAATCATGCTGTAGCTTTTATATGAGTCATACCTGGAAAAGATCTAGGCATGCATGCATACCAGTATGTGGAAAAAATAGATATCTGGCAGGAGCTGGAAGACTTCCTGTCAACTCAGGCAGGTATAATCAACTACAGTCAGCAATGCCATCAAAGGCATGATGACTTGTAATACCGTAGTGTTGACCTACTGGCCACGTGGATTGACCATGTACAAGTACATGTACTTCAACAGTCAGACATCTTTACCAGCAAATATGTACTTCAGGAAACATTCTGAAATGCATAAAAAATAGGAAAATCATTTATATAGTCAGACATCCATCTGGTCATGACATAAAGAAAATACTACTATGTGTTAACAAGTTACAGTAATAAATGAAAGTATCAGTAAAAAATATGAAAATAGTAATCTGTACAGGTAAATCTGTAAATGTATTTGTAATGTTTAAATATCAGTAATGCTGACTACATGTAATAAAGTTATGAAATAAAACTTTCAGTTACAAATGTAAAGAATTGTGTAGCAAATCCTGTGGTGAAATGTGTAGAGTGTTGGACTGCAGTGCAGATGGTTTTGGAATCTCTTCCAGGGTATGAGAAGTTTTTTATACTATTGTGACATTCCAGCTCATACAAATACATTGCTAGTGTACCGAAATAACTGTGGAACAACATTGGTTGTAAGCTATTTATGGATACATTTGAAAAAGGTGCATGCCATGTAGCATCAAGCAAACCACTGCACTTGTTTTATCATGTTTGCATGATGGTAAACAGTACACAGCTTTTTTGGCTGTATCAAAATGTAGACAGTGTGCACTCTCAGTAAGCACAGTTCACAGGAAAGCATGTTATTTAAAGGTGAATAGGCAGGAATTGTACTTTAGACATTTTGAGCTTGACCTTGTGCAGCAATGGCTGGCATTGGAGAGGCAGTGCATTTTAGAGCACAGCACTGGGGTTTCTAGGAGTCAAAGGTCTTTATTGGGCTCCTTGTTAAGGACCATGTGCCCTGGCTGCTGCAGGAGAAATAGACTGGCACCCAATATAAATAAGAAACCTGGGATAGTTTGGCCAGGGCCCTTACCAATGTGACTGGTATCCCCCACACTTACGAACAATGCCATCACCACTATGATGACCTGCACTTCAGAGAAAGGGATACCCTTGATCACTGGATCAAGGAATGTCAGGCAGAGAACACAGCAGAGATGTACATGCATGCTTTACAGTCAGTACTCATAAACATTCAAGCTGAATATGGTAAAAACTGCTATTCATAATGCTTTTTATTTTCCCTTTTTCCATAGCTGCAGAACAGAGGGCCTGAACTGTAAAAGCAAGTATGCATGCATTACTTTGATGCATAGCTTTCAACTGTACTTATTTCTGCTAAATACCCACATTTAAGAATCCCTGTTTTGCTCATACAAATAGTAAATTCTTTACTTTATAAATAGAGCACCATTATCTATGATAAATAAGTATATGTTTCTGATCAATAGGACAAATGACATTTATTAACTGTATTTCTATAAATGTTAATGGAATAAACAATGGAAGCAAGAGAGGTGACTTAAAATAGATACCTGAAGCTGTTTAATTCTCAGGTTATCTTTCTACAGGAAAGACACTTATTAGCAGAAGATATAAAGAGACTTAATACTAAGAGTTACGCTATACTATCTAGTTCACAACATAATCAGAAAAAAGGGGTTAGCCATTTTATGGAGGAATTCTTTACCTATGCCTAAAGTTATGGGAATGTATCAAGATAAAGGTATGTTTATAAAATACAGTAAGAAGATATTAACTCTTGTTATTGTGTACTGGATTCCAGAATAGGAGTCAAGACAGTTGATCAACATTTGGACCAAGTAATTCAATATGCAAACGGCAGTATCATTTTGAAAGGAGACTTTAACTGTATATTATCACCAAGTGATACTAATACAAACAGTAACAGGAAAATTCAGCCATCTGTAAAACAATTAATGAAATTTACTGAATTATCTCATCTTAGAGATGTAAAAGAATTTTTTCAGAGCCAAATTTATTAATTTTTACTCATTATTATCATAGGCATAGGGCACAATCCAGAATAGACAGAGATTATATCTCTAATGAACTAGTAGACAAGCTGGGTAAAGTTAAGACTGTAACTTGCCAATTTTCAGATGATAATGCGATCACTTTTGAATTATCTTTGAACTCTAATAATAATGCTAAAATAAGAAGAATACCAGCATATACAGCAGGTGTACAAGAATTTAAAGACTATTAAAGAAAATTCCTCCTTTATACAAATTAACAATACAGTGGATACTTGAGAAATTTATATATGGAATGGTCTAAAAGCATATCTGTTTGGTAGAATCACTAATTGGAAATCAAATAAAAATGCAGTGGAACAAAGAATTACATGAAATTCTGGGAAAACTTGATAAGTTGACACTAGAAAACTAGAAGAATAAAAATAATAACATAGAAGAGATCAATAAGCTAAATGACAAATACTTGGAAATTTTAAATCATAACACCAACATCAACCTTGTGAAGTTTAAGATAATTAACTTTTCTATCAAACCAAAGTCTATGCACAATCTAGCCACCAAAACAAAATTACTCAGTAAATACACTCACATAAAATAAATCTATTCACATAGAAAGAAAAGTAACAGAAATAGGACATTTTCTAAAGTAACTCAGAGATTATTACAATGAAATTAATCAAAATAATACACTAATAGATCCAGAGAAAACAATCAAAACATTTATTACAAAAATATAAAAGCTAGACTATCAAATGACCAAATTAAATTAATTGACAAACTGATTTTTAATGTCTGAACTTTAAAAACAAAATTCTAAATTGAAGTCTAATAAAGTAGCAGATAATGATGGAATTATGTCCGAACTTTACAAACTGTTACCTAAAGAAACCCTACACATATCACGTACATTTATTTCTATAGTTAAGGACTTAACTAAAGTTCCTTCTTCTTGGAAATATACCCTTATTTCTAAAATTTTAAAAAATGCCAAGGATCCTACTCAATGCTCTTCATACAGATCGATTTCACTTCTAAACTTCATGGCAATTCTTGCTAATAGACTAAAACACATTCTACTTCTATGATTGATGAGGATCAAACTGGGTTTATTTTCAATAGAAACACCTATGATAATACTAAAAGAATAATTACTATATTCAACTGTGCAAATAACACAAATGAGAACTTAACATTATTGTTCTTTGATTATACTGTTTTGATTCATTTTTGGAATAACATTAATTCTTTTTTATAGGCATTTTGGGAGATACATTTATTTTTTCTAAATCATTCATTCTTTTTAATACCCATATTCCCACTTGTGTTAAAAGAACAGCATGTAACTTATTATGGACTGTATTGACCATCTCCAGAAAAGTAATCACACAAAACTGGAAAAATGAATTTACTCCCTCATTTGAAGAATTTATAAGTTTAACAACTGAAGTAACTCATCTAGAAATTTTTACAGTCAGATGAAGAATGAACATAATTAGCTTTCGCCTCAATGTATGGACAAAATTTAAAGAATTGTTTGACAAGCAAAAAAAATTCTGCAATTGAACAGACATGCAACAACAGGAATGACTGGAAGGTTGATGGTCACCCTTGTAAATAATTATTTTCTTAGTTTCTGTATTGATAAGATTTTCAAAAAAAGAATCACTGTTTTGGTCTGTTCATTGTAGAATTCATGGTTGTCTGGCAAGTAATTTAGACTGAAGTCAATCAAGAACTGGTGTCAGAATGTATATTAACACAAATCCTGTGCAACTATCCTTCTGTGTAACATCAATATAATATCTTCCTGGTATGGGTCAATGTTAACCCATTAATTTATGTTAGGTCAAGATATCCTGCTGTAAAAGGTGAAGGAATATGGTCTGTAACACAAAGAAACAGTTACACATTATAAGATAACAGTAAACATGAGTCTATAAAGTGCAAAATGAAAAAAATTGTTTGCATTATGTTGCATTCCAAAGGAAAAGTACAGTATTACAGTAGTCACTGCTTGTGGGTTCTAATACCACACTGCTCAAATGCAGAGCTCAGCTGATTACAATAGTGTTTAGCCTGCCATCAATAAAATATATACAGTACTATTAAGTAATCATCATTATAGCATTTAAGGACATATCCCTAGACCTGTGTCTTGAATGGCGTGCTGTCAAGTGTAATCACTGTATATGTATTCCAAATAATAAAGTTCTTAGCAGTTGGTATTGTTAACAGAGGAATGTAACAGAACAGAATACTTTAATTGTAGAAAGCATTGTATATTATCTGTGAGGTCACTAATGTCCCTCATTTTGTTTCCTCTTATCCCACCCCTTCTCTTGTTGTATTTATTAATGTAGTTCTTATATTTATTATTTTATTATTATTATTATTATTATTATTGTATTACTTATATAATAAAAGTATTTCTTATTATATTATTTGGTTGTATGTCTTATTTTTTGTTTACTATGTATAATTTCATAATCCTTTGTTGTGAAATACATTTCCATTTTTATGATTTAGCATTTTGTTTGTAATTTATATTATTTGAAACTTTTTATACTGATTTATAATTTTTTCCTTAATTTTTATAATTTTTATTTAATAGGTTTTATGTTTTATATACTTTTTGGTTTGAATTTTATGTATGTTATTACTACAGCACAGCATCGTAGGCTGGTTCCCCTTGATCCACTTACAAGCACAGAGGCCCAGCACTTCTGGCTGCAGCCTAGTGGCACCCTCCTGCTGACCCTGCCCTACCTGGACCCTCAGGTAGTTCTGCCTCAGTGGCCATGCCTGTGGTCTCCTCTAACAACAGAGTCAGAGGGGGTGCATGCATCACCTGTGCAGAGGTTCCAGTTGTAGTGTGTAGGAATGTGCAGCAGACCATGGGCAGATGCCTACATTAGATGGAGATCCTGTTTTCTATACCGGTATCGAAGACCAGCCTTAGACGCAGATGTCAGTCATTGCAGACAGTGATACAGTGAAGGGACAGTGCTGACAATCCAATGGGTGAGGACTTGAGTCACACTTCTGACATCCATGGGACCTCAAATGCACCCAACCTCCACCACAACCAAGGTTTCACTCCTCTTGCATCCTTCACTGACCCTGTCTCTTGTCTTGTATGTTGTATCGGTATGCAAAGCCTTCCAAACCTTCCTAACTTGCCTGCCCCAGACTTGCTTGTGTTGCATACATAGCTCTCCATTTCAAACGTGTCTATTTAACACACTTAACTTATTCCCTCGGGTACAGCTCTTTTGGTTGTGTACCTTTAACTCCTAGTGGGCGTGGCTTCCCTCCAGTACAGCTCTTTTGGTTGTGCACCTTTAACTCCTAGTGGGCGTGGCTTCCCTCCAGTACAGCTCTTTTGGTTGTGTACCTTTAACTCCTAGTGGGCGTGGCTTCCCTCCAGTACAGCTCTTTTGGTTGTGCACCTTTAACTCCTAGTGGGCGTGGCTTCCCTCCAGTACAGCTCTTTTGGTTGTGTACCTTTAACTCCTAGTGGGCGTGGCTTCCCCCCAGTACAGCTCTTTTGGTTGTGTACCTTTAACTCCTAGTGGGCGTGGCTTCCCTCCAGTACAGCTCTTTTGGTTGTGCACCTTTAACTCCTAGTGGGCGTGGCTTCCCCCAGTACAGCTCTTTTGGTTGTGTACCTTTAACTCCTAGTGGGCGTGGCTTCCCTCCAGTACAGCTCTTTTGGTTGTGCACCTTTAACTCCTAGTGGGCGTGGCTTCCCTCCAGTACAGCTCTTTTGGTTGTGTACCTTTAACTCCTAGTGGGCGTGGCTTCCCTCCAGTACAGCTCTTTTGGTTGTGCACCTTTAACTCCTAGTGGGCGTGGCTTCCCCCAGTACAGCTCTTTTGGTTGTGTACCTTTAACTCCTAGTGGGCGTGGCTTCCCCCCAGTACAGCTCTTTTGGTTGTGTACCTTTAACTCCTAGTGGGCGTGGCTTCCCTCCAGTACAGCTCTTTTGGTTGTGCACCTTTAACTCCTAGTGGGCGTGGCTTCCCTCCAGTACAGCTCTTTTGGTTGTGCACCTTTAACTCCTAGTGGGCGTGGCTTCCCCCCAGTACAGCTCTTTTGGTTGTGTACCTTTAACTCCTAGTGGGCGTGGCTTCCCTCCAGTACAGCTCTTTTGGTTGTGCACCTTTAACTCCTAGTGGGCGTGGCTTCCCTCCAGTACAGCTCTTTTGGTTGTGCACCTTTAACTCCTAGTGGGCGTGGCTTCCCTCCAGTACAGCTCTTTTGGTTGTGCACCTTTAACTCCTAGTGGGCGTGGCTTCCCTCCAGTACAGCTCTTTTGGTTGTGCACCTTTAACTCCTAGTGGGCGTGGCTTCCCTCCAGTACAGCTCTTTTGGTTGTGCACCTTTAACTCCTAGTGGGCGTGGCTTCCCTCCAGTACAACTCTTTTGGTTGTGCACCTTTAACTCCTAGTGGGCGTGGCTTCCCTCCAGTACAGCTCTTTTGGTTGTGCACCTTTAACTCCTAGTGGGCGTGGCTTCCCCCAGTACAGCTCTTTTGGTTGTGTACCTTTAACTCCTAGTGGGCGTGGCTTCCCTTCAGTACAGCTCTTTTGGTTATGCACCTTTAACTCCTAGTGGGCGTGGCTTCCCTCCAGTACAGCTCTTTTGGTTGTGCACCTTTAACTCCTAGTGGGCGTGGCTTCCCTCCAGTACAGCTCTTTTGGTTGTGCACCTTTAACTCCTAGTGGGCGTGGCTTCCCTCCAGTACAGCTCTTTTGGTTGTGCACCTTTAACTCCTAGTGGGCGTGGCTTCCCTCCAGTACAGCTCTTTTGGTTGTGCACCTTTAACTCCTAGTGGGCGTGGCTTCCCTCCAGTACAGCTCTTTTGGTTGTGTACCTTTAACTCCTAGTGGGCGTGGCTTCCCTCGGGTACAGCTCTTTTGGTTGTGCACCTTTAACTCCTAGTGGGCGTGGCTTCCCTCCAGTACAGCTCTTTTGGTTGTGTACCTTTAACTCCTAGTGGGAGTGGCTTCCCTCCAGTACAGCTCTTTTGGTTGTGCACCTTTAACTCCTAGTGGGCGTGGCTTCCCTCCAGTACAGCTCTTTTGATTGTGCACCTTTAACTCCTAGTGGGCGTGGCTTCCCTCCAGTACAGCTCTTTTGGTTGTGCACCTTTAACTCCTAGTGGGCGTGGCTTCCCTCCAGTACAGCTCTTTTGGTTGTGTACATTTAACTCCTAGTGGGCGTGGCTTCCCTCCAGTACAGCTCTTTTGGTTGTGCACCTTTAACTCCTAGTGGGCGTGGCTTCCCTCCAGTACAGCTCTTTTGATTGTGCACCTTTAACTCCTAGTGGGCGTGGCTTCCCTCCTGTACAGCTCTTTTGGTTGTGCACCTTTAACTCCTAGTGGGCGTGGCTTCCCTCCAGTACAGCTCTTTTGGTTGTGTACCTTTAACTCCTAGTGGGCGTGGCTTCCCTCCAGTACAGCTCTTTTGGTTGTGCACCTTTAACTCCTAGTGGGCGTGGCTTCCCTCCAGTACAGCTCTTTTGATTGTGCACCTTTAACTCCTAGTGGGCGTGGCTTCCCTCCAGTACAGCTCTTTTGGTTGTGCACCTTTAACTCCTAGTGGGCGTGGCTTCCCTCCAGTACAGCTCTTTTGGTTGTGTACCTTTAACTCCTAGTGGGCGTGGCTTCCCTCCAGTACAGCTCTTTTGGTTGTGCACTTTTAACTCCTAGTGGGCGTGGCTTCCCTCCAGTACAGCTCTTTTGATTGTGCACCTTTAACTCCTAGTGGGCGTGGCTTCCCTCCAGTACAGCTCTTTTGGTTGTGCACCTTTAACTCCTAGTGGGCGTGGCTTCCCTCCAGTACAGCTGTTTTGGTTGTGTACCTTTAACTCCTAGTGGGCGTGGCTTCCCTCCAGTACAGCTCTTTTGGTTGTGCACCTTTAACTCCTAGTGGGCGTGGCTTCCCTCCAGTACAGCTCTTTTGATTGTGCACCTTTAACTCCTAGTGGGCGTGGCTTCCCTCCAGTACAGCTCTTTTGGTTGTGCACCTTTAACTCCTAGTGGGCGTGGCTTCCCTCCAGTACAGCTCTTTTGGTTGTGCACCTTTAACTCCTAGTGGGCGTGGCTTCCCTCCAGTACAGCTCTTTTGGTTGTGTACCTTTAACTCCTAGTGGGCGTGGCTTGAGCCTTTAAAAAATAAAGTTATCACCTTACAATTCTAACAAATACTCATTGACATAGGTCAAATATCAATACAATTGTGTTTGCCATCATGTATGCTTCAAGATAAAATATTCTGATACCTCGTATAGGGCATGGTTTTGGAATTATTAATGCAAATATGAACAAGCAATATTTGACACCTAGAGGAGCAGTAGGCGGTAACTGCAGATGCACCTGGAGGCGTCACTCTGCTGTAATGAGTTAATTTGGTCCAAGTGGCTTCACAACACAATTATGTTGTTGTCACCCCTCCTTGTGGAGGTGACTGAATTCAGCTAATAAACTGTACATGTGCCCAGGTGTTACCATTGAAGGAATGGATAGCTATGGTTCTTTCCTATACCCTTCCTGCACATTCCTGCCTTCCTTTCACTTTGGTTTTCCTGCTTGTTCATCATTTTATCACTTTCATATCTTCACCAGTTTCTTTTCTTTAAAAAATCATTGTGCGATGGTGCACAATGTGCACTATTGCTAAACAATGGTAAGTGGAAGTAGGGACAGTGAATGTATGTTAAAATATCATACATGCTTGTAAAATTTATGCCAACACCCTATTTTGTACCCAGTACCATTTGACTTCATCAACAATGCATTAACCTGTCCAGCCACAGAGTCAGATAATCAGCAGATGCATTTTAAACTGTTAATGCTAATTGTCATGTGTTCTCAATAAAGGGGGTTTGTGCAGTCTAGCCACAGAGTCATTTAATCAGCAGATGTATTTTAAACTGTTAATGTTAATTGTCACATGTTCTCAATGAAGGGGTTTGTGCAGTCCAGCCACAGAGTCAGTTAATCAGCAGATGCATTTTAAACTAATGCTAATTGTCACATGTTCTCAATGAAGGGGTTTGTGCAGTCCAGCCACAGAGTCAGTTAATCAGCAGATGCATTTTAAACTGTTAATGCTAATTGTCACATGTTCTCAATAAAGGGGGTTTGTGCAGTCCAGCCACAGAGTCAGTTAATCAGCAGATGCATTTTAAACTAATGCTAATTGTCACATGTTCTCAATAAAGGGGGTTTGTGCAGTCTAGCCACAGAGTCATTTAATCAGCAGATGTATTTTAAACTGTTAATGTTAATTGTCACATGTTCTCAATGAAGGGGTTTGTGCAGTCCAGCCACAGAGTCAGTTAATCAGCAGATGCATTTTAAACTAATGCTAATTGTCACATGTTCTCAATGAAGGGGTTTGTGCAGTCCAGCCACAGAGTCAGTTAATCAGCAGATGCATTTTAAACTGTTAATGCTAATTGTCACATGTTCTCAATAAAGGGGGTTTGTGCAGTCCAGCCACAGAGTCAGTTAATCAGCAGATGCATTTTAAATTGTTAATGCTAATTGTCACTTTCTCAATAAAGGGGGTTTGTGCAATGATGTGCGTCACTGAGCAAGGCTGATAAAATATAAAATATTATAAATATTATCATTAATTAAAATATTAAATAAATATTAGGAACATATCTATCAGCTTGGTGGATTAGAACATCTGGACAAAGCCATACACAATGGGGGACAAAGGGCCATCAGTAAAGGGAGAAGTTGTAAATATTTCTCTTACAAACTTAGAAATATGATGGAATGACAGTCATTGCATTAGTATTATTTTTTTTCAAAAATCTTTGACAATAATTTTAACAAATACATTGTAAATTACATAACCATAGCATTCAAGCATTCATGAGGCTGAAATATTAAATGACGTATGACTACTTGCATTATTACTAACTTAAGCAGCAGGTGTAAGCAACAGCAGTTTAGTGTACAGTTATCATACATGTGTAAAATAAAACTGCTAATCCACTGATTGTGTCGCACTTTCTGTTACATGCATTGCTGGTGTATTCTTTAAGTTCAGATGATGCTGTCTTCAAATGCAGGTGTATCTATCATTTCAAATACTTGTATGTGTACATCAGGATTATAAATTGTGATATTTTTAAATCTGTGCCATAAGCTGTGTATGCACTCAATGCAGTAATTACGAAATGTGTGATGCTAGATGGTATAAAAGTTAATAAGCACAGTTTTATCCTTGCAGTGCAGATGCTGAACATATTGAAACATCATGCAGTGATCCTCTAAATAAAAGAAATGGGGGAAGATAGGAAGGCAGTGAAATGGGGAGCCACCAAGGGGAAAACAAAGTGAAAGGAAGGCAGGAATGTGCAGGATGGATGTAGGAAAGAACCATTGCTATCCATTTCTTCAACAGTAACAACTGGGCACATGTACAGTTTATTAACTGAATTTAGACTGTCCCCTCCACAGAGAGGGGTGAGAACAAGATAACTGCATTGTGGAGCCAGTTTAGTCTGTCAAGTAGACACGTGTGAAATGAAGAGCTATGTATGGGACAGATTTTTTTTTTTTTGGACAGGAGCCCTTTTTTGTGTGTCCTTGTATTATTCAGGATGGCAACGGAGAACATTGTTTCCACTTGGTATAGGACTGCACCAATTGTGTGGCACACAGTCCTAAGCACCACACTTGGCAGTACACCTTGGGTGACATAAGCACCCCCTCTGCCTCTCCTCCCAGAGGGAACTACAGGCCTATCCTCTGGGCCAGAACTACCTGAGGGTTCAGGTAGGGCAGGGGCAGCAAAAGGGTGCTACTAGGCTGAAGCCCAGAAGTGTTGGGCCTTGGTACCATAGCCAGTAGAGGGAGTGTAGATGAACCACAGGGAGCTGGCCTAACTGCAATGCTGTAGAAATAACATAAATACAATTAAAATGACATAATAAAATAAAACATAACACAAAATAATGGAAAGAATAACATTAAATAAAATATAAGCAAATAATAAACTAGCACAATAGTAATAATAATAATACATAATAGTATTAAAAATACAATGAAAAATAATATGACATGAAAAGGTATTTAACAGAGAAAAACTAAAATATTATACATAAGAAAAAAAACATAGGTAATAAAGAATTATCAAAATGAAAAATATGATTATGTACATCATATAATAATAACAATACAAATAATAATAAAAATATAAATAACATAAAAAAACAAATGAATAGAAGGGGTTGAGTGAGAGAAGAAAAGAAATAACATTAGTAGCCACACAGATAATATACAAAAATGTCTACAAATCATGTACAATATTCTGATGCATTTTATTTACGATAATACAAAATCCTAATTAACACCTTTATTACTTTGAATACTACCCTGTTGCTAACACATGCGCAATATAGTACAGATCATACTGCATACAACAATCATTCTAGGGGGCATATATTGCACTATGCATGTTCCATTTACACTGATTACATTTGACAGCAGGCCATATGAGCCACAGCTATAGAGGCCTGCACTTCTCATGCTATCATTATGAATATGTAACACTACTGTACTTCTATTGATGATAACCTTCAAAAAATGTCTAAAGAGATGATTTTACATATAGGGAGTGTGGTATTTAAACTCACAAGCAGTGCTTATTATAATGCTGTACTTTTCCTTTGTAATACAGTATAATACAAGCACTCTTTCCTTTTACACTTTATAGCTACAAATTCAGTGTTATAATGATAATAATCTACAGCATGCTCTTGTTGTCCCTGATATATAGGTCATGTTATAATGATAAATGCTCTTGTTGTCCCGGATATATAGGACATGTTATAATGATAACAATCTGCAATATGCTCTTGTCGTCCCTGGTATATAGGTCATGTTACAATGATAACAATCTGAAACATGCTCTTGTCCCTGGTATATAGGACATGTTATAATGATAACTACATGCAGTATGCTCTTGTTATCCCTGGCATATAGAACATGATACAATGATAACAATCTGCAGCATGCTCTTGTTGTGTCTGGTATATAGGACATGTTATAATGATAATAATCTGCAGCATGCCCATGTCCCTGGTATATAGGTCATGTTATAATTATAATAATCTGCAGCATACTCTTGTTGTCACTGGTATATAGTACATGTTATAATGATAACAACACACAGCATGCTGTTGTTATCCCTGGTATGTAGGATATGATATAATGATAACAATCTACAGCATGCTCTTGTTGCCACTGGTATATAGGTCATGTTATAATGATAACAATCTGCAGCATGCTTTTGTTGTCCCTGGTATATAGGACATGTATGATGATATTAATCTGCAGCATGCTCTTGTTGTCCCTGGTATATAGGTCATGTTATAATGATAATATGCAGCATACTCTTGTTGTCACTGGTATATAGGACATGTTATAATGATAACAATCTGCAGCATGCTCTTGTTGTCCCTGGTATATAGGTCATGTTATAATGATAACAATCTGCAGCATGCTCTTGTTGTCCCTGGTATATAGGACATGTTACAATGATAACAATCTGCAGCCCGCTCTTGTTGTCCCTGGTGTATAGGACATGTTAAAATGATAACATGCAGTATGCTCTTGTTGTCCCTGGATTATACCTGGTAAATAGGACATGTTATAATGATAACAATCTGCAGCATGCTCTTGGTGTCCCTGGTATATAGGTCATGCTATAATAACAATCTGCAGCATGCTCTTGTTGTCCCTGGTATATAGGACATGCTACAATGATAACAATCTGCAGCATGCTCTTGTTGTCACTGGTATATAGGTCATGTTCTAATTATAACAACTGGCAGCATGATCTTGTCCCTGGTATATAGGTCATGTTATAATGATAACAATCTGCAGTGTGCTCTTGTTGTCCTTGGTATATAGGACATGTTATAATGATAATAATCTGCAGCATGCTCTTGTTGTCCCTGGTATATAGGACATGTTATAATGATAATAATTTGCAGCATGCTCTTGTTGTCCCTGGTATATAGGGCATGTTATAATGAAAACAATCTGCAGCATGCCCTTGTTGTCCCTGGTATATAGGACATGCTACAATGATAACAATCTGCAGCATGCCCTTGTTGTCACTGCTATATAGGTCATGTTATAATTATAACAATTGGCAGCATGATCTTGTTGTCCCTGGTATATAGGACATGTTATAATGATAACAATCTGCAGTGTGCTCTTGTTGTCTTTGGGGTATAGGACATGTTATAATGATAATCATCTGCAGCATGCTCTTGTTGTCCCTGGCATATAGGTCACATTATAATGATAATAATCTGCAGCATGCTCTTGTTATCCTTGGTATATAGGACATGTTATAATGATAATAATCTGCAGCATGCTCTTGTTGTCCCTGGTATATAGGTCATGTTATACTGATAACAATCTGCAGCATGCTCTTGTTGTCCCTGGTATATAGGACATGTTATAATGATAATAATTTGCAGCATGCTCTTCTTGTCCCTGGCATATTGGACATGTTATAATGATAGCAATCTGCAACATGCTCTTGTTGTCCCTGGTATATAGGGCATGCTACAATGATTACAATCTGCAGCAAGCTCTTCTTTTCCCTGGTATATACGACATGTTATAATGATAACAATCTGCAGTGTGATCTTGTTGTCCCTGGTATATAGGACATGTTACAATGATAATCTGCAGCATGCTCTTGTTGTCCCTGGTATATAGGTCATGTTATAGTGATAACAATCAGCAGCATGCTCTTGTTGTCCCTGGTATATAGGACATGTTATAATGATAACATGCAGCATGCTCTTCTTGTCCCTGGTATATAGGACATGTTATAATGATAACAACATGCAGTATGCTCTTGTTGTCACTGGTATATAGGTCATGTTATAATGATAACAACATGCAGCATGCTCTGGTTGTCCCTGGTATATAGGTCATGTTATAATGATAACATGCAGCATGCTCTTGTTGTCCCTGGTATATAGGTCATGTTATAATGATAACTATCTGCAGCCTGCACTTGTTGTCCCTGGTGCATAGGACATGTTATAATGATAATCTGCAGCATGATCTTCTTGTCCTTGGTATATACGACATGTTATAATGATAACAATCTGCAGTGTGCTCTTGTTGTCCCTGGCATATAGGACATGTTATAATGATAATAATTTGCAGCATGCTCTTGTTTTCCCTGGTATATAGGTCATGTTATAATGATACCAATCTGCAGTATGCTCTTGTTGTCCCTGGTATATAGGACATGTTATAATGATAATAATCTGCAGCATGCTCTTGTTGTCGCTGGTATATAGCATAGGTTATAATGATAATAATCTTCAGCATGCTCTTGTTGTCCCTGTTATATAGGTCATGTTATAGTGATAACATGCAGCATGCGCTTGTTGTCCCTGTTATATAGGTCATGTTAAAATGATAACATGCAGCATGCTCTTGTTGTCCCTGGTATATACCTGGTATATAGGTCATGTAATAATGCTAATAATCTGCAGCATGTTCTTGTTGCCCCTGGTATATAGGACATGTTATAATGATAACATGCATCATGGTCTTGTTGTCCCTGGTATATTGGTCATGTTATAATGATAATAGTCTGCAGCATGCTCTTGTTGTCTCTGGTATATAGGACATGTTATAATGATAACAACATGCAGCATGCTGTTGTTGTTCCTGGTATATAGGGCATGATATAATGATAACAATCTCCAGCATGCTCTTGTTATCCCTGGTATATATGACGTTATAATGATAACAACATGCAGCATGCTGTTGTTGTTCCTGGTATATAGGACATGTTATAATGATAACAATCTGCAGCATGCTCTTTTTATCCCTGGAATATAGGTCATGTTATAATGATAACAATCTGCAGAATGCTGTTGTTGTCCCTCGTATATAGCTCATGTTATAATGATAACAATCTGCAGCATGCTCTTATTGTACCTGGTATATAGGTCATGTTATAATGATAACAATCTGCAGCATGCTCTAGTTGACCCTAGTATATAGGTCATGTTATAATAATAATCTGCAGCATGCTCTTGTTGTCCCTGGTATATAGGACATGCTACAATGATAACAATCTGCAGCATGCTCTTGTTGTCACTGGTATATAGGTCATGTTCTAATTATAACAACTGGCAGCATGATCTTGTCCCTGGTATATAGGTCATGTTATAATGATAACAATCTGCAGTGTGCTCTTGTTGTCCTTGGTATATAGGACATGTTATAATGATAATAATCTGCAGCATGCTCTTGTTGTCCCTGGTATATAGGACATGTTATAATGATAATAATTTTCAGCATGCTCTTGTTGTCCCTGGTATATAGGGCATGTTATAATGAAAACAATCTGCAGCATGCCCTTGTTGTCCCTGGTATATAGGACATGCTACAATGATAACAATCTGCAGCATGCCCTTGTTGTCACTGCTATATAGGTCATGTTATAATTATAACAATTGGCAGCATGATCTTGTTGTCCCTGGTATATAGGACATGTTATAATGATAACAATCTGCAGTGTGCTCTTGTTGTCTTTGGGGTATAGGACATGTTATAATGATAATCATCTGCAGCATGCTCTTGTTGTCCCTGGCATATAGGTCACATTATAATGATAATAATCTGCAGCATGCTCTTGTTATCCTTGGTATATAGGACATGTTATAATGATAATAATCTGCAGCATGCTCTTGTTGTCCCTGGTATATAGGTCATGTTATACTGATAACAATCTGCAGCATGCTCTTGTTGTCCTTGGTATATAGGACATGTTATAATGATAATAATTTGCAGCATGCTCTTGTTGTCCCTCGTATATTGGACATGTTATAATGATAGCAATCTGCAACATGCTCTTGTTGTCCCTGGTATATAGGACATGCTACAATGATAACAATCTGCAGCATGCTCTTGTTGTCACTGGTATATAGGTCATGTTCTAATTATAACAACTGACAGCATGATCTTGTCCCTGGTATATAGGTCATGTTATAATGATAACAATCTGCAGTGTGCTCTTGTTGTCCTTGGTATATAGGACATGTTATAATGATAATAATCTGCAGCATGCTCTTGTTGTCCCTGGTATATAGGACATGTTATAATGATAATAATTTGCAGCATGCTCTTGTTGTCCCTGGTATATAGGGCATGTTATAATGAAAACAATCTGCAGCATGCCCTTGTTGTCCCTGGTATATAGGACATGCTACAATGATAACAATCTGCAGCATGCCCTTGTTGTCACTGCTATATAGGTCATGTTATAATTATAACAATTGGCAGCATGATCTTGTTGTCCCTGGTATATAGGACATGTTATAATGATAACAATCTGCAGTGTGCTCTTGTTGTCTTTGGGGTATAGGACATGTTATAATGATAATCATCTGCAGCATGCTCTTGTTGTCCCTGGCATATAGGTCACATTATAATGATAATAATCTGCAGCATGCTCTTGTTATCCTTGGTATATAGGACATGTTATAATGATAATAATCTGCAGCATGCTCTTGTTGTCCCTGGTATATAGGTCATGTTATACTGATAACAATCTGCAGCATGCTCTTGTTGTCCCTGGTATATAGGACATGTTATAATGATAATAATTTGCAGCATGCTCTTGTTGTCCCTGGCATATTGGACATGTTATAATGATAGCAATCTGCAACATGCTCTTGTTGTCCCTGGTATATAGGGCATGCTACAATGATTACAATCTGCAGCAAGCTCTTCTTTTCCCTGGTATATACGACATGTTATAATGATAACAATCTGCAGTGTGATCTTGTTGTCCCTGGTATATAGGACATGTTACAATGATAATCTGCAGCATGCTCTTGTTGTCCCTGGTATATAGGTCATGTTATAGTGATAACAATCAGCAGCATGCTCTTGTTGTCCCTGGTATATAGGACATGTTATAATGATAACATGCAGCATGCTCTTCTTGTCCCTGGTATATAGGACATGTTATAATGATAACAACATGCAGTATGCTCTTGTTGTCACTGGTATATAGGTCATGTTATAATGATAACAACATGCAGCATGCTCTGGTTGTCCCTGGTATATAGGTCATGTTATAATGATAACATGCAGCATGCTCTTGTTGTCCCTGGTATATAGGTCATGTTATAATGATAACTATCTGCAGCCTGCACTTGTTGTCCCTGGTGCATAGGACATGTTATAATGATAATCTGCAGCATGATCTTCTTGTCCTTGGTATATACGACATGTTATAATGATAACAATCTGCAGTGTGCTCTTGTTGTCCCTGGTATATAGGACATGTTATAATGATAATAATCTGCAGCATGCTCTTGTTGTCCCTGGTATATAGGTCATGTTATAATGATAACAATCTGCAGTATGCTCTTGTTGTCCCTGGTATATAGGACATGTTATAATGATAATAATCTGCAGCATGCTCTTGTTGTCGCTGGTATATAGCATAGGTTATAATGATAATAATCTTCAGCATGCTCTTGTTGTCCCTGTTATATAGGTCATGTTATAGTGATAACATGCAGCATGCGCTTGTTGTCCCTGTTATATAGGTCATGTTAAAATGATAACATGCAGCATGCTCTTGTTGTCCCTGGTATATACCTGGTATATAGGTCATGTAATAATGCTAATAATCTGCAGCATGTTCTTGTTGTCCCTGGTATATAGGACATGTTATAATGATAACATGCATCATGGTCTTGTTGTCCCTGGTATATTGGTCATGTTATAATGATAATAGTCTGCAGCATGCTCTTGTTGTCTCTGGTATATAGGACATGTTATAATGATAACAATCTGCAGCATGCTCTTGTTGTCCATGGTGTATAGGTCATGTTATAATGTTAACATGCAGCATGCTCTTGTCCCTAAGATATAGGTCATGTCATAATGATAACAATCTGCAGCATGCTCTTGTTGTCCCTGGTATTTAGGACATGTTACAATGATAACAATCTGCAGCATGCTCTTGTTGTCCCTGGTATATAGGGCATGTTATAATGATAATAATCTGCAGCATGTTCTTGTTGTCCCTGGTATATAGGACATGTTATAATGATAACAATCTCCAGCATGCTCTTGTTATCCCTGGTACATGATAACAACATGCAGCATGCTGTTGTTGTTCCTGGTATAGAGGACATGTTACAATGGTAACAATCTGCAGCATGCTCTTGTTGTCCCTGGTATATAGGACATGTTATAATGATAACAACATGCTGCATGCTTTTGTTGTCCGTGGTATATAGGACATGCTACAATGATAACATTCTGCAGCATGCTCTTGTTATCCCTGGTATATAGGACATCTTATAATGATAACAATCTGCAGCATGCTCTTGTTGTCCCTGGTATATAGGTCATGTTATAATGATAATAATCTGCAGCATGCTCATGTTGTCCCTGGTATATAGGTCATGTTATAATGATAACAATCTGCAGCATGCTCTTGTTGTCCCTGGTATATAGGACATGTTATAATGATAACAATCTGCAGCATGCTCTTGTTGTCCCTGGTGTATAGGACATGTTACAATGATAACAATCTGCAGCATGCTCTTATCCCTGGTATATAGGTCATATTCTAATGATAACTACATGCAGCATGCTCTAGTTGTCCCTGGTATATAGGACATGTTACAATGATAACAATCTGCAGCATGCTCTTGTTGTCCCTGGTATATAGGACATGTTATAATGATAATCTGCAGCATGCTCTTGTTGTCCCTGTTATATAGGTCATGTTATAATGATAACATGCAGCATGCTCTTGTTGTCCCTGGTATATACCTGGTATATAGGTCATTTAATCCTTTGTACACAAACTTAGAAAACCACAAAAGGAACCAAGAGCAGTACAACTTTCGCCAAGGAATGAAGATACCAAACGCCACAGGATACTAAGCTTTAATACGTAAAGCGCTTTTCGTCTGCTCAAAAAGCAGACTTCATCAGACAAAGTATAGAAGATAATGGTGTGGTTTTATAGCCAAAATGACATCACCAAATGCAACAATTAAACAATTAACAACATAAATTGATTAATTCAAATATGTTAAAAGGACTTGTTTTAAAAACATAGCAGCATAACCCCACAAAGCTCTACATTAGTTCAAGTACATACAAATTATACAAGTATTTGAAATATATAGAATTGTACCAAGATAAAATATGATTTAATATATATATACACACATGTAAACAAATGTTGTTAAGGAATAACTAGTGTTAGTAAAGTAACTAACTATGTAGATATATTCAAATCTAAGAATTAATAAAACTAATCATGGACATTAAGAATAAAGACCTTAAATAAATATAATAACCATGAACTGTACAAGTGGCAATTTGCCCACATAAACTGTTCATGGACTCTTATATAATGGTAAATATATTAACTACTGATGCTCGTACTTCAAATTCATGTGCTAAAAAGTACAAATATTAAGAAAATTCTAAGTCACCAGTAACAAAAACCACTAATAAGTGACTAATTACAAATATTACTAACAAGATTAAAAATTAAAAATGGGAATTCCATACTAGCTATTCTATCTTATAAGGCTCTTTAGTTTTAATAAACTACTAATAGAGCAACTGTCATTTAATCCTGGATGGGCATAAGCATTCAGTCTAATCTGCCATTTAAGTTCAAGTTCTTCAAGCAGCAGTTTAAGAGGAGCACCTCTTTTATTTTCTAATACTTGGTCAATGACCATAAATTTGAAAGAGTGGTCACTAAAATTAATTATATGCTTGGCTAACGCGTTTTCTTCCTTCCTTTTTCTCATTGCGTACTGATGTTCATAAATGCGTTCTCGTAACTTACGTTCAGTCTTCCCAACATAGAATCCTGGACATTTCTGGCATTGAGCCAAATATACGACCATGCCAGTGTTACAAGTCGCTCTACAATGCAATTCAAAACAATTGCTATTGATAAAGAATCTGTTGGACTCATTAATGTATTTGCAATAATTGCAATTTTGGCATTTATACATGCCTGGTGTTCTTGTGAAGCTGCTACTAGTACCTTCAAGTAGTGTTTTCATATTCTTACCTCTCCTAAAAGTTATTTCTGGATGGCTTCCTACCTTCTTGGTCATACTAGCGTTGTTGTTAAATATGCACCAATTTTTCTTAATAATATCTATTAAGAAGTGGATGTTAGTGGAATAGGTAAGAATTAGTCTAGGATTGGAAGTCAGTACTAGGGCGTTGCCATTGTTAACTACATTAGGGGCGGGGTTGGACATAGTTTGACACTCGCCATGAGCTAGTTTACTCAGAATGGGTTGGTATATACCTCTATTCCTTTTATCACTGACTTCTTTAACTAAAGCATTCAATAGTTGCAATGGGTACCCTCTATGTGTGAACATGTTAGTTAGTAACTCACACTCACTGAAGAAATCAACATCCAGACTTGTAATACGGGCTGCCCTTACTAATTGCCCCTTAATTACTGATCTTTTCTGGTAGTTAGGGTGGCAGCTACTGTAATGTAAAAATGAATTAGAGTATGTACCCTTCCTATAGATCTTTGCCACGAAGGCTTTTAAGTCAACGTTCTTGGTTAGCCATATATCCAAGTACGCTATTGCAGACTTACTAAAGGAAGATGTAAAGAACAAGAAGTCAGTAGTAGTGTTTAGGTAATCCAAGACTGTTAAACTGTCTATTTCTTCTCCTTCTAACAAAATAAAAATGTCATCCAAATAGCGAGTGTAGTACTTAATCTTTCCCATCAATGTCTCATTATTAAGGATATACTCCCTTTCCCAATAGGCCATTACCATATTGGCTAAACTGGCCCCACACGGGGAGCCCATGGCTACCCCAACTTTTTGGAGGTAAAAGTTGTCTCCTAGCATGAAATAATTAT
Organism: Protopterus annectens; assembly: GCF_019279795.1. Taxonomy (NCBI): domain Eukaryota; kingdom Metazoa; phylum Chordata; order Ceratodontiformes; family Protopteridae; genus Protopterus; species Protopterus annectens. The sequence goes on along the minus strand of NC_056732.1, from coordinate 1,750,863,692 downwards.
TATACAATATTATGTCCAACAGTTCTAATACTAAAGCTATTTCAACAGTTGATGCTTTACACTTCTTTAAATATATTGCCACCCAGTCAGTGGCTATATTCAAAGGTATACAAGTATATAAATCTTTAACGTCAACGGTTAGAAAATTACATTTATCATCAAATTCAAGTTCTGATATTTTGCCAAAAATGACCACGAATCCTTACAGATTTGTACTTCTTGCACCAAGTACTTTTGTAAAATGTGATCCACTAGCTTGGCACATGTATAAGTGGGGGATCCTCGTCCATCCAATAAAGGGCGCATAGGTGGATTATGTAACCCCTTGTGTATCTTGGGTATCCCAAATATACATGGAAATCTTGGGTACATTGTTTTCAGGTAATTGAATTGATCCTGATCAATACAACCATTATTAACCATGTCCTCAAGGCTGTTTTTAATGATGTTATAAGCTTTCCTGATTTCTGATATAGAGCTTAATTCATACGCATCCCCATCACCTTTTATTTAAGGTCTTTATTCTTAATGTCCATGATTAGTTTTATTAATTCTTAGATTTGAATATATCTACATAGTTAGTTACTTTACTAACACTAGTTATTCCTTAACAACATTTGTTTACATGTGTGTATATATATATTAAATCATATTTTATCTTGGTACAATTCTATATATTTCAAATACTTGTATAATTTGTATGTACTTAAACTAATGTAGAGCTTTGTGGGGTTATGCTGCTATGTTTTTAAAACAAGTCCTTTTAACATATTTGAATTAATCAATTTATGTTGTTAATTGTTTAATTGTTGCATTTGGTGATGTCATTTTGGCTATAAAACCACACCATTATCTTCTATACTTTGTCTGATGAAGTCTGCTTTTTGAGCAGATGAAAAGCGCTTTACGTATTAAAGCTTAGTATCCTGTGGCGTTTGGTAGCTTCATTCCTTGGCGAAAGTTGTACTGCTCTTGGTTCCTCTTGTGGTATATAGGTCATGTTATAATGATAACAATCTGCAGCATACTCTTGTTGTCACTGGTATATAGGACATGTTATGATGATAACAATCTGCAGCATGCTCTTGTTGTCCCTGGTATATAGGTCATGTTATAATGATAATAATCTGCAGCATGCTGTTGTTGTCCCTGGTATACAGGACATGTTATAATGATAACAATCTGCAGCTTGCTCATGTTGTCCATGGTGTATAGGTCATGTTATAATGATAACATGCAGCATGCTCTTGTCCCTGGTATATAGGTCATGTTATAATGATAACAATCTGCAGCATGCTCTTGTTGCCCTGGTATATAGGACATGTTATAATGATAACAATCTGCAGCATGCTCTTGCTGTCCCTGGTATATAAGATATGTTATAATGATAACAATCTGCAGCATGCTCTTGTTGTCACTGGTGTATAGGTCCTGTTATAATGATAACAATATGCAGCATGCTCTTATTATCCCTGGTATATAGGTCATGTTATAATGATAACAATCTGCAGCATGCACTTGTTGTCCCTGGTATATAGGGTATGTTATAATGATAATAATCTGCAGCATGTTCTTGTTGTCCCTGGTATATAGGACATGTTATAATGATAACAATCTCCAGCATGCTCTTTTTATCCCTGGTATATAGGACACGTTATAATGATAACAACATTCAGCATGCTGTTGTTTTTCCTGGTATAGAGGACATGTTATAATGAAAACAATCTGCAGCATGCTCTTTTTATCCCTGGTATATAGGACATGTTATAATGATAACAATCACTAGCATGCTCTTGTTGTCCCTGGTATATAGGACACGTTATAATGATAACATGCAGCATGCTTTTCTTGTCCCTGGTATATAGGACATGTTATAATGATAATCTGTAGAATGTTCTTTTTGTCCCTGGTATATAGGTCATGTTATAATGATGACAATCTGCAGCATGCTCTTGTTGTCACTGGTATATAGAACATGTTATAATGATAACAATCTGCAGCATGCTCTTTTTGTCCCTGGTATATAGGGGATGTTATAATGATAACAATATGCAGCATGCTCTTGTTGTCCATGGTGTATAGGTCATGTTATAATGATAACAATCTGCAGCATGCTCTTGTTGTCCCTGGTATATAGGTCATGTTATAATGATAACAATCTGCAGCATGCTCTTGTTGTCCCTGGTATATAGGACATGTTATAATGATAACAATCTGCAGCATGCTCTTGTTGTCCCTGGTATATAGGACATGTTATAATGATAACAATCTGCAGCATGCTCTTGTTGTCCCTGGTATATAGGACATGTTATAATGATAACAATCTGCAGCATGCTCTTGTTGTCCCTGGTATATAGGACATGTTATAATGATAACAATCTGCAGCATGCTCTTTTTATCCCTGGTATATAGGTCATGTTATAATGATAACAATCTGCAGCATGCTCTTGTTGTCCCTGGTATATAGGTCATGTTATAATGATAATCTGCAGCATGCTCTTGTTGTCCCTGGTATATAGGACATGTTATAATGATAATCTGCAGCATGCTCTTGTTGTCCCTGGTATATAGGACATGTTATAATGATAACAATCTGCAGCATGCTCTTGTTGTCCCTGGTATATAGGACATGTTATAATGATAACAATCTGCAGCATGCTCTTGTTGTCCCTGGTATATAGGACATGTTATAATGATAACAATCTGCAGCATGCTCTTGTTGTCCCTGGTATATAGGACATGTTATAATGATAACAATCTGCAGCATGCTCTTGTTGTCCCTGGTATATAGGACATGTTATAATGATAACAATCTGCAGCATGCTCTTGTTGTCCCTGGTATATAGGACATGTTATAATGATAACAATCTGCAGCATGCTCTTGTTGTCCCTGGTATATAGGTCATGTTATAATGATAACAATCTGCAGCATGCTCTTGTTGTCCCTGGTATATAGGACATGTTATAATGATAACAATCTGCAGCATGCTCTTGTTGTCCCTGGTATATAGGACATGTTATAATGATAACAATCTGCAGCATGCTCTTGTTGTCCCTGGTATATAGGACATGTTATAATGATAACAATTTGCAGCATGCTCTTGTTGTCCCTGGTATATAGGACATGTTATAATGATAACAATCTGCAGCATGCTCTTGTTGTCCCTGGTATATAGGACATGTTATAATGATAACAATCTGCAGCATGCTCTTGTTGTCCCTGGTATATAGGACATGTTATAATGATAACAATCTGCAGCATGCTCTTGTTGTCCCTGGTATATAGGACATGTTATAATGATAACAATCTGCAGCATGCTCTTGTTGTCCCTGGTATATAGGACATGTTATAATGATAACAATCTGCAGCATGCTCTTGTTGTCCCTGGTATATAGGACATGTTATAATGATAACAATCTGCAGCATGCTCTTGTTGTCCCTGGTATATAGGACATGTTATAATGATAACAATCTGCAGCATGCTCTTGTTGTCCCTGGTATATAGGACATGTTATAATGATAATCTGCAGCATGCTCTTGTTGTCCCTGGTATATAGGACATGTTATAATGATAACAATCTGCAGCATGCTCTTGTTGTCCCTGGTATATAGGACATGTTATAATGATAATCTGCAGCATGCTCTTGTTGTCCCTGGTATATAGGACATGTTATAATGATAACAATCTGCAGCATGCTCTTGTTGTCCCTGGTATATAGGACATGTTATAATGATAACAATCTGCAGCATGCTCTTGTTGTCCCTGGTATATAGGACATGTTATAATGATAACAATCTGCAGCATGCTCTTGTTGTCCCTGGTATATAGGTC
>NC_056732.1:1750837548-1750859359 GCF_019279795.1 Protopterus annectens | reverse complement strand
GCTGCAGATTGTTATCATTATAACATGTCCTATATACCAGGGACAACAAGAGCATGCTGCAGATTGTTATCATTATAACATGTCCTATATACCAGGGACAACAAGAGCATGCTGCAGATTGTTATCATTATAACATGACCTATATACCAGGGATAACAAGAGCATGCTGCAGATTGTTATCATTATCCTATATACCAGGGACAACAAGAGCATGCTGCAGATTGTTATCATTATAACATGACCTATATACCAGGGACAACAAGAGCATGCTGCAGATTGTTATCATTATAACATGACCTATATACCAGGGACAACAAGAGCATGCTGCAGATTGTTATCATTATAACATGTCCTATATACCAGGGACAACAAGAGCATGCTGCAGATTGTTATCATTATAACATGTCCTATATACCAGGGACAACAAGAGCATGCTGCAGATTGTTATCATTATAACATGTCCTATATACCAGGGACAACAAGAGCATGCTGCAGATTGTTATCATTATAACATGTCCTATATACCAGGGACAACAAGAGCATGCTGCAGATTGTTATCATTATAACATGTCCTATATACCAGGGACAACAAGAGCATGCTGCAGATTATTATCATTATAACATGACCTATATACCAGGGACAACAAGAGCATGCTGCAGATTGTTATCATTATAACATGTCCTATATACCAGGGACAACAAGAGCATGCTGCAGATTGTTATCATTATAACATGACCTATACACCAGGGACAACAAGAGCATGCTGCAGATTGTTATCGTTATAACATATCCTATATACCAGGGACAGCAAGAGCATGCTGCAGATTGTTATCATTATAACATGTCCTATATACCAGAGACAACAAGAGCATGCTGCAGATTGTTATCATTATAACATGACCAATATACCAGGGACAACAAGAGCATGCTGCAGATTATCATTATAACATGTCCTATATACCAGTGACAACAAGAGCATGCTGAAGATAGTTATCATTATAACATGACCTATATACCAGGTATATACCAGGGACAACAAGAGCATGCTGCAGATTATCATTATAACATGACCTATATACCAGGGACAAAAAGTGCATGCTGCATGTTATCATTATATCATGTCCTATATACCAGGGACAACAAGAGCATGCTAGTGATTGTTATCATTATAACATGTCCTATATACCAGGGACAACAAGCGCATGCTGCAGATTGTTATCATTATAACATGACCTATATACCAGGGACAACAAGAGCATGCTGCATGTTATCATTATAACATGACCTATATAACAGGAACAACAAGAGCATGCTGCAGATTGTAATCATTATAACATGTCCTATATACCAGGGACAACAAGAGCATGCTGCAGATTGTTATCATTATAACATGTCCTATATACCAGGGACAACTAGAGCATGCTGCATGTAGTTATCATTATAACATGTCCTATATACCAGGGACAAGAAGAGCATGCTGCATGTTATCATTATAACATGTCCTATATACCAGGGACAACAAGAGCATGCTAGTGATTATCATTATAACATGTCCTATATACCAGGGACAACTAGAGCATGCTGCATGTAGTTATTATAATATGACCTATATACCAGGGATAAGAGCATGCTGTGGATTGCTATCATTGTAACATGTCCTATACACCAGGGACAACAAGAGCATGCTGCAGATTCTTATCATTATAACATGACCTATATACCAGGGACAACAAGAGCATGTTGCAGATTGTTATCATTATAAGGTGTCATATATACCAGGGATAACAAGCGGATGCTGCAGAATGTTATCATTGTAGCATGTCCTATATACCACGGAGAACAAAAGCTTGCAGCATGTTGATATCATTATAACATGTCCTTTATACCAGGGACAACAAGAGCATGCTGCAGATTATCATTATAACATGTCCTATATACGAGGGACAACAAGAGCATGCTGCAGATTGTTATTATTATGACAAGTCCTATATACCAGGGACAACAAGAGCATGCTGCAGATTATTATCATTATAACATGTCCTCTATACCAGGAACAACAACAGCATGCTGAATGTTGTTATCATTATAACATGTCCTATATACCAGGGATAAAAAGAGCATGCTGGAGATTGTTATCATTATAACATGCCCGATATACCAGGGACAACAAGAACATGCTGCAGATTGTTATCATTATAACATGAGCTATATACCAGGGACAAGAGCATGCTGCATGTTATCATTATAACATGACCTATACACCATGGACAACAAGAGCAAGCTGCAGATTGTTATCATTATAACATGACCCATATACCAGGGACAACAAGAGCATGCTGCAGATTGTTATCATTATAACATGTCCTATATACCAGTGACAACAAGAGCATGCTGCAGATTGTTACCATTATAACATGACCTATATACCAGGGAGAACAAGAGCATGCTACAGCTTATAATTATAACAGGTCCTATATACCAGCGACAAGAAGAGCATGCTGCATGTTATCATTATAACATGTCCTATATACCAGGGACAACAAGAGCATGCTAGTGATTGTTATCATTATAACATGTCCTATATACCAGGGACAACAAGAGCATGCTGCAGATTATCATTATAACATGACCTATATACCAGGTATATACCAGGGACAACAACGGCATGCTGCATGTTATCATTATAACATGACCTATATAACAGGGACAACAAGAGCATGCTGCAGATTGTTATCATTAAAACATGTCCTATATACCAGGGACAACAAGAGCATGCTGCAGACTGTTATCATTATAACATGTCCTATATACCAGGGACAGCAAGAGCATGCTGAAGATTGTTATCATTATAACATGTCCTATATACCAGGGACAACTAGAGCATGCTGCATGTAGTTATCATTATAACATGACCTATATACCAGGTATATACCAGGGACAAAAAGAGCATTCTGCAGATTATCATTATAACATGTCCTATATACCAGGGACAAGAAAAGCATGCTGCATGTTATCATTATAACGTGTCCTATATACCAGGGACAACAAAGAGCATGCTAGTGATTGTTATAATTATAACATGTCCTATATACCAGGGACAACAAGAGCATGCTGCAGATTGTTATCATTGTAACATGTCCTCTATACCAGGAACAACAACAGCATGCTGCATGTTGTTATCATTATAACATGTCCTATGTACCAGGGATAACAAGAGCATGCTGGAGATTGTTATCATTATAACATGTCCTATATACCAGGGACAACAAGAACATGCAACAGATTATTATCATTATAACATGCCCTATATACCAGGGACAACAAGAGCATGCTACAGATTGTTATCATTATAACATGTCCTATATACCAGGAACAACAACAGCATACTGCATGTTGTTATCATTATAACATGTCCTATATACCAGGGATAATAAGAGCATGTTGCATATTGTTATCATTATAACATGACCTATACACCAGCGACAACAAGAGCATGCTGCAGATTGTTATCATTATAACATATCCTATATACCAGGGACAGCAAGAGCATGCTGCAGATTGTTATCATTATAACATGTCCTATATACCATGACAACAAGAGCATGCTGCAGATTGTTATCATTATAACATGACCTATATACCAGGGACAAGAGCATGCTGCATGTTATCATTATAACATGACCTATACACCATGGACAACAAGAGCAAGCTGCAGATTATCATTATAACATGTCCTATATACAAGCGACAACAAGAGCATGCTGCAGATTATCATTATAACATGACCTATATACCAGGGACAACAAGAGCATGCTGCAGATTGTTATCATCATAACATGTCCTATATACCAGTGACAACAAGAGTATGCTGCAGATTGTTATCATTATAACATGACCTATATACCAGGTATATACCAGGGACAACAAGAGCATGCTGCATGTTATCATTATAACATGACCTATATAACAGGGACAACAAGAGCATGCTGCAGATTATCATTATAACATGTCCTATATACCAGGGACAACAACAGCATGCTGCAGATTGTTATCATTGTAACATGTCCTATATACCAGGGACAACTAGAGCATGCTGCATGTAGTTATCATTAGAATATGACCTATATACCAGGGATAAGAGCATGCTGCAGATTGTTATCATTGTAACATGTCCTATACACCAGGGACAACAAGAGCATGCTGCAGATTATCATTATAACATGTCCTATATACCAGGGACAACAAGAGCATGCTGCAGATTATTATCATTATAACATGACCTATATACCAGGGACAACAAGAGCATGCTGCAGATTGTTATCATTATAAGATGTCCTATATACCAGGGATAACAAGAGCATGCTGCAGAATGTTATCATTGTAGCATGTCCTATATACCACGGAGAACAAAAGCATGCTGCATGTTATCATTATAACATGTCCTATATACCAGGGACACCAAGAGCATGCTGCAGATTGTTACCATTGTAACATGTCCTCTATACCAGGAACAACAACAGCATGCTGCATGTTGTTATCATTATAACATGTCCTATGTACCAGGGATAACAAGAGCATGCTGGAGATTGTTATCATTATAACATGTCCTATATACCAGGGACAACAAGAACATGCAGCAGATTATTATCATTATAACATGCCCTATATACCAGGGACAACAAGAGCATGCTGCAGATTGTTATCATTGTAACATGTCCTAAATACCAGGGGCAACAAGAGCATGCAGCAGATTGTTATCGTTATGACATGACCTATATCTTAGGGATAAGAGCATGCTGCATGTTATCATTATAACATGACCTATACACCATGGACAACAAGAGCATGCTGCAGATTGTTATCATTATAACATGTCCTATATACCAGAGACAACAAGAGCATGCTGCAGACTATTATCATTATAACATGACCTATATACCAGGGACAACAAGACCATGCTGCATGTTATCATTATAACATGTCCTATATACCAGGGACAACAAGAACATGCTGCAGATTGTTAGCATTATTACATGACCTATATACCAGGTATATACCAGGGACAACAAGAGCATGCTGCATGTTATCATTTTAACATGACCTATATAACAGGGACAACAAGCGCATGCTGCATGTTATCACTATAACATGACCTATATAACAGGGACAACAAGAGCATGCTGCCGATTGTTATCATTATAACATGTCCTATATACCAGGGACAACAAGAGCATGCTGCAAATTATCATTATAACACGTCCTATATACCAGGGACAACAAGGGCATGCTTCAGATTGTTATCATTATAACATATCCTACATACCAGGGACAGCAAGAGCATGCTGCATATTGTTATCATTATAACATGTCCTATATACCTGGGACAACAAGAGCATGCTGCATGTAGTTATCATAATAGCATGTCCTATATACCAGAGACAACAAGAGCATGCTGCAGATTATTATCATTATAACATGACCTATATACCAGGGACAACAAGAGTATGCTGCATGTTATCATTATAACATGTCCTATATACCAGGGACAACAAGAGCATGCTGCAGATTGTTATCATTATAACATGTCCTATATACCAGGGACAACAAGAGCATGCTGCAGATTGTTATCATTGTAGCATGTCCTATATACCAAGGAAAACAAAAGCATGCAGCATGTTTTTTATCATTATAACAAGTCCTATATACCAGGGACAACAAGAGCATGCTGCAGATTGTTATCATTGTAACATGTCCTATATACCAGGGACAACAAGAGCATGCTGCAGATTATTATCATTATAACATGTCCTATATACCAGGGACAACAAGAGCATGCTGCAGATTGTTATTATTGTAGCATGTCCTATATACCAGGGACAACAAGAGCATGCTGCATGTTATCATTATAACATGTCCTATATAGCAGGGACAACAAGAGCATGCTGCAGATTGTTATCACTATAACATGTCCTATATACCAGTGATAACAAGATCATGCTGCAGATTGTTATCATTATAACATGACCTATATACCGGGGACAACAAGAGCATGCTGAAGATTGTTATCATTATAACATGTCCTATATACCAGGGACAACAAGAGCATGCTGCAGATTGTTATCATTATAACATGTCCTATATACCAGGGACAACAAGAGCATGCTGCATGTTATCATCATAACATGTCCTATATACCTGGGACTACAAGAGCACTCTGCAGATTGTTATTATTATAACATGACCTATATACCAGGGACAACAAGAGCATGCTGCAGATAGTTATCATTATAACATGACCTATATACCAGGGACAACAAGAGCATGCTGCAGATTATTATCATTATAACCTGTGCTATATACCAGCGACAACAAGAGCATGCTGCAGATTATTATCATTATAACATGTCCTATATACCAGGGACAACAAGAGCATACTGCAGATTATCATTATAACATGACCTATATACCAGGGACAACAAGTGCAGGCTGCAGATAGTTATCATTATAACATGACCTATATACCAGGGACAACAAGAGCATGCTGCATGTTATCATTATAACATGACCTATATACCAGGGACAACCAGAGCATGCTGCATGTTGTTATCATTATAACATGACCTATATACCAGTGACAACAAGAGCATACTGCATGTTGTTATCATTATAACATGTCCTATTTACCAGGGAGAAGAAGAGCATGCTGCATGTTATCATTATAACATGTCCTATATACCAGGGACAAGAGCATGCTGCTGATTGTTATCACTATAACATGACATATATACCAGGGACAACAAGAGCATGCTGCATATTATCATTGTAACATGCCCTATATACCAGGGACAACAAGGGCATGTTGCAGATTGTTATCATTATAACATGTCGTATATACCAGGGACAAGAAGAGCATGATGCAGATTGTTATCATTGCAGCATGTCCTATATACCAGAGACAACAAGAGCATGTTGCAGATTGCTATCATTATAACATGTCCAATATACGAGGGACAACAAGAGCATGCTGCAAATTATTATCATTATAACTTGTCCTATATACCAAGGACAACAAGAGCATGCTGCAGATTATCAGTATAACATGAACCATATACCAGGGACAACAAGAGCATGCTGCAGATTATTATCATTATAACATGTCCTATATACCAAGGATAACAAGAGCATGCTGCAGATTATTATCATTATAATGTGACCTATATGCCAGGGACAACAAGAGCATGCTGCAGATGACTATCATTATAACATGTCCTATACCCCAAAGACAACAAGAGCACACTGCAGATTGTTATCATTATAACATGTCCTATATACCAGGGACAACAAGATCATGCTGCCAATTGTTATAATTATAACATGACCTATATACCAGTGACAACAAGGGCATGCTGCAGATTGTTATCATTATAACATGACCTATGCACCAGGGACAAGAAGAGCAGGCTGCAGATTGTTATTATAAAATGACCTATATACCAGGGACAACAAGAGCATGCTGCATTTTATCATTATAACATGACCTATATACCAGGGACAACAAGAGCATGCTGCATGTTGTTATCATTATAACATGACCTATATACCATGGGCAACAAGAGCATACTGCATGTTGTTATCATTATAACATGTCCTATATACCAGGGACAAGAAGGGCATGCTGCATGTTATCATTATAACATGTCCTATATACCAGGGACAACAAGAGCATGCTGCAGATTGTTATCACTATAACGTGACCTATATACCAGGGACAACAAGAGCATGCTGCAGATTATCATTGTAACATGTCCTATATACCAGGGACAACAAGAGCACACTGCAGATTGTTATCATTATAACATGTCGTATATACCAGGGACAAGAAGAGCATGCTGCAGATTGTTATCATTGTAGCATGTCCTATATACCAGGGACAACAAGAGCATGCTGCAGATTGCTATCATTATAACATGTCCTATATACCAGGGACAACAAGAGCATGCTGCAAATTATTATCATTATAACATGTCCTATATACCAGGGACAACAAGAGCATGCTGCAGATTATTATCATTATAACATGTCCTATATACCAAGGATAACAAGAGCATGCTGCAGATTATCATTATAATGTGACCTATATACCAGGGACAACAAGAGCATGCTGCAGATTATTATCATTATAACATGTCCTATATACCAAGGACAACAAGAGCACACTGCAGATTATCATTATAACATGACCTATATACCAGGGACAACAAGATCATTCTGCCAGTTGTTATAATTATAACATGACCTATATACCAGTGACAACAAGAGCATGCTGCAGATTGTTATCATTGTAGCATGTCCTATATACCAGGGACAACAAGAGCATGCTGCAGATTGTTATTATAGCATGACCTATATACCAGGGACACCAAGAGCATGCTGCAGATTGTTATCATTATAACATGTCCTATTTACCAGGTATAATCCAGGGACAACAAGAGCATGCTGCATGTTATCATTTTAACATGTCCTATACACCAGGGACAACAAGAGCGGGCTGCAGATTGTTATCATTGTAACATGTCCTATATACCAGGGACAACAAGAGCATGCTGCAGATTATCATTATAACATGACCTATATACCAGGGACAACAAGAGCATGCTGCAGATTGTTATCATTATAACATGTCCTATATACCAGTGACAACAAGAGCATGCTGCAGATTATCATTATAACATGACCTATATACCAGGGACAACAAGAGCATGCTGCAGATTAATATCATCATAACATGTCCTATATACCAGGGACAACAAAAGCATGCTGCAGATTGTTATCATTATAACATGACCTATATACCAGTGACAACAAGAGCATGCTGTAGATTGTTATCATTATATCATATCCTACATACCAGGGATAACAATAGCATGCTGCATGTTGTTATCATTATGACATGTCCTATATACCAGTGACAACAAGAGTATGCTGCAGATTATTATAATTATAACATGACCTATATACCAGGGACATGGGCATGCTGCAGATTATTATCATTATAACATGTCCTATATACCAGACACAACAAGAGCATGCTGCAGATTGTTATCATTGTATCATGTTCTATATGTCAGGGATAACAAGAGCATGCTGCATGTAGTTATCATTATAACATGTCCTATATACCAGGGACAAGAGCATGTTTCAGATTGTTATCATTGTAACATGACCTATATACCAGGGACGACAAGAGCATGATGCAGATTGTTATCATTATAACATGTCCTATATATCCGGGACAACAAGAGCATTTATCATTATAACATGACCTATATATCAGGGACAACAAGAGCATGCTGTAGATTATTATCATTATAACACTGAATTTGTAGCTATAAAGTGTAAAAGGAAAGAGTGCTTGCATTATACTGTATTACAAAGGAAAAGTACAGCATTATAATAACCACTGCTTGTGGGTTTGAATACCACACTCCCTATATGTAAAAATCATCTCTTTAGACATTTTTTGAAGGTTATCATCAATAGAAGTACAGTAGTGTTACATATTCATAATGATAGCATGAGAAGTGCAGGCCTCTATAACTGTGGCTCATATGGCCTGCTGTCAAATGTAATCAGTGTAAATGGAACATGCATAGTGCAATATATGCCCCCTAGAATGATTGTTGTATGCAGTATGATCTGTACTATATTGTGCATGTGTTAGCAACATGGTAGTATTCAAAGTAATAAAGATGTTAATTAGTATTTTGTATTATCGTAAATAAAATGCATCAGAATATTGTACATGATTTGTAGACATTTTTGTATATTATCTGTGTGGCTACTAATGTTATTTCTTTTCTTTTCTCACTCCACCCCTTCTATTCATTTGTTTTTTTATGTTATTTATATTTTTATTATTATTTGTATTGTTATTATTATATGATGTACATAATCATATTTTTCATTTTGATAATTCTTTATTACCTATGTTTTTTTCTTATGTATAATATTTTAGTTTTTCTCTGTTAAATACCTTTTCATGTCATATTATTTTTCATTGTGTTTTTAATTCTATTATGTATTATTATTATTACTATTGTGCTAGTTTATTATTTGCTTATATTTTATTTAATGTTATTCTTTCCATTATTTTGTGTTATGTTTTATTTTATTATGTCATTTTAATTGTATTTATGTTATTTCTACAGCATTGCAGTTAGGCCAGCTTCCTGTGGTTCATCTACACTCCCTCTACTGGCTATGGTACCAAGGCCCAACACTTCTGGGCTTCAGCCTAGTAGCACCCTTTTGCTGCCCCTGCCCTACCTGAACCCTCAGGTAGTTCTGGCCCAGATGATAGGCCTGTAGTTCCCTCTGGGAGGAGAGGCAGAGGGGGTGCTTATGTCACCCAAGGTGTACTGCAAAGTGTGGTGCTTAGGACTGTGTGCCACACAATTGGTGCAGTCCTATACCAAGTGGAAACAATGTTCTCCGTTGTCATCCTGAATAATACAAGGACACACAAAAAAGGGCTCCTGTCCAAAAAAAAAAAATCTGTCCCATACATAGCTCTCCATTTCACACGTGTCTACTTGACAGACTAAATTGGCTTCACAATGCAGTTATCTTGTTCTCACCCCTCTCTGTGGAGGGGACAGTCTAAATTCAGTTAATAAACTGTACATGTGCCCAGTTGTTACTGTTGAAGAAATGGATAGCAATGGTTCTTTCCTACATCCATCATGCACATTCCTGCCTTCCTTTCACTTTGTTTTCCCCTTGGTGGCTCCCCATTTCACTGCCTTCCTATCTTCCCCCATTTCTTTTATTTAGAGGATCACTGCATGATGTTTCAATATGTTCAGCATCTGCACTGCAAGGATAAAAATGTGCTTATTAACTTTTATACCATCTAGCATCACACATTTCGTAATTACTGCATTGAGTGCATACACAGCTTATGACACAGATTTAAAAATATCACAATTTATAATCCTGATGTACGCATACAAGTATTTGAAATGATAGATACACCTGCATTTGAAGACAGCACCATCTGAACTTAAAGAATACACCAGCAATGCATGTAACAGAAAGTGCGACACAATCAGTGGAGTAGCAGTTTTATTTTACACATGTATGATAACTGTACACTAAACTGCTGTTGCTTACACCTGCTGCTTTAGTAATAATGCAAGTAGTCATACGTCATTTAATATTTCAGCCTCATGAATGCTCGAATGCTATGGTTATGTAATTTACAATGTATTTGTTAAAATTATTGTCAAAGATTTTTGAAAAAAAAATAATACTAATGCAATGACTGTCATTCCATCATATTTCTAAGTTTGTAAGAGAAATATTTACAACTTCTCCCTTTACTGATGGCCCTTTGTCCCCCATTGTGTATGGCTTTGTCCAGATGTTCTAATCTACCAAGCTGATAGATATGTTCCTAATATTTATTTAATATTTTAATTAATGATAATATTTATAATATTTAATATTTTATCAGCCTTGCTCAGTGACGCACATCATTGCACAAACCCCCTTTATTGAGAAAGTGACAATTAGCATTAACAATTTAAAATGCATCTGCTGATTAACTGACTCTGTGGCTGGACTGCACAAACCCCCTTTATTGAGAACATGTGACAATTAGCATTAACAGTTTAAAATGCATCTGCTGATTAACTGACTCTGTGGCTGGACTGCACAAACCCCTTCATTGAGAACATGTGACAATTAGCATTAGTTTAAAATGCATCTGCTGATTAACTGACTCTGTGGCTGGACTGCACAACCCCCTTCATTGAGAACATGTGACAATTAGCATTAGTTTAAAATGCATCTGCTGATTGACTCTGTGGCTAGACTGCACAAACCCCCTTTATTGAGAACACATGACAATTAGCATTAACAGTTTAAAATGCATCTGCTGATTAACTGACTCTGTGGCTGGACAGGTTAATGCATTGTTGATGAAGTCAAATGGTACTGGGTACAAAATAGGGTGTTGGCATAAATTTTACAAGCATGTATGATATTTTAACATACATTCACTGTTCCTACTTCCGCTTACCATTGTTTAGCAATAGTGCACATTGTGCACCATCGCACAATGATTTTTTTAAAGAAAAGAAACTGGTGAAGATAGGAAAGTGGTAAAATGATGAACAAGCAGGGGGAAACCAAAGTGAAAGGAAGGCAGGAATGTGCAGGAAGGGTGTAGGAAAGAACCATAGCTATCCATTCCTTCAATGGTAACACCTGGGCACATGTACAGTTTATTAGCTGAATTCAGTCACCTCCACAAGGAGGGGTGACAACAACATAATTGTGTTGTGAAGCCAATTGGACCAAATTAACTCATTACAGCAGAGTGACGCCTCCAGGTGCATCTGCAGTTACCGCCTACTGCTCCTCTAGGTGTCAAATATTGCTTGTTCATATTTGCATTAATAATTCCAAAACCATGCCCTATACGAGGTATCAGAATATTTTATCTTGAAGCATACATGATGGCAAACACAATTGTATTGATATTTGACCTATGTCAATGAGTATTTGTTAGAATTGTAAGGTGATAACTTTATTTTTTAAAGACTCAAGCCACACCCACTAGGAGTTAAAGGTACACAATCAAAAGAGCTGTACTGGAGGGAATAAGTTAAGTGTGTTAAATAGACACGTTTGAAATGGAGAGCTATGTATGCAACTTTTTTTTTTTTTTTGCGATAGGTGCCTTTTTTTTTTAAGGAGAGAGTGGAATGTTGGGAAAGTGACACAAGCAAGTCTGGGGCAGGCAAGTTAGGAAGGTTTGGAAGGCTTTGCATACCAATACAACATACAAGACAAGAGACAGGGTCAGTGAAGGATGCAAGAGGAGTGAAACCTTGGTTGTGGTGGAGGTTGGGTGCATTTGAGGTCCCATGGATGTCAGAAGTGTGAATCAAGTCCTCACCCATTGGATTGTCAGCACTGTCCCTTCACTGTATCACTGTCTGCAATGACTGACATCTGCGTCTAAGGCTGGTCTTCGATACCAGTATAGAAAACAGGATCTCCATCTAATGTAGGCATCTGCCCATGGTCTGCTGCACATTCCTACACACTACAACTGGAACCTCTGCACAGGTGATGCATGCACCCCCTCTGACTATGTTGTTAGAGGAGACCACAGGCCTGGCCACTGAGGCAGAACTACCCGAGGGTCCAGGTAGGGCAGGGTCAGCAGGAGGGTGCCACTAGGCTGCAGCCAGAAGTGCTGGGCCTTTGTGCTTGTAAGTGGATCAAGGGGAACCAGCCTACGATGCTGTGCTGTAGTAATAACATACATAAAATTCAAACCAAAAAGTATATAAAACATAAAACCTATTAAATAAAAATTATAAAAATTAAGGAAAAAATTATAAATCAGTATAAAAAGTTTCAAAAAAAAAAGAAAGGGAAGGGGGAGACAAAATAAGAAAATACACATTAATATGCAATTATGTTTAATATGGACAACTACTTTAAAAAAGAAGAAAAATTAAGTTGCCAGCAAGATGACCACTGGCATTCTACCATGTAGGAAGTGAGTTAGTGTGACAGATATGGAAATTATGTGCACTGCCAGGATGCTGGGCAGAGACATTGTTGATGCACCCCCATGTAGTACACACTTCCTGGCAGTTGATGGAGTGGAAGCCCTTCCTGCTGCAGTAGAGTTCATGCTTCTCAAACTGGAAACATCAAAAATCTGGACAAGGCCCATGAACAATATGTACAAATCTGTATGCTGATTAACATATAATTTGCATGCAGAATTATGTAACCCCACCCACTCCAATGGAATTGTGGGATATCAACTTTCAAATGCAAACTAAAGAACAGACAACCAAAATATGGCACCAGAGTCCCCCTGCAGCCATTCCAGTGTCCCATTACCTGGCAATTTTGCCCCATTTACCATAAACACTAATGTTTGCATACTGTTTTACTTCTACAATGATTATTTGGATTTTATTTTGACATCTGCTAAACAAAGCAATACTGTCTCAATTAAAACAGACTTGGCATTAAAACTTCTCTGCCCATGAAACTCACATTCAAATCATTGGCCGCTTGCACACAAAACAAGAAACATATATATGTTATTTTCTTTGATACACCTTCCTGACTATCCTTGTATAATACAACACACTTGTTAGAGCACATTTTAAATTTATTGTTTGAACATTTTTCATGTAGGCTGTACTGTAAGCAATGAAACAAAATGCATGAACCAATAATGAGAAAACTGCCCAATTCAGAACATTTCCATCATAAAAGTCTACTTCCACTCCCACACTATAAATAGAATGACAGTAGTGTAAGCCATAGGCATCTTGCACAACTTCTCGCATTTATTTTCAAGTTCATTTTTTGGGGGGGGGCAAAAGGTCAAAAACCAGGGACACATTTTAAACATTTCTTGTATAATTTTGGAAAGTTGCTAGAATAAAATGTTACTAACATGCATGTCACTAGCAAGTCTCGTACCCAGGACCCTATGCACTATAGTCAGAGCAACATACCACCATGGCAAATCATCAGTTTCTTAAAAAATAGAAAGACTGAAACTTAATGACTATCATTTAGTGAATTCAGTTCTCACTTCTCATCATGGCTCTCAGCCTTTTAGCACAAAAACCGGGACAAACAAAGCCAATAATGCAATAGAAATTCAGTTCTCACTTCTCACCATAGCTCTCAACCTCTTAGCACAAAAAACCTGGACAAAGCCAATATGGGGGAATACAAATTCAGTTCTCACTTCTTACTCAGCATAGCTCTCAAGTATTAGCACAAAAAACCTGGACAAACAACAAAGCCAATAATGGGGGAATACAAATTTTGTTCTCACTTCCCACCATAGCTCTTCTCAACTCTTAGCACAACAAATCTAGACAAAGCTCAGAAATGGTGGTGCCTACAGACTTTAGGCTCTTTTGAGCCTGAAATACCTCTAGACACCAGGTGTATTACATGGGGGCATTTTCACAGAAACACACACACACACACACACACACACACACACACACACACACACACACACACACACACACACACACCTTGAGACCATAACACAACTTTGATTTGGTTAACAAACCTGAATGGCTGTTCACAAAACTAGTGAGTCCAATGATTCCTGCATTTGTAATCCAAAAGGAGCGAGTCCAAATAAAACAAACGGAGTGCTGCTGTGAATTCTCTGTAATCCAAAATGAGTGAGTGATGTCCAAATTAAACTGCTACTGTTAATTCCCTGTTTCAAACGAATGTCTGTAATCCAAAGCGAGTGAGATTTCTCACTCGCATTTGCACCAGACCTGCCAGAAATGATGACATGAGCTCCTTGAGCTCACTTCTGACTGGCTGGTAGCCTTGACAGAGCTGACCATCATCGCGTGTGTGATGAAGTCAGGTTCGACAGTATGGTATTTAAGAAAATAAAAAAAAAAAAGAACAAATGAAAAAAATCAGAAATGAAGGTGAAGGGGTGACACTTGGGAAACATGACACCCCTTCATTTGGACCCCAAAACTTGGTAAAAACCGAGTAATTCTGTATGGCTGAGAGGTATGGTAGTGTTCTACCTGTGGACTGGGGGCCTACTTGTGACATGGGTACATGGGTGCAATCTATTGCACTGAGTACCTCAGGAAATGTACCATCCCATAAAAGGCATGTGTGTGTGTGTATCTATATATATATATATATATATATATATATATATATATATATATATATATATATATATATATATATATATATATATAAATAAATAAATAAATAAATAAATAAATAATGTATGGCAGTCACCACTGGCAAGGTCACCACAGCCACAAGCAGGTGAAGAGTTGGGGGAATCAGCAGCTGCTGTGGGTGTAGGCAGACATAGGTGTGCTTAATATGCCATTGCATTGGCTAAGAGGCAACCCATAAAATACTCGCTCACCACATAAAATGCTAAAACCTTCATCCTATGTACATAAATACAGTAACTTTGATGCCGGGTAACACCACAACCTTTACTTGCCCATGTAATGGCCGTATACTCATAGCATCAAACCAACTCAGCTCTGAACTAAAACTGTAGCAACTGCTGGATTTACAAGGTGAGTGTTAAACCTGGAGTATTAAAAATGTATAATAATACAAATGAATGGCATATCCTTGCATACTATTACTTGGTAATGCAAGTTAAGTAAAAGGTGAGTGATTTGTACAGCAATGACTTCAACATGTGACAGCAGAGACTTATGTGAATACATGTGTCATCTATCAAATAGGCCTCAGGCATCAAAGATTCATACATTCATACCTCTTAAAAGTACTGATGGTCACCAAACGTCCTCAGTTTTGACTCATACTTTTGTACTATAAAATTATTAAGTGAGAAGTTAGAAATTAATGAGACACATTTTAGTTTCATATGTCATGACTCTCAGAAGAATCTTAAAAATAGTGATGCAAAACTGCTTTGCTTCTAAAAGGTGTCTAACTTTGTAAGAGGAAATATGTAAAAAGTCTTCCTATTGTCACAATTTCCTTTATGGCTTGGGCCAGCGTTTTTGCTGTAACAGTGGGGGAGGCATGTACACATTACAAAAACCTATAAGAAAGCGGTGTAATCAGCAAAACAGCATCACAAACACAGAAATACTAAACACTAAGTCAGCTATGCACCCTGAGCATCAGACATAAAGCTTATGTATCCCTGAATCACAAAGATAGAAAACAAGCATATAGGTTCATAGGTAGGTACTAGGCTATTAGCCCTAGGGCCTATATAAGCCTAGCCGAAAAGGTACCCTGGCTTTCGCCATCCAAGAAAATTATTTTCCTGAGCCCCTGTGGAGCAGAGCCATAGAAGTGATCCCCAGGGTGATTTTTTATCTCCCATCCAATCATCAAGATTTTTCTTGAAGAGTGCTAATGAAGAGTTCTGTTTGATATAGATAGGTTGTCTGTTCCAGAGTATGAGAAGTCTCTGGGACAGGAATTTATCCCTCCAGCATGTTCTGTTTATTGTGGTGATAAGGTTTAGGTCCCGAGAGTGTGTAGATCGGAGGGATTTGGATTTCTTTAAGTGGAGCATGTCTAACAGCTCTTGGTTTGATATAGCTTTATATGTTAGGCAGAGATTGCCTCTGAGTAGGCGATATGCAAGAGAGTAAAGCTGGAGTTTTTTGAGATGGTCTGCGTAGTGCATCTGTTTGAGGCCAGTAATCCTCTTTCTGAGGTATTTCTGTGGTCTTTCCAGTTGTTGTAGAGGTCTTGTGAGGTACATACCAAAAGGGGCATTGTACTCTATAATGAGTCTAATGAGTGATGAGTAGAGGGGAACAATGACTTTTTTTTTCTGGATGAGAAACCTTTTGTGATGAGGTGAGCCACGTAGAAGGATTTCATGACAACTGTGGCAATGTGATTATCAAAGGAGGGATTACTGTCCACCTGTGTCCCAAGGTCTCATCACACTTTCGGCATTAAGTAGACTACCACTTATGTGGTAGTTCATGGGTACAGAGTTTTTACCAAAGGCGATGACAATACACTTTTTGGCATTGAGCTTCAGGCCATGGCTTTGACACCAGGTATCTGTCTCAGTGAGGCCCTTCTGTAGTATGTCCACATCGTTAGGAGTTTCAGTTATGGCTCCTAGTTTGCAGTCATCTGCAAACTCTGTTAGCCAAAGACCTTCTGTGTTATCCTGTACTTCAGAGAAGTAGATACCAAACAGGAGAGGACCCAGGACTGAACCCTGTGGTACTCCACTTGTCACTGGTCTGAAGTGAGATTTGGAGTCTGCTACTTTCACAGTGTGGGTTCTGTCCATGAGCCAAATGGCAACTCATCTTGTGACATAGGGATTTATACCTAGTTTAGTGAGCTTATCTATAATTCCAGAGAGGGGGGTGGTGTTGAAAGCCTTGGTGAGATCTAGATAAGCTGTGTGAACCTACTTTACCCTCATCTATGGCTTTGCTGACTGCTTCAAAGAAGTCAATCAGGTTTAGAAGACATGATCTGACTTTTACAAATGTTAACTGGGTAGGGTCCAGAGTTTGGAGATCACCAATGTCTTTGTTTATGAGTTACATGATGATGTATTCAATGGCCTTGCAGACCAGGCTAGTCATGCTAATGGGGTGGTGGCTCCCCCTTTGTGGAGTGGGATAACCATCATGGTGCGCCATTCAATGGGCACAAAGCCTGAGGTGAGGCTATGATTGAACATGGTACTTAGGTAGGAAGCCACTTCATTCTGTAGTTCATGTAGAATGCAGCCTGGGATATTGACAAGTCCCATGGATGCTGTATTCTTGGCTTTGGAGAGTGTGTTTTTTACCTGTGCAGCCGTGATTACAGGAACTTTGCATTCTTCCGTTATAGAGATGGGCCGTCTAGGGGGTGAAAGGAGGGTAAAGTTAGCACTGAATCTATCTGCCAGGATGTTGGCAATATCAGTTGTTTCTGTATATTTAATGCCATTGTGCTGTAACTCAGAGCAGATCTGAGTGTTGCCATTGAGATTCTTGACATAGCTATAGAATGCTTTGTGGTTGTCTTTAGTGTCAGTGGCAATTTTGTTTTCATAATTAACACGACTCCACAGCCACCAGGAACAAAAAACAAAAGCTGATGTGAAATGCGAAAATCTTTTATTCAAGTAGGTCCAAGAAGAAATAAACACAAGCGCTTTCACTCAGGATAATCCTGAGCTTTTTCAAGTGAGTACAAAAGCATTTTCTGAAGCCAATCCCTTTTATATAACCATAGGTAACACATTAATTGAAAACAGGTGTTGTCAATCAGTTGTTAAATTCCTTAAAGGGGCTTTGCATTAAATGAAACATGAGGTAAAAGCTTGTATTATTAAAAGTATATATATGTTTGACAGCTGGATTGTGCTTGTAAAATTACAAAACATTAAAAACGCTGTTTCAAATATAATAAAATCAAAGTTAAAATATTTAAAAATGCTGCTATTGGAAACGTTGGAAATCCATAAGTTTTGATGAACCTGGAAGATAAAATTCTGTTAGAAGTGTGAGGGAGCATATAATGTTAGTTTGTAATAGGGATCTTGATTCTTTTTCATAGTTCACATCAAAAAGGACACCCTAGACCAAGTGTCAGGTTGTCATACCAAAGAAAAAAAGCATGGGAGTTAAGGAGAAGGAAAATAGTAAATCTTGGGTCCCTAAGTCATGTGTTATAATAAAATGCACACATATCAAGTGGTAGTGAAAGAAGGGCATAATATTAGGAAACATGGGACAACAAAACTAATTGGTTACAGTGGAATAACTATAATCGTGCCCTTCTAAGCTTTAATACGGGTTTAATACTAATAGTCCCGTTCAATCCAGGTGGTCTCCCTGCATCTAACCTTAATTGCCATACTAGCTCACGGTACTCGAGGGTGGATTCCCAGTCACCACCCCTGAGATCCGGTTCCACTTGTTCTATAACAAAGAATTTGATGATACTACCCGGGCAAAGAAGGGAATGCTTGTAAAAGGCATTAGTTGCTTTCTGTTAAGCCATGTCATATAAGTGTTCGTAGATCCGTCTCCTGAATTCTCTTTCAGTCTTCCCCACGTAGAAACTCGAACACATAGTACAAATACCCAGGTATACCACCCCTTTGCTTCCACAAGAGTAGGAACCAGTTGGTTTTATCCTGAACCTCCTAGATGGAATGTACACGGATTCGACGTTCATTAAAGCATGACATTGACTACAAGAGCCACATTTGTAAGTACCCTTCTTGGATTGTTTCACCTTCTTTTTGCTATCCGGTTTCCTTTCAAAGATTTCTTTGAAGTTAATGCCTCTTTTTCTAACGAAACTAGGTCTGGGGGGTAAAAGGTCCTTGAAATCTTCATAAAGGGCTAGAACCGGCCAGTAGTTTCTGACAGTTTCCTCCATTTCTTTAGAACTAGATGAGTAGGTGTATATGAAACTGTTTGTAGGGTGGTTGGATACACTGGAAGTTGAAGGGATTGCCAACTCTGGTCCTTTTCCCAGAACAGGTGTGTATAAAGTTTTCCTCAATACTTAGATCTCATCGGCTAACCCCATAAATATTTCTAGGGGATATCCTCTTTCCAGGAATAAGGCTCGCAAGGTTTTAACTTCAATCTCAAAGTCCTCATCAGTGCTACAGATTCTGCTCGCTCTTATGAGTTGCCCTTTAATAATTCCCCTTTTCTGATATAGGGGATGCGCACTATCAAAGTGTAACAATGAGTTAGAAAAGGTGGGTTTGCGGTATAATTTGGAATGAAAAGTGTTCTGGTTGAAGTCCTTGAACAAGGTAATGTCCAAGTAATGGAGCTCCTGAGGGCTAGCAGTGTACGTAAAATGTAGAAAACCAGTCGAGGTGTTGATGTGTTGAAAGAATTCTTTGAACTCACATTCTGAGCCTCTCCAGAGGATGCAAATGTCGTCCAGGTAGCGTCTGTAAAAAATTGTTTTCATTATTAGCTTTGGAGAATTTTATGAGGGATCTCAGCTTCTTACTGAGGTTGACCAGGGAGTTCCTCCAGTCATGGGATTTTACTCTTTTTTGCTACAGTTTCTTTCTTATGTTGTAGAATTTGTTTATGGCAGAGGACCACCAGATTGGCTTCCTTTTTTTGGAGGATAGCATCTTGGTTCTGTTAGGGATAGCATGATCCATGCACTCCTGTAAGTGCTTATAAAGTGCATTTGTGTAGGATTCAGCAGCCGTACCTCTATTGTCCGTCTGCATGGGTGTCATGAAGTTTGCCACTTCTGTCTTAAGAAGTGTGATGTTGCCTTTGGAGAAGTTTTTTATGTTGGTTTCCCTAATTGGGGGTGGGGTGGGATGTGGATGCCTAGGGTGATTAGCTTGTGGTCGGATCTGACCAACAAAGAATTGACCTCTGATGTGGAACACTGGTTGCCCGTGTTGGTAATGACCAGGTCTAGCATATTTCTGCCCCTGGTGGGTGTATGAATAAGTTGATCCAAGGCATTGGAATTTATGAATTCCAGAAAACGCTGAGCAAAAGAGCTGGTACATGAGTAGTTTTCCCATTTAATGGTGGGGTAGTTGAAATCGCCCATTATTAGGGTGTTGGATTGTACCCCAATACTTTCCAGTGTATCATGAAATGAGGAGTAGGAATCCTGGGGCATGGTGGGGTGTTTGTAGCAAGCTACAATTTGGATTGCGTTCTTGCCCAGAGTTACACTTGAATAATCTCGGATGCATTATGCTGTGCAACTAGCCTGGAGTTGTGGATATCCTTAATGAATATGGACATGCCTCCACCTTTAGTGCTTCATTCCGCGTTAGGTGGCTGAAATGTGTGGTATGAATTATAGCCTGGTAATGCAGGGGTGCTCTCTGGAGCTTTGAACCAGGTCTCTTGTCACTGCACAGACGTTGATGTTCTCCATTTTAAGGAGTGCCTCGAGTGAGTGCATTTTCAGGTTTAGACTTCTAGCATTGAGTAGCATTACCTTCAGATTTTGCTTTATCATTATCAGATTTTTGATTTATGGCATAGTTAACATCACTTGCACAGGGTGTTGTATGGGTGGGGCAGGAAGCCTAGGCTGACACAAAAGGTAAGGGAGTGAACTATAGAAGACATATTTGACAACTGAAATAAGTAAGCCTACCTGGAAGATCCTCCTGGACATACTTGTCCTCCCTGAAGCAGCAGCACCAACATCAATTACATGCTGTTGTGCACTTTCCACTGAGCTCTCTGGATCCCAGACAGTGCACAGGAACTCTTC
>NC_056732.1:1750821034-1750827048 GCF_019279795.1 Protopterus annectens | reverse complement strand
TTTCCCCAGTGGAGTAGGTGCTCTCAACCTAGCTCTGCCTATACAACAAGGCTGCTACATGTCCCACACTTGCTCTTTAAGCTTGTTGGCCTGCAGAGTGTTCACCCTTTCTGCATATGCCTATTCCCTGCAGCATCACCTTCAGCTTCAACCTGTAGCACATACATGTGTATGTAAATAGCTGCTACAGACACTGTCTATGCCATGATGTAGTATCTGTCCACCCACTATTTTCCTACCCAACATAGAGAAAGTGTTGTAATCTACATTGAGGCCTTATATCTTGTTCAGTGGTTGCATGGGGTTGGCTGATTATACTACAAATCAACTGTGATGGCTGCATTCAGAAGCATGGATTGGTTCAGAGGCAATCATTTGTTTATAGAGAACCATGTTAAAAAGGTAGACAGCTAGCTAGGGAAAACTTTACTTTGCATGGTCAACTCATTGGCACAACATTTATATATCTGTAGCGTTCAACAGAGAAGTATTCCATCACATATGTAACCATTTGTTTCCAACATGATGCATATGTGCCCATGTACCTAGGGGGAATGGGGATTACAGCAGTAAGTCTTGCATGGAACTTTACTGCTGACATGTCATTGATCTGCAGATAGGTTACACCTACAGAGGAGCTAGAGTACAGTACAGGTAGAAGGCTCTTTGTTAAATAGGCATACTACTCTCCTGGAAATTTCATGTTGATAGAGGTGGTAATACTACACTGCTATTTATGTAGCACTGCTTGTTTTAGATGTTATAAGGGGTTTGCACATATGGGCCACAACTTAATAGACTTTTGTGCTGTATCTGTCATGGCACAAGCAGGAATAGGTGACTACTGCTACTATCCTGCTCCCATCCACACGCTTACTTTGTTTGCATGGTGTTGAATGTGCAATGTGTAATCAAGCAGTAAATACTGGTAGCCATCTGTTATTGCTGTATCTTTACATACTATCCTGCCATGTATGTTATCCTGAAATATGTTCCCATTTTGTTGTCTTTCAGGAGATATGTAGCCTCGACATTGGGGCCCTTTTACAGAGGCAGAAAAGGAAGCTATTCTGGATGCCCTGCATCAACATCACCAACTCAAGCTGTCCAGGGGTAGGACCAACAGTGAAGAGCAGACAGCATTGTGGGCTGACCTGGTGTGAAATGTCACTGCAATTGGTCACCAGAGCAGGACATATGAGCAGGTGCTACACCATGTCACTGATATAAATTCCACCCGCAGAAGATCATCAGATGTGGCCAGGGATTGTGGTGTCACTGGTGGAGGGCCTGCAGTGGAACAACCACTGTCAGCTACTGAGGAATTCCTGGCAAACCTAGGAACACAAAATAGCTCCCAGGCATCCATCACATGATATGTCGTGGATGTGGGTGCCACTGTTTCCAAACAAGAGGAGCATCCAAGTATGCTTAGTTGGATAAGCATTGGAATACTGCAGCATTCGGTGTCACACTGTACATATTTTTATGTGGGTGGCAGGTATTTTTATGGGGGGGGGTTAGTTGCACTGTGACTGTCATGCCCAGATTGTGACCAACACACCAATTAACATAGTACGTACTGTAAATGTGAGACATTTGGACATATTAGCCTGTCATAGCGTAACATGGGTTGCTGTTGACACTACCTCTCCCTCAAATTTTCACAGGACTGTCAGGAATTGACACAGCAGTGATCCTGCTCCTGGTAAGCATAACATTGTTGTGTTAAAGATGTAGATTGGTGCATTGTATTAACTAAAGTGTCATCCCAGGCCTGCCAGCTGGAGTGATTTACTTTCTGCATGATTGCCAACCTCACACAGCTTTACCAATGGAACATGGCTTACAGTCATACCTATGCCTTGTAGTTGTGACCACACTGATAGATTTGCAGGACAGTACAGATTGCCTTATGTGTTAACTATGCAGAGTTTTGTCAAATGTCAACAGTGTACATTACTGTTTTTCATGAGATTCTTGATTAAGGAACTTATTCTTTACAAGCAACTACAGACGGTTTTAGAAAATAATGTCCTCAGGTCCTGGTATATGAGGTTGGGGTTAAATAAGTCTGTAATACTAACACCAGTGTATACAGCCTAGCATATTTTTCAAAATAGCACTGTAAATTATAGCAGTGCATATATTAATGTACCACTTTCTCTTTTTATCACAGGTGACAGGGGGTTGGTCTTCATCTCCTTCACAACCTGATGTCAGTGTCTCTTCAGACTCTGATGATGGCGGACAAAGTGAGGCATAGGTGGGGTTTGCAGGGGCTGAAACTGTCACAGAGGATGACATCACTCTTCTGCCCTAATTATCACCATACACAGACAGTATGCCTATGCATACCCAGTCCCCTGATGCCATAGATATTGAACATTCAGAGGATGGGGACATTGAACAGGAAAGTGTGGGTACTATGGCTGCAGTGAGTGTTGATACTGGCCATAGCCAAAGAGATGAGGAGGTTCTACACAGGTGGATTCATTGTGGTAATCATAGGAGGCCTGCTGTCTTTCCACCACCTGTTGGTGGTGTTTCCGGCATATGTTTAGGGCTGTTATGGAGGCACAGGCATGTTCAGAAAGGACCTCCAGATGAATGCTCAAGGTTATGGATGCAGCACAGTCTGACATCTGTGACTGCCTTCACTGCACTGCTGATACCCTGGATCAGTTGACTGATGCAGTGGAAAGATAGTGGTCTGAGAGAGATTTTAGAATATCTCTCTTGGAACGGTCATTGTTTGTGATGGAACATCTGGTTGGAGTTGAGCATCGGACTAATGGATGTAGGTCAGCAGCTAAATCTACTGAGAGTTCACGTGACCATGCCCACTCACGATCCAGTAGTGGCAGTTCATCCAGTGACTCAGAACCAAGTCTGCTGTCCACACCAAGACATAGCAGGCCATGAGCTCATAGTCCTGGGCATTCCAGTAGAGGACACAGACCCAGCAGACAGCAGTCACCCTCAGGTAGTAGTGTCGCTACTGACCTTGGGCATGAAGCTGCCAGTGCAACTCCTAGCAGAGGCAGTTCCCCCTGTTTGGGGACAGAGATGTGAACTATCAGCTCTACCATGCATGGTTCAAAGCTGTCCAACATACAGTCATGTAGGGCTACCACTGAGCTTGACTGTGTCCATGCAGACACTCCCACACTATTGTCACAATCAGGTCACCTGCAGACACACATGACACATTCTACAGTCCATCTTAACTGCTTCCCTTCCTGACTCACACACACGCTTGCCAAACTATTGGGCCAGCCTAGACCTCCTACACCACCACACAACACCCTGTGCAAATGATGATACCTGTACCACATCCCTGTCATCCTTGTCATTGATGCAAGGAAATTAAGCTATGTGTCTGATGCACAGGATAACTATCTAAATTGCTATGTGATTCTTTAATCCACTGTTGCCTTTCACATGCTACTTGTACAGGTCACTGACAGATATTGTATGCTGCCAGTTGTGATGAGTAAGCCACATTATGTTGTGTATATTAAGTTGGATGATGTTGCAACTTCTGTATACTTACACTACACAATGAACAGTGTCTCACAGATCTGTTTATGTTTCAGATTCAGAATTGTTTGTGACACACCTATGGGTTCACTGCTACAATAAACCTGTAAATATCAGAGCACAGGAAGAAATCTCGGCACAGAAGCAAATTTTTTTCACAAAGGTAAAGCGGTATAGGTGCATGGCTCCATAGGTTCATATGTCTATCACAAGCTAACAGGGACAATGGCTTCATTGAACCTACTCTTGCATCCATATTCCGTTTCACAGTGTGGTTCCCTTGATAAGTGTAAGCAGGATTTTGGAGCTGATACATCTACAAGCTGTGGCATAGGAGCTGCACCATCTACAACCCTGTGTCCATTACAGACATTTGTTCTAAACCAGTTATGATTTCCTTGTTCCAAATCTCATTGTGTAACTCCCACATGATGTGTGTTACAACAGAAGCGTGCTTCACATGGATAGGGAGCCTGTTACATGTAATGTGTAGTGTCACTGTTACATGCCTATCTCTCTAGCATGCCCTATTTATACCACAGTCAAGCTGCAGCTGTGTAGAACAGGTACATCTCATGCTAATCCTTTCCTGAATGTGCATTTGGTACACAATGGGATCTGACACTTCCCTGTATGGCAATCATACACCTCCCCTCCAAAGCATGTAGGAGACAGAATACACAGCTACTGCCTTGACACGGTCTGCATTGAATATGTTATGTGCACTGTATATTGGGTTAATGTGGGACCTCTCTGACTGTTACAGGTGTCAGATATGCCTGTGTGCTTATATACCAAAAGTGGCATTGCACTCAATGATAGGTGTGATTATTGGCACATACAGCATAACAATGACATTCTGGGATTTACATACCATACCTTCCTGTATAGGTTGTTCAACAGTGCATGAAGCCCCACATCTTACCAACCAGTGAACGTCAAAGGCTAGATCACTCTGTGTCCATAGGTGCCTGCCTAATGGGTGAACTGTGTGTGGACAATATTGTCCAGGAGGTGGATGACTGCCAAAAGTATAGTATTGTGCATTCCTTGGCATGTAGTATTTGTCAATGGCTCTGACATTAACTGAATGTGTGTGTCAGCCCATCTTGGGTAACTGTTGGTTCTGTGTGGGAAACATTGACAATTCCTTAGTTGCATTCATCTGCAAATGTAGTCAGTCTGAGGTCACTGACAATGACCATGAGTGCGGAGAAGGGAATGGCTAGGAGGCATAATCCCAAGAATGATGTGTGTGGGTAGTCCACTGGTCACTGCACTCATTGTAGCATTGGTCTACACAACCCTATCTCCCCAGATAATGACTGTCAGACGGCTAGCCAAAAGCTGACATACAGGTTTGTAAATAACCTCTACAGTGTGTCCACAAAACTCGATGGCCTAATCTATTCAAATGCCTTCAAAGGCCATGGTAGGTGGGGTGAGTCATTTACCCCTCACCCATCGTATACTGTAACAATCAATTCAGTCCAAAGCTTAGGGTAGGCATGATCTGACCTTGAACAAAACGAACTGGGTTTGGCCCAGTGTCTGCAGGTGTGCTACATTGTTACTGATAATTTCCATGATAAGTCTTTTCATGGCTGTAAATGTAACAGTACTGAGACATCTGGGGACACTGCTTGTGACTGCATGCTATTTGCCCTGTGAGTAACCACATATTGACTTTAATTCCATCATGGCTTCTAAGAACAGACAAAACCAGAAGTAGTAGAACTAAAGGACCAAATTGGTAAACAACAAATACAGCAACAACAAAACCCAAATGATTCATCACAACAGAGTATGAATAAAATATTTAATAACCAGGATAAACGCTTTTGAGTTATCCAATTCTTTTTCAAATCCAAGTACAAAACATAATGAAACACAAACCTATTTAAAAACCAGATTCAACCAATACAAATACAGTACACACCCTCTGAAGGGACCAATCAGTTAATTTCCAGAGTACACTCTCTAAGAACAGGCTTTAATGGTAAAACACTATTAAGCCCTGGCACTCTATTTGCGTGCAGATCTGCAATCCAGTTTACTTCAACTTGTTCTGTTTTGAGGGAAATATCACCCTCTTCTGGTTAGAGCACATAACTGCAGGACCATAAATTTAAAAGTATGTCTCAAATATTTTCTTATCATGCTGTGCCAGTGCATTATGCTCACCACCAGTCCTTACATCTCTGCAATGCTGTTGGACCCTCTCCTTCAACAGTTTGTTGGTTTTGCCAACATAAAATGAGTCACAATCCTGGCACTTTGCTAAATAGACCAGGTTCCTGGTAGTACAGTTGGCAAAACCCTTCAAACAATACACACATCCAGTGACAGGATGTTGAAATTTATTAGACCTGTCTATAAAAACACAGCCTTTACAGTGTCCACACAGAAATGTTCCTATCTGTTGCATTCCCAAACCACACTGCCCAGAAGTACATCCCATAGAGTCTTTA
>NC_056732.1:1750811034-1750816034 GCF_019279795.1 Protopterus annectens | reverse complement strand
GCAAAAATCTGGACATTCTGTGAAATCTGTACAGTTGAGAGGCATGGATATACTCATTATTTCCAGATGCAGCTGTCTGGATCAATCACAATTTCTATTAAGAGCATACAGTGAACACACTCATCCTGGAGTCTGGGTTTCTCTCTGTCTGTCCCCAAACCCCCAGTAAGGCTCCCCACTGGCACTGCTGCAGAGTTAAGTCCTCAGCCAAGTGCCCAAGCCAAGTACTCCATGCTTCATGTCTCTGCTCCAAGTAGCTGGCACACACAGTGTGAGATTTGATTTTCACACACACACACACACACACACACACACACACACACACACACACACACACACACACACACACACACACACACACACAAACACACACACACCTGGGAAAGGCTGGCACATATTTACCCGCTGTTCCCTTTTCCCAGACTATAAAGTAATAACTGCCACCAGGCACTAAACGCCAGCTACCTAAGGCTCTTGCAAGGGTACCCAATTATACTGAGTGAAATTAATATCAATACAAATGGTACTTTGACCAAAAGCAAGGCTATCAGGAGTGGCCAGAGTTATCATGAAATAAATAAATGCAAATATTCTCAAAGCTTAAATATTTTCTAAAAGGACCAGCCACAATGTAAAGTTTAAATATATTTAATAATAAATAATGAATGAACATGAAAATACTAAATATCTATTTACAGTAAACACCAGAGTTTAAATCACAGGAAATATTAAAAATACCACAGCTGAAAAGATTCACACAGTTACAGAAAAACAATACTTAACTATTCTCATTATATTTTCCTAACTGATTTAGAGAATTACTATCCCTGGTCATTTGTTAGAGCAAGACAAGATGAAGTAGGTGAGGGATACTTCTATGTCACATTCCAAAAAACAGACTGCTTCTGGGACTTCTGTCTCACCTTATATTAAAACATTATTTCTGTACAGAATGACATCACATACATCTGATCATCTGACTTCTGGTTCCCAGACTATCACCAACACTAGAAGCTACCAGGATTTTAACACCTATATGTTACTATACACAGAGATAGAGCTTCACTCAGATCTGCTGCAGCTACTGGAAGTCATAAAACAATTTCAAACCTCTACCCTTCCAGACCAGCAATTAGCTCCCTGCTAGATACAATAATGAAGGCTTCCTAATTCTTGGTTTCCCAGACATTTTGTCTCTGGCTGCAACCAGAAATGTAAGATGCAATCTTTATGGCCTAATTTAATTTCAACTATTTTTCAAAGTTAGTTGGGACTGAGATTAACTTCCTCTGTTACAATATATACATTTAAACAGTTACAATAATGCATGTACATTTCTTTACTGCCCAGCAGGGAACACTGTTGATGCATTTTTAGCACCAGCAGTTTTACAAATACAGTTTGAACACAAGCATCTGTACAAATCAGTATGATATTCAAATAACATGTAATTCTTGACTAAATTCCAGCTGGCTGTGCTGGTATATGTTACACTGCCACTGCCCTACTTCTCCCAGCATAGCTGGAAGTACCTCCTATCGTCACATCATTATCTACAAAATTGGCTATGCCCGAGGTCTTTGACCCCTTTGCATCAACAATAGGTCTTAGCAGTAGAGCCATAAGATTTTTATGAATTTTTGGGATCCCAAATATACCTGATAATCTGGGGTGTTCAATCTAGACAAAATTATAGTCAACAGATATAATCTGTTTTTGTATCAACAAATCAATCAAAATCCAATCTATTTTACTATAGGCTGCACTTAATTTATTACCTAGTCAGCTTGCTTATTATGTTATGATGCAGAATTATGTAAAAGTCTTAGCTCAGTCAAGGTATGCTGTGTGGACAGCCTATCCAATGCCACAGCTTGTTTATTCTCTCAAAGAAATTGACTGTATTCATTAGAAAAGATCTAGCATTAACAAAGCTAAACTGCTGGGCAGGGGGTCAAGCTTTATAAGAATTTTTTAATACAATAGCTAATTAAGTCAGTTATGCTATATTTCATTGCTTTGCAGATGAGACTATTCAGGTTAGTGGTTTGTAGTTTCCAGGGTCAGTGGTAGGCCCAACTTCAGGGTCAAAATGAGTGGCTAAGCACAGGCTGTATATATATAGATATAGGAATGGTTCAACTAAGGCATGTTTGGTATTGTTTAACAAATGGATGAAGGGAATGTTCACCAAATGTAAGGGTATTGCACTTGGCATTTAGTTGTAATACATTTTTGAGCAGCAGTCATTGACATGCATGATCAGCACTTGTTCAGAACTCAATGTAAGCAGTAAATGAGTTACAAATTACTACAGCACTCAACTTTCCTCACTTGTCTAGAGGAAAACAGTTTTTAGTACTTAATAAATAAGCACCTATTCAGGCATGTCTAAAGGTCAGCTCCCAGTGTTTTCTCCTGTCTACCTGATGAATCTGGGCATCTTGGGACAATGCAGCAATTGCCTCATAGACACCCTCTCCTCCTACCACCCAACACTACGACCTGTGAGAGATGCACTTATATAGCCAAATTGGAAGCAAAGCTCTCTTCACCGAAGACTGGACTAGACAGTCAAGAGGAGAAGGTAAACACTTGCACCGCACCTCACTCATCACTTAATCCCTCAAAACCTACACCACCAAAACACACACACAGAAGCACAAAACACACACCTACATTCACGGAGGCTCTCA
This sequence comes from Protopterus annectens, assembly GCF_019279795.1. NCBI lineage: Eukaryota > Metazoa > Chordata > Ceratodontiformes > Protopteridae > Protopterus > Protopterus annectens. The sequence goes on along the minus strand of NC_056732.1, from coordinate 1,750,813,338 downwards.
GTACAAATCTGCCCAAACAGAGACCTCCAAATCAGAAATGCAAGCCACCACCACCCCCCACAACACAACCCAAATGACACATAGCCCACATACTCAGTGTGCCACTCAACTACAGCCCATAAGGCATAACGTACCCAACACTCAAGTCATAGGTGACTCTATAGTCAGGCACACTGATGTTCCACTTACCAGGTTAAACAAGGAAAAAGTTACTTTCGGCTGCCGGTCAGGTGACAGGATCCACCACATAATGCACACACTCAGGTCACTCCACAACAGGTACAAATATGACTCTGTCATTGTCCAAGTTGGTGTGAATGACCTGAGATGTACATCCCTGGACTACATGAAAAGAGACATGGAGGAGCTCTCCGATCTTGTAGCCCAGGCAGGTATGACCCTAGCCCTGAGAATCATCCTGCCATAACCCAGAATGATACCACAGTACAAGTACAAAATGATTGACTTTAACAATTGGCTAAGCTTCTGGGGTCATTCTAAGGGAATCTAGTATCTGTCTGCCTGGATGACATGATTGATAGACCATGCTGCTTTGACAGAGATGGCCTGCAACCATCGCCCTTGGGATTCTGGATACTGGCAAAGGCTCTCACCACCCCTATAGTGCCTTTTTTAGGCAAGGTTCAAATGACAAATTCACCACCATAACAGGTGCAAGCAAGCAAAATCTACTCAATGCTAGAAGTCTAAACCTCAAAATGCACTCACTCGAGGCACTCCTTAAAATGAAAACATTGACATCTGTGCAGTGACAGAGACCTGGTTCAAAGCTCCAGAGAGCACCCCTGTATTACCAGGCTATAATTCATACCACACCTTTCGGCCACCAAACCCGGACTGAAACACTAAAGGTGGAAGCATGTCCATATTCATTAAGGATATCTACACCTCCAAGCTAGTTGCTCAGCATAATGATTCCGAGATTATCCAAGTTCAACTAACTCTGGGCAAGACTGCAATCCAGATTGTAGCTTACTACAGACCCCCCCACCATGCCCCAGGATTCCCACTCCCCTTTTCTTGATACACTGGAAGATATTGGGGTACAGTCCAACACTCTAATAATGGGTGATTTCAACTACCCTACTGTTAACTGGGAAAACTACTCAAGTACCAACTCTTTGCTCAAAGTTTTCTGGAAATCATAAATTCCAACGCCTTGGATCAACTTATCCACACCACCACCAGGGGCAGCAATATCCTAGACCTGGTCATCACCAACATGGGTGACCGGTGTTCCACACCAGAGGTCAGCTCCTCGTTGGTCAGATCCAACCACAAGCTAATCACCCTAGACATCCACATCCCGCTTCCACCCCCCATTAGGAAAACAACTGTAAAAAATTTCTCCAAAGCCAAATTCACGCTTCTTAATTGGCAAACTTTACGACACCCATGCAGATGGACAATAGAGGTACGACTGCTGAATCCTACGCAAATGCACTTTATAAGCACTTACACGAGTGCATGGATCATGCTATCCCTAACAGAACCAAGATGCTATCCTCCAAAAAAAGGAAGCCAATCTGGTGGTCTTCTGCCATAAACAAACTCTACAACAGAAGAAAGAAACTGTTGCAAAAAAGAGTAAAATCCCACGATTGGAGGAACTCCCTGGTCAGCCTCAGTAAGAAGCTGAGATCCCTCATAAAATCCTCCAAAGCTAGTTATGAAAACAAAATCCCCACTGATTCTAAGGACAACCACAAAACATTCTATAACTATGTCAGTCTCAATGGCAACACTCAGATCTGCTCTGAGTTACAGCACAATGACACTAAATATACAGAACCAACTGATATTGCCAACATCCTGGCAGATAGGTTCAGTGCTAACTTTACCCCCCTCTCACCCCCTAAAGGGCATATCTTTATACCAGAAGAATGCAAAGTTCCTGTAATCACTGCTGCACAGGTAAAAACCTCACTCTCCAAAGCCAAGAACACAGCATCCATGGGACCTGACAACATCCCAGGCTGCCTTCTACACAAACTACAGAATGAACTGGCACCCCACCTAAGTACCATGTTCAGTCATAGCCTCACCTCAGGCTTTGTGCCCATTGAATGGCACACCGGGACAGTTATCCCACTCCACAAAAGGGGGCCACAACAGACCCCAGGAACTACTGCCCCATTAGCCTGATGAGCCTGGTCTGCAAAGCCATGGGACATATCATCATGGAATGCAAAGACATTGGAGATCTCCAAACTCTGGACCCCACACAGTTCGGGTTTGTAAAAGGCAGATTATGTCTCCTAAACCTGATAGACTTCTTTGAAG
>NC_056732.1:1750801034-1750806034 GCF_019279795.1 Protopterus annectens | reverse complement strand
TTCTACTGTTAAAGTAAGTTCTTACACTGCTGTATCATGTCCTTCCTTGGATCACTGTTACATTGTTACTAACTGCTGGCAGATTTCCAAAGGTATCTAATTACAAAGGGAGGAGGGTAAGACAGAAAGCTAAAGTCTAAATCCTTGGAAAGGGACATCTAGCAAACCCCACTTTAGTCCTGGAGAAAGAATAAATTCTGTGATGTTAAGTGTGGATACAATTCAAAGTAGCTACTTCTAGGGTAGCTCTTAAATCTGTATCTCCGAATATGGCACCAGAGGAGGAAACTACACATGTGGAACAGGCTTTCACCAGACCAGGAAGGTTTTTCTATGAAAAGAATAACAGAATGAAATGGCCTTAGAAATCCAGTTATAAATTGTTTACTTTGAAAATGTGAGGCATAGTTTTGTGTTTTGAAAAGAGATATGATCAGATTTTCTAATATCTTTGATTTTAGCAGGGTAAAATCCAAGTTATCTTTTATATCTAAAGACTGCAGAAGTCTTTCTCCTTTATTTTGAGGAGATAGAAAAAAAGTTGAGAGACCAAAAGTCTGATTCAAGGAAAGCTCATTAACCACCTTAGGCATGAAGCAAATAAGAATAACCCCATCCTTGTAGAAAACAAAGAAAGGTGGGAAGGCCAGAAAAGCTTCTGACTCCAACACCCACTTTTCTGAAGTCAGAGTTACAAGAAAAATTCCAAGTATAAATATTGAGAGACAGGGAAGAAAAATGTCCAAAGGGATCAATGTGAGTTTTTCCAAAACACAATTTAGATCCCAAGGATAAATAATTGCCCATTTTTGAGATTTAATGTGAAGGACACCTTTCTAAAACAATTTGACTTCAAAAGATGGTGGTGGATCAAAAGATAGCTAGGTAGGCTTATGAACTCTTGAACACCTCACCTTTATGCCCTAAATTGGGCACCTTCCCCTCTAACACCAGACATGTCTAACCAGAAAACACTGCAATAGAATATAATAATTTCCTGACAATGATGTTATCACATACACTAATAGTGCGTAAACCCAAACAATGATGTCAGCCACGTTTGCACAATGTCAAATGGAGAGCAGTAGTGCCAAACAGAGAGAAAAGCAGTTTTCTTTTTAAATAAGAAGGCAAATATGTTTGGCATTAGTTTGGGGGTTGGTTGCTGGTGTAACTGTAAAGTGATTTAACTTGCAGACGTGTATACGTTATGACCTGACATGTTCTTTGCCTGATTTTACACAAATAAAATTAATTTTTACAATGTGGGATTCAAACCTATGCATAAGGGGAAAGCATTTTCTTCCACAGTGATGATTTTTTTCATCCTTGCCACAGAAGTGCTTTTCAGACATGCTTATTATTTACATCTAAATACACATGACAGAATAAGGGGTTAATCGTATACATGTGTCACCTCACAATGCCCTGGTGTATACACTCGTGTATATGAGTCTTATTGTAGTCTGAATGCAATCCAAGGCCAGATAGCACAATTATAATTACAGAAACAGTAGTATGTATACCCTCAGTCATACATATAATTTATATGAGCTCAACTGCTATACGTACTTATTGTTATTTTTAATTGTTTAGCTTTTTATGTGACATTTAATATAAAGTGAAATGAACAACAGTGGAAAAGATTTGGATTTTCCTCTATTAAAACCCAGAACCATCTGTATTGCTGCCCTGCAGTTACAGCTGGTTCCACAGAAATAGTTAAATAACACTTAGATATTTCTCTATTCATTAACTTCTTTGCGTTAACCACCGCACACCTCCACTTAGCATGTTTGCATGGTATACAATAGAATTGATAGAATGTTTGTGTTTTGAAATTGTTGACTGTCTGCTTCCTTTTTGCAGGTGTTCTGGACCTCCACATGTGAGGAAGTTGCTAACCCCTGCAAAATGCCTCTAAGCAGTGTTGTGCAATGGAAAGCAAAAATGCAACAAGATATCCTTTTGTAAATGAAGAATGCATTCATCTTGTCTGCAGGTGTTCTGTCTGCCTCATGTGTGGGCCATTACTCAAAATGGTTGTGATGGTAAGCATCTCAAAAACAAGGCAAGCAAAGCTAAACTTTATTTAGCCTTGTGAGTAGGTTTAATCCTTTAAAGCCAAAGGTGGGACTTGAACCTTGTTCTACTCATAATATAAGCGTTGTGGATTAATGTGTTTAGCAGATGTGCAAGACACAAGGGATTCACAGGTGTAGTTGATGTATTGGTCATCAAAGAAGTACTTTACATAACATTTATTGAGTTTCTCCATTTCCCCAGTTTTCATGAAGTTATGCACTGAGGAAATACTGCCATAAAAAGATTATGAAAGAGGAACAAAATAAATCTATTAAATAAACACTATAAAATTTATGTTGGTACACATGAAAGATTTTTATACAGGTCTGGGTTTGAACTCTCACTCCAATGAACCTTCAAAATACAATAAGAGTGTCTTGTCCTCTTTGCCAAGAAACAGCTTTACAGCAGAGAATGAAAGTCATTGTGCATGCAAGCAACTGTGACATAATTCACAGTATTAACAAAACATATGACAATTGTACATTTCTGACTTGCTTGCACATGTAATTTCAGATGTAGTGCAATGAGTGATCACACAACCGTGTACGCCTATTGCTTGCAGAAATGCAGCTGTATCTTTCTGTGTATGTTGCTCATTCCTCTGTTATCTGAGCAGTAATCTGAGACATGCCATCTTTAAGGCATTTTGTATCATTGTCCTTAAAATGTGTGAGGATATTAAATGGTAATAATATGTAGTTGTCAACAAATGCAGGGGAAGTTGGATATTACTGAAAAAACTGTGTGCTGATTACTTGCATTGAAAAGGTTATACAATTACTTCTACACTTTGTAAGTCTGAGCTGGCTGACACACCCACTAGAGGTAAAGGAGTCTGAATTGCTGTTGTGTTTTCCTTCTGCCTACCAGTAATCATTCACAATTGCAGTCCATTAGCAATAAACACTGAGGGAGGGCCTACACTATGTTTACATCTACTATATGGAGCCAGTAATTTGGTATTCAGCCATTCTAATGATTTCACACTCATTTGCATCTTCACTGTGCATACAGGCCTGAATCTACACTATAAAAAGGGAACTGTGTAGCTATGGAATGTGAAGGTGAGGAGACTTGCTTATGTGGATAACACAGAAGAAGATTGCTATTACTTTTGATTTAACTCCACAGAAGCCTACTGATATTGATAAGGTATGATTGCATTTTTCAGTTATATACTGGATATGCTCAGATGTTAATTAGAGAAAATATTTTTATATAGAAAATGCTACTTTTATCTGTATGAACACCTTAGAAGTTTACTGATGGCATAGGCATTTTTGTCAGGGCATTTTACTTTCTCAGATGCATAGCCTTATTCACTTTAATCACAAATGCTAATGTTACAACTGTTTGTCTTTTCACTCTTCTATTGTCATTTCACTGAAATGTACATGTCCTATATTGTCAATGACACAGGGGTGTTAGCCTTCTAGGATGGCCCATACATACCTCTAGGGGAGTGCTGGCCACAGGTTGAGGTGACTGTCAATTGCATAAAGTTGAGTGTTCTGTGGTAAATGTGTGCACATATTTTTGGGACAGTTTATTTGATAGCAGTTATAGCAGTACACTGTTGTTTTATTCCTTTTGTTTGTTACCAAAATGTGTCATTTGCCTGTTATTTTGAAGTGGGGGAGCCAAGTTCCATTTTTGTGTTGGTGCAAACAAAATTGTTTGTACAGAGGTTTGCTTTGATATTGATACTCTCCTTGTTTTGGATCCAACCTTGCTTTGTGTGTGATTGTAATATGTTACAACCACATAAATCATTTTTTTTATATTTGAATATCTTGACTGTTTTTTTTTCTCCAGTGGGTAATATTTAAAAACTACTTTTATGTGTTATATCTAAGCAGAATCTTTATTTATGTGATACTTATGTGTATTATACTTCTTTTGTGTTTTATGTCACCTAGGCCTATGGTACCCAGGCTTCCCAATCCCTGCATCCCGTTCAGTGACCTTGAGACTGAAGCAATTGTCCAAGCATTTACGTGACATTGTGCCTTTCTGCTCGAGAGAAATATGTCTGGAAGGATGCAAATTTGGCAGGACTTAGTGGATGTTCTAAATGCATTTGGTGGCCAGAGCAGGACAGGCATTCCCTCTATAATCTCCACTAAGGTGCTCTCTGCACATTAACCTAGGACTCGCTCAGGACACTGGCTCCTCCTACCAACGGCTACCTCAAGATTGTAAGAAAGTATGTCCACCTAGTCATTCAGCATTAAGTGTTAACCTACTGTACCTGCTAAGCTATTAGACTGCCACTACCTAAGCAGCCAGCAGCTACCCTTTCCCCTTATTCCTCCATTACCACCACACACACTCCTTGGATAGCTACCTAGATTATCCTTTCTCTCCCATTTATATAGCTCTTACCTGGAAGCTGCCCTATTTGCTATTTGCACTTCCACAGTTGCCCACTAGATGTCACCCTCTCCTCATCCCTATCTGGGATACTAGTTTGCTTTTCTTTAATACACTTTAATTCTTACCTTCTTAACCTACTCCCTTTCCTCCTTCTAATATCCTGTCTTATCCTCTCCTCCTAGGCTATCTTCTCTTGCCTTGACTCCCCTTGCCTTCTCTGATACTTTTTCCCTTCTCCTCTGGTCTACTGTGAGTGCCCCGCTCCGCTCCCCACCCTACCCCCATATCCCACCCACCCCCAGGGGTCCTACCTTTACCTCTCCTCTAGACACACCCCCTTCTTTCCCACCCTATCACAACCTTACATATTGTATACTACCCTCCACTCACAAACCCACTTACATAATTATAACTAACCCCACTCCTCTATCACTTACACACCTAACATTTTAAAGCACCTACTATATACCTTTCATTTCTACAGTACCTCCATCCACAACACACTAGAATATCACACTGACTCACAACTACCTCTT
>NC_056732.1:1750789313-1750800534 GCF_019279795.1 Protopterus annectens | reverse complement strand
TAGCATATTTGAAGTTAACTGAAGATGAGTTACATGTATACTATGCAGATAGAGTAGAGCAAACAAGATGTAAAAGAAGAGATAATTTAACTTATAAAGAAAGAGTAACTCTAAAACAATTACAGGAAGACCCTACTATAGTTATTAGACCAGCTGACAAAGGAGGCAGCATTGTTGTTATGGATATGCAAAATTATATCGGAGCAATGACAGAATTGATGCAGGACAAATTCTATGATTTAATAACAAAAGACGATGTTATAGAAACTATAAGATATGTGAAGAATACACTAGAGGATATTTTTAAAAGTAAACTGATTGACAAGGAATTATTTGACTATCTTAATATTCTAACACCTACTATACCAGTTATTCAAGGACAGCCGAAAATACACAAGGATAATAAGAACCCACCCATGAGACCAATAGTTTCTGGACGAGGTTGGGTCACAGAACATCTATCAGTATTTGTAGAAAAACATCTGAGGGCTGTACTAAATAAAAATAAAATAATACTAAAAGACACTAAACAATTCCTTACAGAATTTTATGATTGTATTCAAGACAAAACAATCACCAAAGACTATTTATTTGTCACATTTGACATACAGTCACTGTTCACAGTGATTCCCAATGAACTGGGCTTGAATTATACATTACAGTATCTGAAAAATCACAGTGACTATACCAATGTACTTATTGACTTAATAGTTTACTTTTTGGAATTAGTCTTAGAAAATAATGTCTTTATGTTCAAGGATAACATCTATAGACAGAAAGATGGCGTAGCCATGGGTACATCTTGTGCCAACAGCTACGCCAATATGTTTCTTGCACATTGGGAAGAACATACATTATTTCTACAAAATTTCTTTGAGAAACATGTGATATTTTACAGATGTTTTGTGGATGATGTCTTTATTCTTTGGAAAGGGACACCCCAACAAATTGAATCCACATACCTAATCATGAACAATTTAATACCATGTCTTAAGTTTACCATGAAGTTTTCAGAGGATAGAATTGAGTTTCTAGACTTATATATAGAGAGGCTACATAATAATTTAATTAACACTGGAGTTCATTGTAAAACATGTTATGTTAACTCATTGCTTCTAAGATCCAGTATGCACCCTCCTTTTGTCTTTAGAAATATTGTGAAAGGACAAGCTATTAGTGCTTCCAGACTGAATCCAATGGAAGAGGGATTTCACACTGAGATAAATGATTTGAAATATAGACTATTAAACAGAGGATATAAAGTCGAGGAAATACATTCTAAGATAGACGAAGTGTACAATTTACGCTCCACTTCAGCTATGCCATACTTTGGATCCAACAGTGCTAGCTATAATGAGAAACAAAATATGAGTGAATCTTTCACTAAATTCTCCACCTTCTTTTCATCTGATCATATAGAGATTAAGCAGATTATAGACAAACACTGGGGTATATTACAGATAGATGAAGAAATTAAACAGATAGTAGGAGAAACACCGAGGTTTATCTTTAAGAATAAACACAACTTAAAAAGAATGTTATGCCATCCTAAATTTGATAGGAAATCTATACAGAATGGATGCACAAGACGCTGTGGTCACTGTAATTTCTGTTGTTACACGGACAGTAAGACAGAATTCTTTCATCCTGATCAACAGAAAGTTTTTAATATAAGAGCTGAAGCCAACTGCATGACTTCTCATGTGATATACCTAGCTGTTTGTCAATTATGTTCATCCTTCTATGTTGGTAAAACAAATCGACCACTGAGGGATAGGATAAGGGAACATGTATATCACATAAGGAAAGGTACATTACATAATGCCCTTGCCAAGCATGTAGCATTAAATGACGACACACATAGATTGTTGTTCAAGGTACTTGAAGTCATTACTCCCAACTCTAGAGGGGGTGACATTAAGATATATACAGAGAGTAAGGAAACTGAATGGATAATTCTACTAAGATCAGATAAAGGATTAGGCCTCAATGATAGGGCCTCTATCAAGCCAAAATTAAGACAGTGTAGAAACATTAGATAAACCCCCTAGAAATAGGTATTCTATCTCTCTGTAAACGAATGGTCTTTTATATCACTACCATGTCATTACGTCATAGATTTAGTTACCACATGTAGTGTGGTTACTTTATTTTATAAGACATTATATTCATTTATACATACATATATATGAAATTTTATATGTTAGACATTAAGCATACTTGTCTATAGAATCTTTCTCACACTAATATCTATTTTAATTACAAATATATATGTACTAACTGATATGTTTTTTATATATATTTTTTATATATAACTTTTTTATATGTGTTTCCTATGTATACTTTATATATGAGATTGTTTTTAAATGGTTTTATCTTTATCAGATTTGTATATTAAGCTGGGTCTTTGATGTCTGCCTGCTTCTTTAAATAATCATACCAATTAACTTACTTGATTGATTAATTGTTTAAAACGTGTATATATAAGATGTGGAATCTTAGATTGAATGTAAGATCTGATGAAGCTACACAGCGAAAGTGCCTATCTTATTAATTATTGATAATAAAGTACTTTGAACTTTAAGTGTTACACTTGTTTTCGCTCAGTCCTGCTATTTTGATTTACTATAACTGTTCAAACTTAGCCTTACTACAGGATATGTACCCAAAGAATGGCGTACAGCTATAGTGGTCCCACTCCACAAAGGTGGTGCCACAATGGAGCCCGGAAACTATCGCCCCATAAGCCTGACTAGTCTGGTCTGTAAAGCTATGGAGTGTATTATCATGGAACTCATAAATAAAGACATTGGGAGCCTCCAGACACTGGACCCTACCCAATTCGGCTTTGTTAAGGGCAGATCATGCCTCTTAAACCTAGTTGATTTCTTTGAAACAGTTACCAAAGCCATAGATGAGGGCAAGGTAGTCCACACAGCCTACCTGGATCTCGCAAAAGCCTTCAACACAATACCCCACTCGGGCATCATAAATAAGCTTACCAGCTTAAATATCAACCCCTATATCACAAGATGGGTTGCAAACTGGCTCAGAGATAGAACCCACATGGTCAGAATCGCAGGTGCCATGTCCGAATCCAATCCAGTTACAAGTGGCATCCCACATGGCTCAGTTCTGGGATCTCTCTTGTTTGGTATATACTTCTCTGAGGTTCAGGCTAACACGGGGGGATTATGGCTGACAAAGTTCGCAGGTGACTGCAAACTGGGGGCCATAATCGAATCTCCAGCTGACACAAGCATCCTCCAAAAGGGTCTCACAGAGACGGATGCTTGGTGCCAGAGCCACGGCCTCAAGCTAAATGCTAAAAAGTGCATAGTCATCCCCTTTGGGAAAAACAAGGTGCCCACAAATTACCGCATAGGTAGTAATCCATTAAGTACGGAAGAAGTAATTAGAGATTTGGGGACAAACGTAGATAGTAATCTCTCCTTTGATAATCACGTTGCCAAAGTGGTTAGAAAGACCTTCTATATAGCCCACCTTATCATGAAAGGGTTCACATCTAGATCAAGAGAGGTCATTGTGCCCCTCTACTCGTCACTCATCAGGCCCATAATTGAGTACAATGCCCCTTTAGGGATGTACCTTACCCGACACCTGCAGCAACTGGAAAGATCCCAAAAGTACCTCAACAAGAGGATCATGGGCTACAAACAGATGTCCTATGCAGCTCGACTAAAGAAACTCCAGCTCTACTCAGTTGCTTACCGCCTACTCAGAGGCAATCTATGCCTGACGTACAAAGCCATGTCAAACCCAGAATTAATGGACATGCTCCACCTCAAAAAATCCAAGTCCCTTAGATCTACATGATCCAGGGACCTAAACCTCAGCACAAAAATAAATAGGACATGCTGGAGGGACAGATTCATTTCCCAGAGGCTCCCCTCACTCTGGAATAGAATCCCAGTTCATATTAGACATAGCCCCTCGCTGACCCTCTTCAAGCGAAATCTGGACGCGTGGATGGGAGATCGCAAATTCACCCCTGGGATCTCTTCTGTGTCCCTGCTAGACATAGGCACAGTAAACTAATCTTAAAAGGGTACCTTCTGTGACCTACTTTAAAGAGGCACAGTAGGCTAATCTAATAGGGAGGTGGAAGCCAAATACACTCTGGCTAGGCTTATAAATGCCCTAGGGCAGATAGCCTAATGTCTACCTATGAACCTATGAACCTAAGTATCAGAGCACAGGAAGGAATCTCAGCACAGAAGCAAAATGTTTTCACAAAGGTAAAGCAGTATAGGTTCATATGTGTATCCCAGGCTAACAGGGACAATGGCTTCATGGAACCTACCCCTGCATCCATATTTTGTTTCACAGTGTGGTTCCCTTGATAAGTTTAAGCAGATTCTGGGAGCTGACACATCTACAAGCTGTGGCATAGGAGATGCACCATCTACAACCCTGTGTCCATTACAGACATTTGTCCTAAACCAGTGATGATTGCCTTGTTCTACATCCCATTGTGTAACTCCCACATGATGTGTGTTACAACAGAAGCGTGCTTCACATGGATAGGGAGCCTGTTACATGTAATGTTTAGTGTCACTGTTACATGCCTATCTCTCCAGCATGCCCTATTTATACCACGGTCAAGCTGCAGCTGTGTAGAACAGGTACATCTCATGCTAATCCTTTCCTGAATGTGCAGGTGGTACACAATGGGATCTGACACCTCCCTGTAAGGCAGCCATACACCTCCCCTCCAAAGCATGTAGGAGACAGAATACACAGCTACTGCCTTGACATGGTCTGCATTGCACATGTTATGTGCACTGTGTATTGGGTTGCTGTGGGACCTCTCTGATTGTTACAGGTGTCAGATATGCCTGTGTGCTTATATACCAAAGGTGGCATTGCACTCAATGATAGGTGCGATTAGTGCCACATATAGCATAACAATGACATTCTGGGATTTACATACCATACCTTTCTGTATAGGTTGTTCAACAGTGCATGAAGCCCCACATCTTATCAACCAGTAAAAGTCAAAGGCTAGATCACTCTGTCCATAGGTCCCTGCCTAATGGGTCAACTGTTGGAGGTGTGTGGACAATACGATATTATCCAGGAGGTGCTTGACTGCCAAAAGTATAGTATTGTGCATTCCTTGGTATGTAGTATTTGTCAATGGCTTTGACATTAACTGAATGTGTGTGTCAGCCCATCTTGGGTAACTGTTGGTTCTATGTGGGAAGCATTGATAATTCCTTAGTTGCAGTCATCTGCAAATGTAGTCAGTCTGAGGTCACTGACAATGGCCATGAGGGCAGAGAAGGAAATGGCTAGGAGGGGTAGTCCCAGGAATGATGTGTGTGGGTAGTCCACTGGTTACTGGCCTCATTGTAGCATTGGTCTGCACAACCCTATCTCCCCAGATAATGACTGTCAGACACTTGGCTAGCCAACAGCTGACATACAGGTTTGTAAATAACCTTTACAGTATGTCCAGATTGCCTGATGGCCTAATATAGTCAAATGCCTTCAAAAGCTATGGTAGGTGGGGGGGGAGTCATTTTCCCCTCATCCATTACATACTGTAACAATCAGTTCAGCCCAATGCTTAGGGTAGGCATGATCTGACCTTGAACAAAACAAACTGGGTTTGGACCAGTGTCTGCAGGTGTGCTATTTTTTTACTGATCAGTTCCATGATAAGTCTTTTCATGGCTGTAAATATAACAGTACTGAGACATCTAGGGACACCACTTGTGACTGCATGCGATTTGCACTGTGTGTAACCACTAAATGACTTTAATTCCATCATGGTTTCTAAGAACAGACAAAACCAGAAGTAGCAGAACTAAAGGACCAAATTGGTAAAAACAAATACAGCAACAACGAAACCCAAAGGATTAATCACGGCAGAGTATGAATAAAATATTTAATAACTAGGATAAGCACTTTCGAGTAATCCAACTCTTTTTCAAATCCAAGTACAAAACATAATGAAACACAAACCTGTATAAAAACCACATTCAACCAATGAAAATACAGTACACCATGTCTAGAGGGACCAATCAGTTCAATTTCCAGAGTCTGTGCACTGTAAGAAGAGGCTTTAGTAGTAAAACACTATTAAGCCTTCCTAAACCTCTCAAAGGCTCCATACCCTAACCCAGCAAGCCTTCCTTTCCACTGAGCAATGGCTATCTGACAACCAATTGATTCCAAACCCCAAAAGGACTAAGCTCCTGCTCTTCCTTCCCCGATCTCTTGCTCATCATAAAGAATCATTTTTCATCAAATCCTTGAACAACACAACTATTCAACCTGATACCCATACAAAACTACTTGGGGTCATAGTAGATGACAAACTTCAATTCAACCTCCACTTACTCCAATGCATAAAGAAAATGCATCAAAAACTAGGTCTACTTTATCGAAACAAAATATTTCTCACCCCGAGGCTAGACTGACACTTGGACAGGCACTACTCCTCCCCTCCCTCCTTTATTCCACCCCTATTTTCACCCCTGAGGCTAGACTGACACTTGGACAGGCACTACTCCTCCCCTCCTTCCTCCTTTACGCCACCCCCATTCTCACCAACATTCAAGCCGCCACCCTGAATAAACTCCAACAAACCTATCACAAAATAGCTAGATTCATCACCAACTCGCCATACCACACACACCATTGTATTGCATTAAACTCTCTCCAATGGCTAGAACCCCCCCAACAACTGCTTCTATCTCAATTTCAAATACTACACTTTATTCTCTACAAACCCTCTTTCTGTCCATCTCTTTCTCCCTTAGTCTCAACCTATACTCCATCCCGGACCCTCTGTACATCGAACCAACAGCTACTAGACATATATCAACCAAACAAATCTATTGGGAAAATACTCTACAAACATACTGTCACCAATGCCTGGAACAAACTCCCTCTTATCTTATGGTCCATTACCCACTACACCCAGTTTAAAAATGAACTAAAGACTTTTCTACTTAACTCCAAGACTTGCTTCGAATCTAGCAGCATCTAATTTTATCTGCCAAATTATCTCTTTCATCTCTAACTTGTATTTCTATGATCCTCCCTTATGTTTGGTCCCACAATATCCAACCCAGAAAACTTAACTGTATGACCATCATTCTGCTGGATATGGTTCCAAAGAACATTAGTTTGGTTCTGTTTTTAACTGCGTACACTTACTTATGTATCCACTCTTTAAAACATCTATCCATTTTTCCAACATAAAATTTGGAGCACATCTGACATGTAGCAATACAGACAATATACTTGGAATTATGTTTGATATAGATATCTAGTTTAACATAACCATAACCCTTTACTTTCAAAACATTAGATTCTAATATAAGTGAACAGTGGGAACATCTACCACATCTAAAAGCCCTTTTCCTATTAGTACTATATTGCAAATAGGTGGTACTTGTGGCTCCCATTTGCTCAGTGTAGTTTTTGAGGCACAAACCCCTCATAAAAACTACACAAGCTTGTTGCTTCCTGCCTCCTTATTAATCCACCCAAGTTCAAAAATCTTCCAGTTTTTTTCTAAGGATTTGAGAAATGGTCTCACTATCCCCATTATAAATAACCACTAAACTGTGACTGAAATCAGTCATTTTATTACTACTGTGTCACCATTGGGGGTGCTACACCTCCTAAAAGGGGAAAATACATCTGAGTCTCTTTTTTTTTGTCCTAACATCAGTAAAAGTACTCCCTAAAGTTTTCATGGCAACCTCTTCTTTGAATCATACACAAACATTTGTCAGTTTCTTGGAATATAATGGTGTCCAAAATCATACAGCATAATCTCACCAATTGCCCTTTAACTAGGGCTTTCTTTTGATGCTGAGGGTGAAAACTATAGAAATGTAGTAAGGTGTTCGAATAGATGGGTTTTCTATAAATGTTCGATAAAAATCCCTTATTAACAATATTCTTAGTGATCTGGACATCCAAATAGTTTAAAGAGGTGTTAGAATACTGCATGGTAAATATTAAAAATTAAGTACTAGTGCTGATTACTCAAAGAATTCCCTTAGTTTTTCTTTGGTGTAGTTCCAAAAAATTACCAAATAATCAAGATAACCATACAAGGTCCATGCCTCCTTGCATCTCAAGTTGAAAACAAAACAATGCTCCCAACAGGCCATTAATATGTTTGCAAACACTGGAGCACAACTAGAACCCATAGCGGCACTGTTTGTAAATAATCCCATCGAAAAACAAAAAAAATATTATCTAAATAAGTTAAATGAAAACTCTGAGTACATCAATAAACTTACTATCTATAGACTTGTTTTCTATAAGTGAATTCAAAAATCATTCAGTTCTCAAATCATGTGGGATAACCCAGAAAAAAATATTTAACATTAATTGTTACCCAGATCAAATCATCCAAATAAAATTCCTGTCTAACATTCTTATGAAAATCTCACAAATCCTTTTATATATTTTTTCATTGTCTAACACCCACTTCAAAATGTTTCTGATGTCCCCACTCTGGGTCAGTAATCAAGGAGACTGAATCCTAACCACTGACACTGGAGAGGGATGTTTGGAAAACAAATGGGATATACTCATTCCTCTCAACCTCTTAACACAAGAAATCTGGACAGAGCTTGACATAATGGAAGGACAAATGCTCAAAAATAGGGACACATTTTAAATATTGCTCTTATAAACTTAGAAAGTTGTTAGAATAACCAGATTTATGTTAGCATGCATTTTCTGAAGGATATGAAGTTTGAAACTCAAATGCATGTAACTATTTAGTGGCTTTAATCCTTAAATCATCCTAACGATTTGTCATAAAACACAATTTATATGAGGCAAAAATCTGGACAGTCTGTGAAAATCTGTACAGTTGAGAGGTATGGATATACTCAGTATTTCCAGATGCAGCTGTCTGGATCAATCACAATTTCTATTAAGAGCACTCAGGGAACACACTCATCCTAGAGTCTGGGTTTCTCTCTGTCTCTCCACAAATCCCCAGTAAGGCTCCCCACTGGCACTGCTGCAGAGTTAAGTCCTCAGCCGAGTGCCCAAGCCAAGTAATCCCTGCTTCATGTCCCTGCTCCAAGTAGCTGACACACACACTGTGAAATTTGATTTTCACATACACACACACACACACACACACACACACACACACACACACACACACACACACACACACACACACACCTGGGAAAGGCTGGCACATATTGTCACCAGGCACTAAAAAGCCAGCTACCTAAGGCTCTTGCAAGGGTACCTAATTATACTGAGTGAAATTAATATTAATACAAATGGTAATTTGACCAAAAGCAAGGCTTTCAGGAGTGGCCATAGTTATCATGAAATAAATCTATGCAAATACACTCAGGACCAGCCACAATGTAAAGTTTAAATATATTTAATAATAAGTAATGAAAGAATATGAAAATACTAAATATCTATTTACAGTAAACACCAGAGTTTCAAAATCAGGAAATATTAAAAATAACACAGCTGGAAAGATTCACACAGTTACAGAAAAACAATACTTAACTATTCTCATATTTTCCTAACTGATTTAGAGAATTACTATCTCTGGTCACTTGTTAGAGCAAGACAAAGATGAAGTAGATGAGGGATATTTCCATGTCACATTCCAAAAAACTGACTGCTTCTGGGACTTCTGTCTCACCTAATATTAAAAATAAAACATTATTTCTGTACAGAATGACATCACATACATCTCATCATCTGACTTCTGGTTCACAGACTATCACCAACACTAGAAGCTGCCAGGATTTTAACACCTATATGTTACCATACACAGAGATAGAGCCATAAAATTTGTATGAATTTTTTGGGATCCCAAATACACCTGGTAATCTGGGGTGTTCAGTGTAGACAAAATTATAGTCAACAGATGTAATCTGCTTTTGCATCAACAAATCATTCAAAATCCAATCCATTTTGCTACAGGCTACATTTAATCGATTCCCTATTCAGCTTGCTTATTATGTTACGATGCAGTATTATGTAAAAGTCTTAGCTCAGTCAAGGTATGCTGTATGGACAGCCTATCCAATGCCACAGCTTGTTTATTCTCTCAAAGAAATTGACTGTATTCATTAGAAAAGATCTAGCATTAACAAAGCTAAACTGCTGGGCAGGGGGTCAAGCTTTATAAGAATTTTTTAATACAATAGCTAATTAAGTCAGTTATGATATATTTCATTGCTTTGCAGATGATACTATTCAGGTTAGAAGTCTGTAGTTTCTAGGGTCAGTGGCATGGTCAACGTTAGGGTTAAAACGAGTGGCTAAGCACAGGTTGTATAGATATAGGAATGGTTCAAGCTAAGGCATGTTTAGTATTGTTTAACAGAAGGATGAAGGGAATGTTCACCAAATGTAAGGGTATTGCACATAGCATTTAGTTCTAATACATTTTTGAGCAACAGTCATTGACATGCATGATTTCTAGTTGGAGCCATTATTAGACCACATGGATGATGGATATTTTGTTTTGAAGAGTACCTTTACCAAGTGTTCTTTCATCATGGTGGGGAATTGAGATTCTGTGGGATATGCAGGCTTCCTATAGTTGTTTCAAGGGTGAAGTCTGCATTGTATTTGTTTACTGATATGTTGGCTATGTCTTCTAGATATGAATAGATAATGCCATGTTGGATACGTTCAGAGAAATAGTGGGTGTTATTCCTTATTTTCTTAACATAAATAAAGAAGGATGTGTAATTGTCTTTAGCTTCTGATTCTAGTCTTAGTTCATGGGATGCCTTTATTTTCCTAATGGTGATTTTTAGTTCTTTCAATATATTTTGATGTTAACTTTGAGTTGTGTTTTTTTTTTATTATTGTATTTTTTATTTATACATATGTACCATCAGCTGGATTACTTTTAAACCTCCCATTTTGTTTGGATTTGGTATGGACTGCTAACTTAATGCAGTTATCGAGGTGCAGATGGAGCTTGTTTATGCAACTACTTGTATGGTTCACAGATACTCTGTTATCAAATGAAAAAGGAATTCATGTTCATATTCAGTTTATCCATTGCATTTAAGGAACCTTATGTGATTTTCTAGGGGCATAGAGAGAGCCCTGTAAAATGCTATGATCTGATAGTTGATCTTCTCTTTAGTGTGATTTGAATCTCAGTCAGTTCAGTATCTGAGACTCTGGTAATCTGCCAAGAATCGGCTTGACACCTTTTCAA
>NC_056732.1:1750779313-1750781813 GCF_019279795.1 Protopterus annectens | reverse complement strand
AACAAGTTACAGTAATATACAGAAGTATCACTAAAGAATATGAATATAGTAATCTGTACAAGTAACTCTGTAAACGTATTTGTAATGTTCAAATATCAGTAATGCTAACTACATGTAATAAAGTTATGAAATAAAACTTGCAGTTACAAATGTAAAGAATTGTGTAGCAAATCCTGTGGTGAAATGTGTAGAGTGTTGGACTGCAGTGCAGATGGTTTTGGGTACTCTTCCAGGGTATGAGAACTTTATTTATACTATTGTGACATTCTAGCTCATACAAATAAATTGCTAGTGTACCGAAATAACCGTGGAACAACATTGGTTGTAAGCTATTTATGGATACATTTGAAAAAGGTGCATGCCATATAGCAGCAAGCAAACCACTGCACTTGTTGTATCATGTTTGCATGATGGTAAACAGCACACAGCTTTTTTGACTGTATCAAAATGTAGACAGTGTGCACTCTCAATAAGCACAATTCACAGGAAAACATGTTATTTAAAGGTGACTAGGCAGGAATTGTACTTTAGACATTTTGAGCTTGACCTTGTGCAGCAACAGCTGGCATTGGAGAGGCAGTGCATTTTAGAGCACAGCACTGGGGTTTCCAGGAGTCCAAGGTCTTTATTGGGCTCCTAGTTAAGGACCATGTGCCCTGGCTGCTGCAGGAGAAATAGACTGGCACCCAGTATAAATAAGAAACCTGGGATAGTTTGGCCAGGGCCCTTACCAGTGTGACTGGTATCCCCCACACTGACGAACAATGCCATCACCACTGTGATTACCTGCACCTTAGAAAAAGGGATACCCTTGATCGCTGGATCAAGGAGTGTCAGGCAGAGAACACAGCAGAGATGTACATGTATGCTTTACATTCAGTACTCATAAATATTCAAGCTGAATATGGTAAAAACAGCTATTCATAATGCTTTTTATTTTCCCTTTTTCCACAGCTGCAGAATAGAGGGCCTCACATATGTGGTTCTGTGTGATGTGGTGGCCAGGATGCAACAAGCAAGTGGCAAGAAGGCATAATTATATAAAGTGCTGTTATTGCAGCATTAACAGTGATGGACAGATTATAAAGTGCTGTTATTGCAGCATTAACAGTGATGGACAGATTATAAAGTGCTGTTATTGCAGCATTAACAGTGATGGACAGATTATAAAGTGCTATTATTGCAGCATTAACAGTGATGGACAGATTATAAAGTGCTGTTATTGCAGCATTAACAGTGATGGACAGATTATAAAGTGCTGTTATTGCAGCATTAACAGTGATGGACAGATTATAAAGTGCTGTTATTGCAGCATTAACAGTGATGGACAGATTATAAAGTGTTGTTATTGCAGCATTAACAGTGATGGACAGATTATAAAGTGCTGTTATTGCAGCATTAACAGTGATGGACAGATTATAAAGTGCTGTTATTGCAGCATTAACAGTGATGGACAGATTACTTGCTATGTCATACAATTGAATGAACTTGAGATTGCATGTCTGAACTGTAAAAGCAAGTATGCATGCATTACTTTGATGCATAGCTTTCAACTGCACTTATTTCTGCGGAATACCCACATTTAAAAATCCCTGTTTTGCTCATACGAATAGTAAATTCTGTTCTTTATAAATAGAGCATCATTATCTATGAGAAATAAGTATATGTTTCTGATCATTAGGACAAATGACATTAACTGTATTTCTATAAATGTTAATGGAATAAACAATGGAAGCAAGACAGGTAACTTAAAATAGATATCTGAAGCTGATTAATTCTCAGGTTATCTTTCTACAGGAAAGACACTTATTAGCAGAAGATATAAACAGACTTAATACTAAGAGTTACACTATACTATCTAGTTCACAACATAATCAGAAAAAGGGGGTTAGCTATTTTATGGAGGAATTCTTTACCTATGCCTGAAGTTATGGGACCATATCAAGATAAAGGTATGTTTATAAAATACAGTAAGAAGATATTAACTCTTGTTATTGTGTACTGGATTCCAGAATAGGAGTCAAGACAGTTGATCAACATTTGGACCAAGTAATTCAATATGCAAATGGCAGTATCATTTTGAAAGGAGACTTTAACTGTATATTATCACCAAGTGATACTAATGCAAACAGTAACAGGAAAATTCAGCCATCTGTAAAAAAAAATAATGAAATTTACTGAATTATCTCATCTTAGAGATGTAAAAGAATTTTTTCAGAGCCAGATTCATTAATTTGTACTCATTATTATCATAGGCATGGGGCACAATCCAGAATAGACAGAGATTATATCTCTAATGAACTAGTAGACAAGCTGGGTAAAGTTAAGACTGTAACTTGCCAATTTTCAGATGATAATGCGATCACTTTTGAATTATCTTTGAACTCTAATAATAATGCTAAAATAAGAAGAATACCAGCATATACAGCAGGTGTACAAGAATTTAAAGACTATTAAAGAAAATTCCTCCTTTATAGAAATTAACAATACGGTGGATACT
>NC_056732.1:1750742017-1750773813 GCF_019279795.1 Protopterus annectens | reverse complement strand
TGTATTGCAGCATTGACAGTGATGGACAGATTATAAAGTGCTGTTATTGCAGCATTGACAGTGATGGACAGATTATAAAGTGCTGTTATTGCAGCATTGACAGTGATGGACAGATTATAAAGTGCTGTTATTGCAGCATTGACAGTGATGGACAGATTATAAAGTGCTGTTATTGCAGCATTAACAGTGATGGACAGATTATAAAGTGCTGTTATTGCAGCATTAACAGTGATGGACAGATTATAAAGTGCTGTTATTGCAGCATTAACAGTGATGGACAGATTATAAAGTGCTGTTATTGCAGCATTAACAGTGATGGACAGATTATAAAGTGCTGTTATTGCAGCATTAACAGTGATGGACAGATTATAAAGTGCTGTTATTGCAGCATTAACAGTGATGGACAGATTATAAAGTGCTGTTATTGCAGCATTAACAGTGATGGACAGATTATAAAGTGCTGTTATTGCAGCATTAACAGTGATGGACAGATTATAAAGTGCTGTTATTGCAGCATTAACAGTGATGGACAGATTATAAAGTGCTGTTATTGCAGCATTAACAGTGATGGACAGATTATAAAGTGCTGTTATTGCAGCATTAACAGTGATGGACAGATTATAAAGTGCTGTTATTGCAGCATTAACAGTGATGGACAGATTATAAAGTGCTGTTATTGCAGCATTAACAGTGATGGACAGATTATAAAGTGCTGTTATTGCAGCATTAACAGTGATGGACAGATTATAAAGTGCTGTTATTGCAGCATTAACAGTGATGGACAGATTATAAAGTGCTGTTATTGCAGCATTAACAGTGATGGACAGATTATAAAGTGCTGTTATTGCAGCATTAACAGTGATGGACAGATTATAAAGTGCTGTTATTGCAGCATTAACAGTGATGGACAGATTATAAAGTGCTGTTATTGCAGCATTAACAGTGATGGACAGATTATAAAGTGCTGTTATTGCAGCATTAACAGTGATGGACAGATTATAAAGTGCTGTTATTGCAGCATTAACAGTGATGGACAGATTATAAAGTGCTGTTATTGCAGCATTAACAGTGATGGACAGATTATAAAGTGCTGTTATTGCAGCATTAACAGTGATGGACAGATTATAAAGTGCTGTTATTGCAGCATTAACAGTGATGGACAGATTATAAAGTGCTGTTATTGCAGCATTAACAGTGATGGACAGATTATAAAGTGCTGTTATTGCAGCATTAACAGTGATGGACAGATTATAAAGTGCTGTTATTGCAGCATTAACAGTGATGGACAGATTATAAAGTGCTGTTATTGCAGCATTAACAGTGATGGACAGATTATAAAGTGCTGTTATTGCAGCATTAACAGTGATGGACAGATTATAAAGTGCTGTTATTGCAGCATTAACAGTGATAGACAGATTACTTGATATGTCATACAACTGAATGAACTTGAGAATGCATGTCTGAACTGTAAAAGCAAGTATGCATGCATTACTTTGATGCATAGCTTTCAACTGCACTTATTTCTGCGGAATACCCACATTTAAAAATCCCTGTTTTGCTCATACGAATAGTAAATTCTGTTCTTTATAAATAGAGCATCATTATCTATGAGAAGTAAGTATATGTGTCTGATCACTAGGACAAATGACATTTATTAACTGTATTTCTATAAATGTTAATGGAATAAACAATGGAAGCAAGACAGGTAACTTAAAATAGATATCTGAAGCTGTTTAATTCTCAGGTTATCTTTCTACAGGAAAGACACTTATTAGCAGAAGATATAAACAGACTTAATACTAAGAGTTACACTATACTATCTAGTTCACAACATAATCAGAAAAAGGGGGTTAGCTATTTTATGGAGGAATTCTTTACCTATGCCTGAAGTTATGGGAACATATTAAGATAAAGGTATGTTTATAAAATACAGTAAGAAGATATTAACTCTTGTTATTGTGTACTGGATTCCAGGAATAGGAGTCAAGACAGTTGGTCAACATTTGGACCAAGTAATTCAATATGCAAATGGCAGTATCATTTTGAAAGGAGACTTTAACTCTATATTATCACCAAGTGATACTAATGCAAACAGTAACAGGAAAATTCTGACATCTGTAAAAAAAAAATAATGAAATTTACTGAATTATCTCATCTTAGAGATGTAAAAGCATTTTTTCAGAGCCAGATTCATTAATTTTTACTCATTATTATCATAGGCATAGGGTACAATCCAGAATAGACAGAGATTATATCTCTAATGAACTAGTAGACAAGCTGGGTAAAGTTAAGACTGTAACTTGCCAATTTTCAGATGATAATGCGATCACTTTTGAATTATATTTAAACTCTAATAATAATGCTAAAATAAGAAGAATACCAGCATATACATCAGGTGTACAAGAATTTAAAGACTATTTTCTTAAACAAAAATTGCTACTTTATACAAATTAACAATACAGTGGATACTTCAGAAATTTATATATGGGATGGTCTAAAAGCATATCTGTTTGGTAGAATCACTAATTGGAAATCAAATAAAAAAACAGTGGAACAAAGAAGTACATGAAATTCTGGGAAAACTTGATAAGTTGACAATAGAAAACCAGAAGAATAAAAATAATAACACAGAAGAGATCAATAAGCCAAATGACAAATACTTGGACATTTTAAATCATAACACCAAAATCAATCTTCTGAAGTTTAAGATAATTAACTTTTCTATCAAACCAAAGTCTATGCACAATCTAACCACCAAAACAAAATTACTCAGTAAATCCACTCACATAAAATAAATCTATTCACATAGAAAGAAAAGAAAAGTAACAGAAATAGGACATTTTCTAAAGTAACTCAGAGGTTATTACAATTAAATTAATCATACTAATAGATCCAGAGAAAACAATCAAAACATTTATTACAAAAAATATAAAAGCTAGACTATCAAATGACCAAATTAAATTAATTGACAAACTTATTTTTAATGTCTGAACTTTAAAAACAAAATTCTAAATTGAAGTCTAATAAAGTAGCAGGTAATAATGGAATTATATCTGAACTTTACAAACTGTTACCTAAAGAAACCCTACACATATCACATAAGTTTTTTTCTATAGTTAAGGACTTAACTAAAGTTCCTTCTTCTTGGAAATATACCCTTATCTTTCAAATTTTAAAAAACGCCAAAGATCCTACTCAATGATCTTCATACAGACCAATTTCACTTCTAAACTTCAAGGCAATTCATGATAATAGACTAAAACACATTCTACTTCTATGATTGAAGTTCAGACTGGGTTTATTTTCAATAGAAACACCTATGATAATACTAAAAGAATAATTACTATAATCAACTATGCAAATAACACAAATGAGAGCTTAACATTGTGTCTTGATATAAATAGTGCTTTTGACTTGGTCAACTGGTCTTTTGCTAGTTCTAGAAGAATACAAGTTTTCTTTTAACTTTGCACATCTTATTAATCTTCTCTATACAGATTGTTTTGCATATGCCAAAATAAGTACTTTCACATCTGATTCTATACAAATAATAAAAGGAACTAACCAGGGATGTCCTCTTTCACCTCTGCTTTTTACACTAGTTACGGAACCTTTTGCTAATTTTATTAGATCAAATACATATATAAAAGGTATTAAAATAATGAAGAATTCAAGTTCTAAAATTCACTTGTTTGCAGATGACATCTTATTGACATTGAGTGATAATAATAAATCTACATCTGCAGATGTTTTAGCAATGTAACTATTTCAAAGAAAATCTGGTTTAACATTTAATGATGAAACAAAAATGTTACCAATAAACATAAATAAGAATACAATTTCAAAAAAGTTCCTCAAATATATTGTTAAAGAAATAAAATGAATTACTTGGGAGTAGCCAAAATGGATAATATTAAAGATATAGTAAATTATAATTATACTAATTGTATAAATAAGATAAAGAAACTAATGGACAAATGGAATAAAATTGTCTTTACAATGGAAGAAAGACTCTTTGTCATCTAAATGATTATCTTGCCAAAAATCCTATATATTATTCAGTCATTAACATTAACTCCTACGAAAATATCTGTTAAAGAATTTAACACTAATTTTGAAATTTCTTTGGTTTTCTGACAAACCAAGAATTGTGTTAAATCATTATACAAGAGACTGGGAAGTAGGGTGATAGGGCTACCAGACATATAATTATATACATTATCATCGGTTATGAAAACAATATGTCTTTGTATCAATAGCACTTACAGCTAGTTGGAAAGAATTTTTAGGAAACCTTTGTATGCATTCTAACTGTAAGAGCTATACTAGTAATTATCTTATATTAAATAGTTTATTTTGGTTATTAAAGGATTACATTATAGGGAAAGTCACCAAACAAGTGATTATTACTTCATTTTGACTATATTAAATACTTTGAGAAATTTTATATATAAAATCTGGCTTATAAAGCATGGATTTTCCTTATGTTTCCTATAGCATATACTCAAAGTAATAGTCCTACTTCAAATTTAGAAACAATGATTGCCTTTAAAGAAAATAATCTGTTGTACTGGTTTCAGATAATAAAAGACAACAATTTGCACTCAGTAGATTAAATTAGGAATAAATATGGTTTGAATAAAGATATGTGGTTAGATATACAATCTTGTAGATTATATATAGAAGGGGAAATGAAGTCAAGGCAACCAATGTTAAGGGATCATGTCCCAAAATTGATTGAATGTATCATATTTTTATTGCAACAAAATTCCTTGGGACATGGTCTGTTCTCCAAATTGTATAAAGTAGTAAAGAGGGAAACTAAAACATGTAATGATACATATTGGGACTATTTTACCCAAATCAATAATAGACTACCAAATGAAGAAGACAAAAATATTTCTATTATCTAAATATGCTATTTCATGGTTTACATGGATATTTTTACATAGGTCCTTCTTCACCCCTCATAAAATTGAATTGATGTACAAAAAAAGCAACTTTGTTGAATATGCAGGAAAGAACTTAAAGCAGATTGGTAACACATGTTCTTTGATTGTACTGTTTTGATTCCTTTTTGGAATAACATTAATTCTTTTTTAGAAGCATTTTGGGAGATAAATTTATTTTTTCTAAATCATTAATTCTTTTTGATACCCCTATTCCCTGTTGTGTTAAAGAACAAAATTTAACATATTGTGGACTGTATTGACCATCTCCAGAAAAGTGATCACACAAAACTGGAAAAATGAATTTACTCCCTCATTTAAAGAATTTATAAGTTTAGCAACTGAAGTAACTCATCTAGAAATTATTACAATCAGATGAAGAATGAACATAATTACCCATTGCCTCAATGTATGGGCAAAATTTAAAGAACTGCCTGACAAGCAAAAAAAAAATATTCTGGAATTGAACAGACATGCAACAACAGTAATGACTGGAAGGTTGATGGTCACCCTTGTAAATAATTATTTTCTTAGTTTCTGTTTGATAAGATTAGTTTTTCCTTACTTTTAAATATGTATGTACATTTCTGATTACAAATTTTGTAGTGATTATGTTTTATGAAAATATAATAAACATTTTCAAAAAAAATCACTGTTTTGGTCTGTTCATTGTAAGATTTGTGGTTGTCTGGCAAGTAATTTAGACTGAAGTAAATCAAGAACTGGTGTCAGAATGTATATTAACACAAATCCTGTGCAGCTATCTTTGTGTGTAACAGCAATATAATATCTTCCTGGTATGGGTCATTATTAACCCATTACTTTATGATAGGCCAAGATATCCTGCTGTAAAAGGTGGAGGAGTATGGTCTGTAACACAAAGAAACAGTTACACATTATAAGATAACAGTAAACATGAGTCTATAAAGTGCAAAATGAAAAAAGTGCTTGCATTAGTTGCATTCCAAAGGAAAAGTACAGTATTACAGTAGTCACTGCTTGTGGGTTCTAATACCACACTGCTCAAATGTAAAGCTCAGCTGATTACAATAGTGTTTAGCCTGCCATCAATAAAATATATATAGTACTATTAAGTAATCATCATTATAGCATTTAAGGACATATCCCTAGATCTGTGTCTTGAATGGCCTGCTGTCAAGTGTAATCACTGTACATGTATTCCAAGTAATAAAGTTCCTAGCAGTTGAATCACTGTACATGTATTCCAAGTAATAAAGTTCTTAGCAGTTGGTATTGTTAACAGTAGAATGTAACAGAATAGAATACCTTAATTGTAGAAAGCATTTTATATTATCTGTGAGGTCACTAACGTCCTCATTTTTTTCTCCTCTTACCCCACCCCTTCTCTTGTTGTATTTATTAATGTAGTTCTTATATTTATTAATGTAGTTCTTATATTTATTATTTTATTATTATTGTATTACTTATATAAATATTTCTTTCTACATTATTTGTTTTGTCTTATTTTTTGTTTACTATGTATAATTTCATAATCCTTTGTTGTGAAATACATTTCCATTTTTATGATTTTGCATTTTGTTTTGTAATTATATTATTTGAAACTTTTTATACTGATTTATAATTTTTTCCTTAATTTTTATAATTTTCATTTAATGGGTTTTATGTTTTATTTACTTTTTGGTTTGAATTTTATTTGTTATTACTACAGCACAGCATGGTAGGCTGGTTCCCCTTGATCCACTTACACTCACTCCACAAGCTGAAGCATAGAGGCCCAGCACTTCTGGGCTACAGCCTGGTGGGACTGCCTTGCTGATGCTGCCCTACTTGGACCCTCAGGTAGTTCTGCCTCAGCGGCCAGGCCTTTGATCTCCTCTAACAGCAGAGTCAGAGGGGGTGCATGCATCACCTGTGCAGAGGTTCCAGCTGTAGTGTGTAGGAATGTGCACCAGACCATGGGCAGATGCCTACATTAGATGGAGATCCTGTTTTCTATACTGGTATCGAAGACCAGCCTTAGACGCAGATGTCAGTCATTTCAGACAGTGATGCAGTGAAGGGACAGTGCTGACAATCCAATGGGTGAGGACTTGAGTCACACTGTTACAATCCTGACATCCATGGGACCTCGAATGCCCCAACCTCCACCACAACCAAGGTTTCACCCCTCTTGCATCCTTCACTGACCCTGTCTCTTGTCTTGTATGTTGTATCTGTCTGCAAAGCCTTCCAAACCTTCCCAACTTGCCTGCCCCAGACTTGCTTATGTCCCTTCCCCAACATTCCACTCTCTCCTTAAAAAAAAAGGCACCTATCGCAAAAAAAAACAAAATGTCCCATACATAGCACTCCATTTCAAATGTGTCTATTTAACACACTTAATTTGGTCCAATTGGCTTCACAACACAATTATGTTGTTGTCACCCCTCTTTGTGGAGGTGACTGAATTCAGCTAATAAACTGTACATGTGCCCAGTTGTTACCATTGAAGGAATGGATAGCTATGGTTCTTTCCTACACCCTTCCTGCACATTCCTGCCTTCCTTTCACTTTGTTTTTTCCCCTGCTTGTTCATCATTTTACCACTTTCATATCTTCACCAGTTTCTTTTCTTTAAAAAATCATTGTGCGATGGTGCACAATGTGCACCATTGCTAAACAATGGTAAGCGGAAGTAGGAACAGTGAATGTATGTTAAAGTATCATACATACTTGTAAAATTTATGCCAACACCTTATTTTGTACCCAGTACCATCTGACTTCATCAACAATGCATTAACCCGTCCAGCCACAGAGTCAGTTAATTAGCAGATGCATTTTAAACTGTTAATGCTAATTGTCACATATTCTCAATAAAGCGGGTTTGTGCAATGATATGCGTCATGCAGCATCACTCAGCAAGGCTGATAAAATATTAAATATTATAAATATCGTTAATAATTAAAATATTAAATACATATTAGGAACATATCTATCAGCTTGGTAGAGTAAAACATCTGGACAAAGCCATACACAATGGGGGACAAAGGGCCATCAATAAAGGGACAAGTTGTAAATATTGCTCTTACAAACTTAGAAATATGATGGAATGACAGTTATTGCATTAGTATTATTTTTTTTTCAAAAATCTTTGACAATAATTTTAACAAATACATTGGAAATTGCATAACCATAGCATTCAAGTATTCATGAGGGTGAAATATTAAATAATTTATGATTACTTGCATTATTATTAACTTAAGTAGCAGGTGTAAGCAACAACAGTTTAGTGTGCAGTTATCATACATGTGTAAAATAAAACCGCTACTCAACTGATTGTGTTGCACTTTCTGTTAAATGCATTGCTGGTGTATTCTTTAAGTTCAGATGGTGCTTTCTTCAAATGCAGGTGTATCTATCATTTCACATACTTGTATGTGTACATCAGGATTATAAATTGTGATCTTTTTGAATCTGTGTCATCAGCTGTGTATGCACTCAATGCAGTAATTATGAAATGTGTGGTGATAGATGGTATAAAAGTTAATAAGCACCTTTTTATCCTTGCAGTGCAGATGCTGAACATATAGAAACATTGTGCAGTGATCCTTTAAATAAAAGAAATGGGGGAAGATCGAAGGCAGTGAAATGGGGAGCAACCAGGGGGACAACAAAGTGAAAGGAAGGCAGGAATGTGCAGGATGGATGTAGGAAAGAACCATTGTTATCCATTTCTTCAACAGTAACAACTGGGCACATGTACAGTTTATTAACTGACTTTAGAATGTCCCCTCCACGGAGAGGGGTGACAACAACATAATTGCATTGTGAAGCCAATTTAGTCTGTCAAGTAGACACGTGTGAAATGGAGAGCTATGTATGGGACAGATTTTATTTTTTTTTTTTGGATAGGAGCCCTTTTTTGTGTGTCCATGTATTATTCAGCATGGCAATGGAGAATATTATTTCCACTTGGTATAGGAATGCACCAATTGTGTGGCACACAGTCCTAAGCATAAGCACACCCTCTGCCTCTGCTCCTAGAGGGAACTACAGACCTATCCTCTGGGCCAGAACTACCTGAGGGTTCAGGTAGGGCAGGGGCAGCAAGGGGGTGCTGCCAGGCTGAAGCCCAGAAGTGTTGGGCCTTGATACTGTAGCCAGTAGAGGGAGTGTAGATGAACCACAGGGAGCTGGCCTAACTGCAATGCTGTAGAAATAACATAAATACAATTAAAATTACATAATAAAATAAAACATAACACAAAATAATGGAAAGAATAACATTAAATAAAATATAAGCAAATAATAAATTAGCATAATAATAATAATAATAATAATAATAATAATAATAAATAATAGAATTAAAAACACAATGATATTAAGGAAAAAAAATGGATC
Source organism: Protopterus annectens (assembly GCF_019279795.1). Lineage (NCBI taxonomy): Eukaryota > Metazoa > Chordata > Ceratodontiformes > Protopteridae > Protopterus > Protopterus annectens. Next base: position 1,750,764,502 of record NC_056732.1, on the reverse strand, counting down.
AGAGAGGTTATAGCTTTGGAAGGTAAAACTAATAGTGTGGGGGTTGCGATAGTTATAAAAAACCAATACCAAGAAAAAATTCTAGACTCTAAAATAGGTAAAGAGGGAAGATGGTGTTACGTGATTCTGTCATCTAATCTTTACGATAAACCTATTTTACTTCTTAATATATATGCACCATGTAACAATCAACACTTTTTTATAGTATCACTGTATTATAGGTTCATAGGTTCATAGGTTTATACTAGGCTATCTGCCCTAGGGCATTTATAAGCCTAGCCAGAGTGTGTGTGGCTTTCACCACCCCTTAGGTTTACGAATACTATACACATTTGATTGCCGTGCCTCTGTCTAGTAGTGACACAGAGATGATCCCCGGGGTAAACCTACGATCTCCCATCCACTGGTCAAGATTCCTCTTAAACAGCGCCAGTGAGGGGCTCTGCCTCACATGGACCGGGATTCTGTTCCACAGCATGGGAGTCTCTGGGTGATGAATCTGTCCCTCCAGCACATCCTATTTATATCCGTGCTAAGGTTTAAGTCACTTGCTCTCGTGACTCTGGTGGATTTGGAATTTTTGAGGTGGAGCATGTCCATTAATTCCGAGTTGGACATGGCCTTGTATGTCAGGCATAGGTCACCTCTGAGCAGTTGGTATGTGACTGAATAGAGCTGAAGTTTTTCAGTCGGGCAGCATATGACATATATTTGAGCCCCTTTATCCTCTTGGTGAGGAACTTTTGGGGTCTTTCCGATTGCTGCAGGTGTCGGGTAAGATACATTCCGAATGGGGCATTGTACTCAATCATTGGTCTAATGAGTGAAGAGCACAGGGGAACAATGACCTCTCTTGATCTGGATGTGAATCCCTTCATGATCAGGTGGGCATTGTAGAAAGTCCTCCTAACCACTTTTGCAATGTGGGTGTCAAAAGAGAGGTTTCTGTCAACTTGGGTCCCTAGATCCCTGATAACCTCTTCCATGCTTAATGGATTGTCACCTATGTGGTAATTTGGGGTTACCTTGTTTTTCCCAAAGGGTATGACTATACATTTTTTGGCGTTTAGCTTAAGGCCATGGTTCTGGCACAAGTTATCTGTTTCTATGAGACCTCTCTGAAGGATATCTGTGTCAGATGGATTCTCAACTATGGCTCCCAGTTTGCAGTCATCTGCAAACTTTGTCAGCCACAATCCTCCTATGTTGGCCTGCACTTCTGAAAAATAGATGCCGAACAAGAGGGGGCCCAGGACTGAGCCCTGTGGTACACCGCTTGTGACCGGCTTGGAGTCTGACATGGCACCAGCAACTCTAACCCTGTGGGTTCTGTCCTTGAGCCAGTTTGCAACCCATCTTGTGACAAATGGGTTTACATTTAATCTGGTGAGCTTTTCTATGATACCTGAGTGGGGTATTGTGTCGAAAGCTTTTGCAAGGTCAGGGTAGGCTGTGTGAACTACCTTACCCTCATCAATGGCCTTGGTGACTGTTTCAAAAAAGTCGACCAAGTTCAAGAGGCATGATCTGCCCTTGACAAAGCCCAATTGGGTAGGATCCAACGTCTGTAGGTCCCCAATGTCTTTATTTATGAGTTCCATTATGATCCTCTCCATAGCTTTGCAGACCAGGCTTGTTAAGCTTATGGGGTGGTAATTACCAGGATCCGTAGAAGCACCACCTTTGTGGAGTGGGACCACAGTTGCCGTACGCCACTCTTTTGGTACGTATCCTGTGGTAAGGCTGAGATTAAACAGCTGCTTTATGTGTGGGCTTAGTTCCTCATTGAGTTCGTGTAACACACAGCCTGGGACACCATCCGGTCCCATTGATGCTGTGTTTTTAGCTTTAGAGAGAGCAGCTCTCACCTGGGCATTTGAGATGTTAGGGAGGCTACATTCTGCTGGTATAGATATTTCTCCCTTTGTGGGGGGAGGGAGGGGAGAAATTTGCACTGAACCTGTCTGCCAGTATGTTGGCAATGTCTGTGGGTTCAGTGATTTTTGTATCATTTTGGACTAATTCTAAGCCTATCTGGGAGTTTCCTCCCAGGTTTCTAACATAGCTAAAGAAGGCCTTATGATTGTCTTTTGAGTCCTTGGTGATTTTTCTCTCAAAGTTGGCCTTGGATGATTTTATGAGTGATCGTAGTTTTTTACTAGTATTGATCAGAGATGTCTTCCCTTTTAGGGATTTTGCTCTATATTGTAGTAGCTTTCTCCTATTGTTGTAAAGTTTGTTTATGGCTGGAGTCCACCAGACTGGGCACTTGCCTTTGGTGGAAAGGGTCTTGATTTTATTTGGGATTGCTTGATCCATGCAATCCTGGAGGTGCTCGTAGAAAGCATTTGTAAGGGATTTAGCATTGTGGGTTGTGGTTTCCACTGGCTCGGGGGCCTTGAAGGATGCCACACCAGTCTTAAGAAGTGTGAAGTTGGCTTTTGAGAAGTTCTTCACTGTGGTCTTTTTTGTTTGGGGTGGGGGCGGGATGTGAATCTCCAGTGAGATCAGTTTATGGTCTGATCTCACCAATGAGGGATATACTTCCGGTGTGGAGCATTTTGTCCCCATGTCTGTGATGATCAGGTCTAGTATATTATCTCCTTTTGTGGGAATGGTGACTAGATGTTCCATAGCGTTTGAGTTTATGAACTCCAGGAACCTTTGGGCTAGGGTATGGGGCTTGAGTAATGTTCCCAGTCTATGTTTGGGTAGTTGAAGTCTCCCAATATGATGGTGTTTGGGGATACTTTTATACTCTCCAGTGTCTTCAGGAAGGTTGTGTGGGGTTCCTGAGTTTGAGAGGGTGGCCTGTAACATGCTACAAACTGTAGGGCAGTTTTGTCTATGGTTACTTGCACCTGGATGGTCTCTGATGCTTCGTGCGTTGCCACCAACCTGGAGGTGTGGGTATCCTTGATGAATATGGATATGCCCCCTCCTTATTCTATTTTAAATCAATATAACAATTACTACATAATTATAGGAGGGGACTGGAATACATATCAAGATCCTAAATTGGATAAATCAAGTACACATAGGTCATTTAATTCTCAAGCAGTAATAGCTTTGAGTGAACTTAAAGCTGACTTTAAATTGTATGACCCTTTTAAATACGTAATCAGTCAGTCTAATACAAATCACTTTACATTCTATTCAACTTGTCACAAAATGTGGTCTAGAATAGATTTTTTCTTGATTTCAGAAAGTCTAATTACTCTCGATCCCAGTGTTTCTGTACAAGCTCGTTACTTATCAGATCATTCTAAGATTACTTTAAACTTTAATAAAGACCCCAAAAATAGTTTATCACATAGAGGGTACAACTGGACCTTAAATCCAAATTTATTAAATAAAGAAGATATAATGCAGGAAACTCAGGCTGTTCTTGATCTTCTATTAGTTAATTTAACCAAACAACAACATTTACCCGATATTGAATGGGCGACAACCACAGCACAAGTAAGAGGGATTTTTCTGCAAAAAGCTACCTATTATTAAAAAAATCACACTAGAGATCTACAAAGATTGGAAACTAAAATCAAGTCATTAGAACAGGACTTAATTAGGAAATTTAACCAGCAAACAGAAAAAGAACTATTAAAATGTCAAAAAGCTCTTTTTGATACAAAGTAGTAGGTTGTCATTCCATGAACATAAATTGTTGGCAAAATACGCTAATCATATTCAAATGCCTTCAAGGGCATTTTCCAGAATCATTAATCAATTGAAAGTACCTTTTCAGATCACTGAAATAAAATTCAAAAATAATAGATATACAAAATCTGAAGATATTATGAGTATTTTTGAGTTGATTTATTCTCAAATTTATAGTGATAGACAGGAATCTCTCACGAATAGGACTAACAATGATTTTTTACAAAAAATTATTTTTCCAAAAATTGATGATAACTCCCAAATAGATTTAATTAAGCCAATTTCCTCTAGGGAAATAATAGATACAATTAAAAAGTTGAAATCTCATAAAGCACCAGGTCCGGATGGTTTGACCGCAGAGTTTTATAAAACTTTTTGTGATTCCTTTGGCAAAATACTTCCACATATATTTAATTATATAATTAACAATAGAATTAATGATCCTCACTTTAATGCATCCAGAACAATTCTTATACCCAAAGAAAATACTGACTTTCATAACCCGGATAATTATAGACCTATCTCTCTTTTAAATATTGACATGAAAATTTTGACATCTATCTTAGCTAATAGATTGAAGAAGGTAATAGACTCAATAATATCTAATGAACAGGCTGGATTTATGAATGCTAGACAAACCACTGACAATACTTTATCATTACATACATTAATTTCCTATGCCTGTCAAAAAAATATTAATGTTTATGCTCTCATCATTGATGCACAAAAAGCATTTGATAGAGTTAATTTGAAATTTTTGTTCGATGTTTTACCATACTTTAGTATAGGTTCATAGGTTCATAGGTTCATACTAGGCTATCTGCCCTAGGGCATTTGTAAGCCTAGCCAGAGTGTGTGTGGCTTTCACCACCCCTTAGGATGAGAATACTATACCCATTAGTTTGCTGTGCCTCTGTCCAGCAGTGATACAGAGATGATTCCCGGGGTATACCTCAAAAATTTATTTTAACATTACAAATATTATATAATAACCCATATACAACTTTATATAGCAATAAAAATCTTTCTAAAAGAATACAAATTAAGAACAGAACTCGTCAGGGCTGTCCTTTATCTCCTATATTATTTAATCTATATTTAGAACCACTATTTTTACATATTAAGCAAAATATATACCATAATGCCCAAATAATTTATGGTACTAAAATATCCATGACTTCCTTTGCTGATGACCTTAACATCTACTGTACGACTCCAGTTTCAGATACTAAAAAAATACTAAAAGCAGTGGAAGACTTTGCTGAGGTATCCAACTACAAGATAAACCTTAAATAAACTAACGTATTTCCTTTAAAAACACCAAAACCTTTTTCTCTTTTACCACTGGTAGGGCAAGTTAAATCGGAGAACAAGATAAAGTACTTGGGTGTTGTCTTTGCTACAGATAACAGAGATTTCTATGTGAATAATGTTAAGTTTCTTTGGGATCATATATTGTCCGACTTAAGAAGATGGAATAATCTGAAATTACCAACAATGGCAAAAGTTTCAATTATTAAAATGAATGTGCTACCCAGAATTTTGTACATCTTTAGAGCCACTCAAGTCTTGATCCCTAGGAAATTTTTCAAACAAATTCACACGGAATCAGCTAAATTTATATGGGAACCTAAGAAAACTAGAATATCATTTGATAAACTGATGACTCTGAAAAATAAAGGAGGCCTAGATCTACCTAATTTTGAAATTTACTACTTAATAATAAATTCTAATAGAATTTTAAGAATAGCTTACTATGAGATATCTAGTAATAAACGGTCACCTAAATGGGTAATTATGAATCATAAACACGTTGTAAGTTTGAATATTAACCCGAAAGCTTTACCTTTTTTAAGTAAAGATACCCTTAAATTATTTCCTTTAATGGATCATATTAGAGTATATATGAGTTTAATACAAAATCTTTTCCAGTCATTAAATCTCTTGCAACACATGATGATTTTTCAACCTTTTCATAAGAACCCGAATTTGACAATCAATAATCAATTAATAGATCTTAAAAAATATCCACTTATAATTAATTTAAATTTACTTGAGATGTATCCATATCTTAATCATTCAATTCATGTTATGTTGCAGGGGATGAAGCTTCCTAAATCTTACTTAATAATATTGAGACAGTTGAAGGATCTTTCTATAAATGACTTTAAAGACTTCAGAATGGATGAGGAAATTTTAACTAATTGTTCAAACTTATGGTTAACTCTTAGACAAGATACTAAATTTATAACTTCTACAAGTGAACTGATAAAAGAGTTGAAATACCAAAATCAAATACTCTTGTCAAAATATTGGAAAGATAAAATACCTTTGATTGAAGAAAATAAAATATTAAAAGCAATTAACAATAAAATCAGTTTCTCTCCAAAAATTAATATTTACACAATTGATGATATTTAATAATGCCTACTATACACGCCTTAGCTTGCATAAATTTAACTCGAAAAATTTGCACAAATGTCCATACTATAAAGATCAAACAGCGGACCTCTTGCACATGTTCTGGAGCTGTAAATGTATATACAAACTTTGGAATTCCTTAAAAATCCAACTACAAAAGATGGGTTATCAACATTCTACACTTTCTTGGGAATTCATGATTCTACATATCCCTCCTAATAATTTAGATAGAACCCAAATTATTATACTTATAAATATTTTCTTATTAATGAAACTTTATATAGCTACAAATTGGTTGACTCCATCTCAAACTTCATGGGAAAACTTTAAAGGTTTAGCCATGAAACATATTTTAGCACATAAACTTTTAATCAAGGATAATAAAAGGAATATTAATAATCTGAAAGTGTGGGAACAAATTTTCAACATTATATTAGCTTAATGTACCAAATTCAGCTCAACCCCAGGACATGCATACTTAATTTGAAAGTTGCTAATAACAATCCTTTCTAATGATATTAGATCTTTTGACTCTCGTTATTAGATGTTACTTTCTTTTTTTTTGTCATTGATTTTGTTTAACGGATGGAAGCATTTATGTAAATAGTGTACATAGTTTGCAGTATGGGTGTTAGTAGCTTAATTTGGGTATTATTTGTATTTTCTTACTGTTGTTTTTTTTTATTGTATGAAAAATTGTTAAAATAATAAAGATTTATTATTGAAAAAAAAAACACAATGAAAAATAATATGAAATGAAAAGGTATTTAACAGAGAAAAACTAAAACATTATACATAAGAAACAAACCATAGGTAATAAAGAATTATCATAATGAAAAATATGATTATGTACATCATATAATAATAACAATACAAATAATAAAAAATATAAATAACATAAAAAAATGAATAGAAGGGGTGGAGTGAGAGAAGAAAAGAAATAACATTAGTAGCCACACAGATAATATACAAACATGTCTACAAATCATGTACAATATTCTGATGCATTTTACTTACAATAATACAGAATACTAATTAACACCTTTATTACTTTGAATACTACCCTGTTGCTAACACAGACACACTATAGTACAGATCATACTGCATACAACAATCATTCTAGGGGGCATATATTGCACTATGCATGTTCCATTTACACTAATTACATTTGACAGCAGGCCATATGAGCCACAGCTATAGAGGCCTGCACTTCTCATGCTATCATTATGAATATGTAACACTACTGTACTTCTGTTGATGATAACCTTCAAAAAATGTCTAAAGAGATGATTTTACATATAGGGAGTGTGGTATTCAAACCCACAAGCAGTGGTTATTATAATGCTGTACTTTTCCTTTGTAATACAGTATAATGCAAGCACTCTTTCCTTTTACACTTTATAACCTCAGGTTCAGTGTTATAATGATAATAATCTGCAGCATGCTCTTGTATATAGATCATACTTTGCATTTCAATATCTATGTCAACTTAAACAACTACTTTATACTTTGAAGTGTGGTTTTATAAATTACCACCCTTTTCTACTCTGTAATGCTGGACTGCTGTTCTAAGTAACATACTAATGCATGCATGCTTTTACTTTACAACTGAAACATGCATGCTCAATGTGATACAAGTTTTTAACCACAATAAGCTGAATTTACTCCTAATGGTAAAATAACAGTCCGTTTGGAAGCATCCTTACCGCTTGCATCTCTCATCCTTCTCATTCTTTCTTCATAGGTCTGCACATTCAGTGCCTGTTCTGCATTAGCTATGGGAAAAACAGAACACAGCAGAGTACCACTAAGAACACCACGAATGAATATATGCAGCTGCCACTTCCTACAAGCAGTGTCTGTAAGTGGTACTTACACATTTGTGGACTGCCATCATTCCTGCATTCCTTTAATTTCTAGGTTCCACTATATTAACTTGGGAGCATAGCACGTACTATGAGCATTGAGGGACACGTTGGTGGATTGTAATGGTGGCCTTGGCCAGAGATATGTAGGCAACAGCACTGTGAGGGCAGTACCTGAAATACATGCTGTATGGCATTACTGTTTGGACTATGTGCCTCATTACAGTGTTCCTCTGTGTATGCATCTCCAATGGTTTTCTCAGCCATGAGTCTAGTGCATAGGATGCATCCACATCTTAGTGAGGCTTGGTGATATCCTCCATAGCACACTTCTGGTGCAGTTGGGGAATGAAGCACATATGGAAGTCTTGCTAACTAGAAGGGTTGCCAGCACACACATTCCACATGATTCCGATAACATTACACATGACTTGGCAGTTGTTCAAGTGATAGACCTTTTGGTTAATGTAGACTCTACCCTGTTCCCCATGTGTTGTTCTTTTGTGTACATGACTGTGATGTTTGGCACTTATTACTGGAAAGTTATGTGATATATGTTACAATTGTAACATACTTGTGATCCTCTGTGACTGCTCTACTGTGTTGTTGATTCTCTGGATCATTTGAATGGCATGTTGGAATGGGATGTGTCTGTGAGGGAGAGCAGTGTATCTGTCATGGAATGCACATTGTCTGTGATAGAACGTCTGGTAGGATAGCAGCTACATCTGCTGAGAACCAATGTGGCCATGCCGGATCCCATTCCCATAGTAGCAGTACATCCACTGCTCCAGCAGGCAGTGTGCTGTCCACACCCACATGTAGCAGGCCATGGGGTCATGGTCCTGGGCATTCCAATGATGGGGCCATGTCAGCAGACATCAGTAACCTTCAGGTAGTAGCACAACATCTGACCATGGGCATGGGAGGTGCCAGTACAACTCCTGGCAGAGCCAGTTCTCATGTTCAGGAGCAGAGATGATGAATTATCAGCTCTTCCATGCACATCTCACAGCTCTCCTACATACAGACATGTAGGGCTAGCACTGAACTTGGCTGTGGTCATGCAGACATACACACCAATGTCACATTGAGGACGCCTACAGACAGACATGCAACATTTACATGTTCCATCCTGCCTGCTTCCAGTACTTAATCTCACACACACACACACACACACACACACACACACACACACACACACACACACACACACACACACACACTAGCCATCCTTTTGTGTCATCCTAAGCCTCCTGCACCCCCCACAAGACCCTGTGCAAGTGATGATAACTGTGCAACATCCCTGTCATCTATCGTTTGGATTCAGGGATACTTAAGCTATGTGTCTGATGCACAGGGTGACTGTCTCTATTAATATGATAAACAAAAGTCTAGGATATAAGATATAAGATGTTAACATACAAACAGATAATAATGGTTTTAGATCTAATATATTCAGGAAAAAGAGTTTCTCCAATTCATACTTACACTGTACAAGTACTCATCCTTCCTACCAGAAAAGAGGGGTAGTAAAGGGACAACTGGTCCATGCAAGTAGGATAACCTCAGATGCTAATGATTTTCAAACTGAGTGTGAGTTTTTGATGAAATTATTTATGGCTAGAGGTTACCCTAGTGAATTGCTGACAGAAATATATACAGAAGTATTAATGGCAAGGAATACAAAGTTTGCTCCAATTCTGTGTAAAAATGATTACACTATGGACAGAACTAATCCAGGTGTAAGTGATGTAAATGATATATATTATTCTGCACTCACTCTTACTTATGATAGGGAAGCAGGATTAGTGAGGAGAACAATCGGGAATGAATGGAATACATTTGCTAAAATATTGGACCTGATTCCTATTTTTGATAAACCTCTCAAATGCATATATAGTAAGGGTAGTAATATCAAAAACTTGCTAGAGAGAGGTGCACATTACATTAGGGGTGGAGGCCATTTAAATAACAGAAAAGGTACATATAAATGTGGCAGTTGTGCACAGTGCTTAAACATATGGACTGGAGACACAGTATATTTAAAATCTAGAAACAGGTGTATTAGTACCAATGGATATGCCAATTGCAATACAAAGGGGTTGTATATTTAGCTCTGTGTAAAATAAGCGATTCATTCTATGTGGGAAAAACGGAAAGGAAATTCAAACAGAGTGTATGAACATACATATGATATTAGGAGAATGAATGAAAACAATGTTTAAACACACTCAGATGTACAGGGGCTGACATTTTTTTTTGTAATTGATATAGTGCCTATGGATCCAAGAGGTAGCCCCTGGAAAACTAGGTTAGAGTACAGGGAGCTCTACTGGCAGGTGGTTTTAGAGGCCAGTAGGTACCCAGGTCTAAATGATACAGTTTCCTTGATGCCTGTACTGAAGCTCAGATCGGCCAAATTATGAAACATTCAATAGTATAACATTTTTATATTTATATATTTATATTTATATCAATGTACACTCTACTAAATTGCGTTTTATTAAGACCCAAGTAGTGTTTTTAACATTGTCCACTAGATGGTGCCTTATACCATATATTTACATTAATATTCATTGACAGTTTACATTTACTTTATTTCATTCATCATCTTTTATTCTATTTTATGCAGTTTTTAAATGTATTAAAGTAAGTTATTTATTTTGATGCCAACTAATTTTTTAAAAATGTATTTAAATATGTATAAATGCATTTCATAGCTTCATAGGTAGGTAGAGGCTATTTGCCCTAGGGTCTATATAAGCCTAACCAAAAAGGTACCTTGGCTTTCACCACCCAAGAAAATTATTTTCCTGTGCCCCTGTTGAGCAGAACCACAGAGGTGATCCCCAGGGTGAATTTCCTATTTACAATCTAATCATCAAGATTTTGATATAGATAGGTAGCTTGTTCCAGAGTATGGGAAGTCTCTGGGACAAGGATCTATCCCTCCAGCATATTCTGTTTATTGTGGTGACAAGGTTTAGGTCCCTAGAGTGTGTAGCTCAGAGGGATTGAGATTTCTTTAAGTGTAGCATGTCCAACAGCTCTGGGTTTGACATAGCTTTGTATGTTAGGCAGAGATTCCCTCTGAGTAGGCAATATACGATGGAGTAAAGATGGAGTTTTTTGAGACGGCCTGCGTATGGCATCTGTCTGAGGCTGGTAATCCTCTTTGTGAGGTATTTCTGCGGCCTTTCCAGTTGTAGGTGTCTTGTGAGGTACATACCAAAGGGGCGTTGTACTCTATAATGGGTCTAATGAGGGATGAGTAGAGGGGAACAATGACCTCTTTTTTCCTGGATGAGAAACCTTTTGTGATGAGGTGTGCCACATAGAAGGATTTCCTGACTACTGTGGCAATGTGATTATCAAAGGAGAGACTACTGTCCACCTGTGTCCCAAGGTGTCTTATCACACTTTCAGTGTCAAGTAGACTACCATCTATGTGGTAGCTCATGGGTACATAGTTTTTACCAAAGGGGATGACAATGCACTTTTTGGCATTGAGCTTGAGGCCATGGCTTTGACACCAGGCATCTTTCTCAGTGATGCACTTTTGTAGGATGTCCACATCATTAGGAGTTTCGATTATGGCTCCTAGTTTGCAGTCATCTGTGAATTTCATTACCCAAAGACCATCTGTGTTAGCCTGTACTTCAGAAAAGTAGATACCAAACAGAAGAGGACCCAGGACTAAACCTTGTGGTACTCCACTTGTCACTGGTCTGAAGTCGGATTTGGAGTCCGTTACTTTCACAGTGTGGATTCTGTCAGTGAGCCAGTTGGCAACCCATCTTGTGACATAGGGACTTATACCTAGTTTAGTGAGTTTATCTATAAATCCAGAGTGGGGGGTGGTGTCAAAAGCCTTGGCGAGATCTAAATAGGCTGTGTGAACCACCTTACCCTCATCTATGGCTTTGGTGACTGCTTCAAAGAAGTCTATCAGGTTTAGGAGAAATGATCTGCCTTTTAAAAACCCAAACTTGGTGGGGTCCAGAGTCTGGAGATTACCAATGTCTTTGTTTATAAGTTCCATGATTATATGTTCCATGGCCTTGCAGACCAGGCTCGTTAGGGTATTTGGTGGTAGTTCCCGGGGTCCATGGTGGCTCCCCTTTTGTGGAGTGGGATAACTGTCACTGTGTGCCATTCAGTGGGCACAAAGCCTGAGGGGAGGCTATGATCGAACATGGTACTTACGTGGGGTGCCAGTTCATTCTGTAGTTCATGTAGAACATAGCCTGAGATGTTGTCAGGTCCCAAGGATGCTGTGTTTTTGGCTTTGGAGAGTGTGTTTTTTACCTGTACAGCCGTGATGACAGGAACTTTGCATTCTTCTGGTATAGAGATGGGCCCTTTGAGGGGGTGAGAGTAGGGTATACTTAGCACTGAACCTATCTGCCAGGATGTTAGCAATACCAGTTGGCTCTGTATATTTAGTGCCATTTTGCTGTAACTCAGAGAAGCCCTGAGTGTTACCATTGAGATTCTTGACATAGTTATAGAATGCTTTGTGTTTGTCTTTAGAATCAGTGGTGATTTTGTTTTCGAAACTAGCTTTGGAGGATTTTATGAGGGATCTCAGCTTCTTACTGAGGCTGGCCAGGGAGTTCCTCCAATCATAGGGTTTTACTCTTTTTTGCAACAGTTTCTTTCTTTCTTCTTTTGCAGAGTTTGTTTATGGCAAGGGACCACCAGATTGGCTTCCTTTTGTTGGAGGATAGCATCTTGGTTCTGTTAGGGATAGCACGATCCATGCACTTGTGTAAGTGCTTATAAAGTGCATTTGTGTAGGATTCAGCAGTCGTACCTCTATTGTCCATCTGTATGGGTGTCGTGAAGTTTGCCATGTCTGTCTTAAGAAGTGTGAAGCTGGCTTTGGATACATTTTTTATGGTGGTTTTACTAATGGGGGTTGGGGGTGGAATGTGTATATCTAGGGTGATTAGCTTGTGGTTGGATCTGACCAATGAGAAATTGACCTCTGGTGTGGAACACTGGTCGTCCATGTTGGTAATGACCAGGTCTAGGATATTGCTGCCCCTGGTAGGGGTGTGGATAAGTTGATCCAAGGCATTGGAATTTATGAATTTTAGAAAACGTTGAGCAAAAAAGTTGGTACATGAGTAGTTTTCCCAGTTAATGGTGGGGTAATTGAAATTGCCCATTATTAGGGTGTTGGGTTGTACCCTAATATTTTCCAGGGTATCAAGAAATGAGGAGTGGGAATCCTGGGGCATGGTGGGGGATCTGTAGCAAGTTACAATTTGGATTGCATCTTGCCCAGAGTTAGTTGCACTTGGATAATCATGGATGCATTATACTGAGCAACTAGCCTGGAGGTGTGGATATCCTTAATGAATATGGCCATCCCTCTGCCTTTAGTGTTTCGGTCCAGGTTAGGTGGCCGAAAGGTGTGGTACGAATTTATATTTGTTTTATTTTAATTATCAAGACTTTTTAACATAATTAATGGAACGTCTAACTACATTGGTTATTTGGGGTAAATTAAGCTATTTAAACTAGTATTGTTGGTCAGTACGCTCATCTGAAAAAGTTTTATAAGACAAAAATGTGGAACACTGTGTATATAGGGTTTTTGTGCTGGTTGGTCAGTTCTGTTCATCAATAAAGGCTCTGTGGTGGAACTGTTTGGATGTCCAGTGCCTATACTTTTGTTTATTAGTTATTGTTGGGCACTTTCCACACCTTTATATTAATATGATGTTATTACCTCCATTAGTACTGTTTAACTGATAATTGTACCTGTCATTTAGAATGTATGTAGCCATTTAGACAGCTGCTACCATAATAGTTTATCTACTTTATAGAGGATGCTTTTGTAAGGGCTGTGAAGTCAGACAATTACATGTGTCTCATTAATATATCTAACTTTCTCATTAAGGATTGTGTAGTAGAAACATATGGGTGCATATCCAAAGTCAACCTATCAGATTCAGAGCTCAGGATTGTATGTCAGCAATGAAGACAAATATCAGAACGGTAATACGATATGATGTTCCTTTTTGCATGTACATCTCCATAGGTTCCGAGATTCATAAGATGTGACTAGGGTATGGACCTGATGGTGTTTAGAAGCATAGCCATTACATCACAATATATTATTCAAATGCAGATATAATGCATGGCCAATGTTTGTCTAGCAAGGGCAACCCATGCCCAAGAGAGAAGCAGCAGTGATCCATGTCAGATAGCATTTTCACATCAAGCCATCCAGCCTGCCCTTCAACAGAGTAATGGAGGTGCTCTGCTTGACATGGATTTGAAGCCTACTGCAGAGGAGTGACAACCTTTGAGAGATGTATCTGTCTCTACAGCTTATCCTATGTATGTCATAGTGTACATCGAGGTCCGTGGAACAGGTAACTGGTATCCCACATTACTTACGCATGTGCAGCATTGTCATCCCATGTTGGCCACAGATAGCCCTGTAAGGCATTCATAATCTGCATCAAAGCTATCTATATAATACTGCACAGAGTGACAGCTACGTCAGTCTGCCCACAGAAGACAAGTGTCAGAGACTCTCTGATGTTTTATTAGTTAGACATGTCTAACGTCTGTCAAGTTGGTGCAGGTGTCTGGTACAATACATATCAAGGAGAGGTTTATATTCATTACTATGTATGATGAGGGATGGATACAGGGGATTCTTAATGTATATTGCTATTGATGTAATGCCATTGCTAATCAGATGTAGGATGTAGATTATCTACCTCCCCACAGTAGATGCAGGTTGCAGTTGAAATGTGAACCAATGTTTATCAAGACAGATGTGAGGAATAGTGTACTTATGGTTATTTTATAATTGCAGGTACATTTATTATTACTACAGTGTATGTTGATTCATTCCTGTGCAGTTCATGTAACACCCATGGCCTTGTCAGCAGTCACTAGTGCCACAGACCCTCTGTTTTGTTCAGGACTTCTGACATGTATAGTCAAACATCAGGGACCACAGCACTGACACGTCTATTACCACACAGATGACATGTCTGCTTGAGGTGAAGTCTCACACTGTGGTTGAATGTTGTTATTCTGTGATGCCATTTGCAAACCAACTAATAACATAGGATTTGATATTCACCTTGGTTAATTTCCCACTGAGGACAAATGTTGGATTGTGATTAAGATCTTGGCCAAGTTACAATAGTATGCTTGCACAACTCCAACCAGGTTTTGCAGTAACATGATACCCTTGGCAACATCTAACTGGAACACTTCTAGTGTTTAGAGGTCACCTATTTCCCTGTGTCTGAGATGTATGCAAATTGTATCCATTGCCTTATGGCAGAGGTTGCATAAAGTTATGGTTCTGTAATTTCACTTGTATTTTGGCAATCATCACTTGTGTGGTTGGAAAATGGTCACTGGATTCCAATCTTTGTGGACAACAGCAGTATTCAGACTGTGGTTGAATATGATACCTAGGGCAGTGGGTCTATATTAGAACACCGAACATTCAAAATGTCAAGTGTTCTATCGACCCATTTTCAACGAATGCTGGAAATATCGAAGTAATAAAAATCTGGACCCTTTCCTGGGGAAAGAATTTGGTTGTCTGTTTCTGTTGCTTCGGTATTTTCAGCACTCTGGTGGAAAGTTACGGGTCGGGTTCAGGTAAGTGTGCGATTGTGTCGATGTGTGGGTTAGGGTGGGTTAGGTGAGTTAGGGTTAGGGCTCGGGTCAGGTAAGTGTGCGATTGTGTGGACGTGAGGGTTAGAGCCAGTGGCGGCTGGTGACTTCAAATCATAGGGGGGCTGCAGGAGACAGCTAGATGGGTGTGGCCAACAAGACGGGGTGTGGCCAACAAGACGGGGTGTGGCCAACAAGACGGGGTGGCTATGGTGCAATGGGATCAATGCTTCACATACTTATTTACATGAAATAAATGCTCAGTCAGTATGGCACATGCTGAATAGTCTACACAGCACACATTGTTACATACACACATTGGTTTGAACACTTACCTCTGCGGTATACTGCAAACAGTAGTTCATACTCAGTTTCTGCACCTGAGGAGAAGCTGTCATGCACCTTAGAAGCTGTGGTCTGGAACACACATCAGGTCATACTGGATTTCTCCCAACTCCTTTTTCATGGAGGCTCAAAAGGGACAGTTTTAAGTTTCCCAAAGCAAATAATATTCACATGATCCCCAGCTGGTTCCAAATAGGTGCTTGCAGTCTTGTTCCAGTTAGGGGTTTGCCACATCAGATCTGTTTCCATTGGTTCCTGTCCTCTGCATCTTGCTCTGTCACCACATCACTTCCTCTACCACATCCATAAATCTAATTACAAGTCCTTCCTCTTTTCTTCCCTGGCAGCTCCATCCTTAGCATCCTTCTCCCAATATACCTAGTAGCATCCCTCTTTAGCACCCCTCAGCACATGTCCAAATCACACTACCTTTGGGCATGCCTTCCCCTTCTTCTAGAGCCAACAGTAGCCTCCCTCCAATTTCTGCCTTCCCCCTCTTCTAGAGCCAACAGTAGCCTCCCCCCAATTTCTGCCAGCACCCTTTTGGTAAAGAGTAGTACTGGTGGTGGTGATTGTCAACTTGGGCCTCGACCAATCCTGTATCAAAATCTGTATTGTCCCACAAAATTTTGTCAGGAGGTTATATGTGGTGATGCCCAGGCTTCCTGACATAACCCTCCCCATTTATCCGGGCTTGGGACCGGCACGAAGAAATGCTCTGGCTTGTGCATCCCCAGTGGCTGGGTTACATAAGTGCTTGTAGTACTAGTATAGTACCAAATAAGTGCCTCTTGTGTTCTTCTGTATGGTGTTCCGTTACTTATAGATAAAGTCCATTCGTCTCTCTTTATTTTGTGCAAAATAATCAATAACTCTCTGGTTGAAGTTGGGTATACTCCGCATTAACTCCTTTCCTATGGAAAGCATAGCCAAAGCATTCAATCTGTCTTGCCCCATTGTAGAACGAAGAAATGTTTTAATCCTTTTCAGTGTTGAGAAACACCTTTCTCCCTCAGCAGTTGACATTGGTGTGGTGGCTATAATTAACAACACTTTGTAAGTCTGTGAAAACACACGGGTTAAGGAGTTGTCCAACAAGAATTGTAACATCTTGACTGCACTGCCAGCTGCTTTAAAGTCTTCACGTTGATACACCACTCCAAGTTCTGTTCTAAGTGGTCCCCTCATCAGGAATGGATAGCTGTCCATTGTTCCTGTGAACAGATTTTCTGGAAACTCTCTTATGTATGTTGAAAACTTTCCAGGCAGAAGTAACTGAGAAGCTTGAAGATGGCCAGTTTGTTGAAATCGTGATGTTGCCTGGAACCTTATGACATCACACACTTCCTTTGCAGCAATTGACAAGGTCTCATGCAGTGGTTGGGAAGCTGATGGCCCTCGTCTACGTTTTGACCGGATGTTCTCTGTATGTAGGTACTGTTCTGCAATGCCATCGATACCCGATCTGACACTGTCAATTGCATCCAAAAATGTATGAACATCCTTTTCAACAGCAGTTGCATCTGTGGTACGACACTGAAGTTGCCTGTACAGAACATCAACATGGGGTATTATACAATGGAAGACAGCAAGCCAAAATTTAAATTGGTCATTTTCAAGTGATTGCAGTAGCCCATTTGCTTCCAGTACAGTTGCTGCACCAGATGTAGGATTCCTGCACAAATAATCAAAGCACTCTTCCAGCGACTCCAAGTTGTCGTACACTGCATTTACAGTATGGATGTTAAAATTCCACCGTGTTCCTGACACTCTTGGCATGCGTCGTGATACTATATTATCCAGAGCAGCTTGTCTTTGAGCTGAACGACTGAAAGGAATTCCACCAAGTGTGGAAAAAAATATCCTTGCTTCAGTGTTCTGTTGTGCAGCTCTTTGCATTACCAGATTAAGTTGGTGGGCATAGCAGTGTACATAGTAGGCATATTTAAACTTTTCTCTTATGATGGCCTGGACCCCATGCTGAATACCACTCATAACCGATGCACCATCATAACTCTGAGCAATCACTTTTTCATGCTGGTCTCCCACTACTTCCTTCAACTGTTGTTCTATCACAACAGCAATATGTTGTGCTGTCTGTCCAAGTGGTGTAAAGTATCCCCAAAAACGTTCCACCACCTGTCCATTGACAATGTAACGGAACACAATAGCTATTTGCCACGTCGCAGCAAAATCAGTGGTTTCATCTGCAATTACTGCTATAAATTTTGCAGTACGGATCTCTTTTTTTATTTCTTCTCTGCATACTGTTAGCATGCAGTCCAGGAGTTCATTTTGAATAGTTTTTGATGTTCCTTTGAAAACAGTTGAAGCTGTCATGTGGTCTGACAACTTCTTATCAAACTGGCTGACTAATTCTACTATTGCCCGGAAGTTTCCTGGATTCCTTGACTCTTCAGACTCATCATGACCTCTGAAAGCTAGTTCTTGTGCACCACACGTCTTCATGCATTCTATTAAAATAGACAGAACATGACGGTTGTCATCCACTTTCTTGTTGTGTCTTTCTACTGATAACTGGTATCCACTACTTAACTGAGACCTGATATCCACAGTTCCCAACACTGCTAGACTCATTTCGTTGTCTAGATGTTTAGCAGACACTTCATGCCTTCTGGACTTTTCTTCCAGTCTCTTCAGGTCATCCATACCCTTTGATGTCCAGGCTTCCTCTCCACCAAATAACAAACATGGGAAGCAGTACAAGCTGTTTGTTTCCTCACAACCACAGATCCAGGTGTGTTTGTCATACACTGACCTGTTGAAGCTGCGTGTGTATGTTCTTGACCTACTTGTACCTGCAGACTCTATCTTCAAATCAGGTGTGGGTCTTCCAGTCCTCTTGATTCTTACCTTCTCATTAAGAGTCAACTCTTTAAAATTAATAGATTTCAGATAGGCCACTGTAACACTCTGCTCACTCTGTTCACTCATTCTGGTTATTGTAGTCGAGTTGTTGCAACTCTGAAATGAAGATATTGCAGAAATGATTTAAGTGCCACTGTTGTATACATGTAATGATTTACAGCTTCAGAAACAGCACTCATTTCATTGACATTCATTGACAGTGCCACAGCCATGATCTACCAACTATCTGGCTTGGCCTTGCCAGGATTAAAGACTATTAATGCATTTGTGATGCACACACTGTCACAGCTTACATTGTCTTTGCAGGACTAACAGGGGCAGTCATTCCATTGCCTCCACTATACTTTCTGCTTTGATCCTTCCAGCATTAAAATATATCTGCTACACAGAGACTGTAGTCCCAAAGCCTGTATGCATATTGCTTACTCCCTCATTGCAAAGCCAGAATTACAACACTAAATGGTTATTTCATTCCAACACTGGCGACAAGAAAGTCCCCCATCCCAACAGCCTACCAAAAGTACCTGGCTCAAAAACCTCTGAAATCAGAAAGCAAAACAGTAATGAACTGCAAATGGCTGCATTAATTTAGTCCATTGCACAGAAATGGTAGTTACAGGCTTTCCCAACAGCAGACTTTACCCAAACAGTCATCTTGCAAAGCCATAACTGACAGTAAACAAGGGCAGTCACCTCAATGAATTCACAAACACCCCCCCCCCCCATTACCTAATGAAGTAGCTGCTTTTTACTGGTCAGGATTAAAGTACAAATACTAACAACTGCATTGCATACTTTCATTTTGCTGACAGACTCATTATCACAGCTTGTGTGCATCAGCCAAGTATACATTTAATTTTAAAATTAATTTTACTTACCAGACTTTCTACAATAAAACATGGTTTAACAAAAATTCCTTGACACCCCCCCCCCCACCACATACATACAAACCACTCAGATTTCAGAGCTTCAGCTTCTGGTCGATCTTATTTGAGTGAAATCGACATTACTGTTGAAAATGTAGACAGAACTGCAGCTATTCACACAAGCATTGCCCCCAGCCCAACTCCCTACCCAGAGAAACTGCTTTCAGCCTACAATGTTTAAGCAAAATAAATCACCATGGTTGCATTTCTTTCACATCACAATAGCCAAGAACTTGCACATAATCTTACTTTATTTGCTGGTGTGTCTGTAAACTACAGGCCATTTCATTTCAGAGACCCCCCCCCAGGCTATTTCTGACAAAAATGATCTAAAATGCCCCAACCTCCTGAAAGAAAGACTACTAAAAATGGCCAAAAATGATCATACTATATTATGTTATGTAACCACCATAGTCATGTACAAGCTTCACATGCAGTCGTTTCCTTATTTGTATGCACAATATCTTTTAATTTTATTTTCCAGAAAAAGAGGATGCATACAGAGTACCAGTCCCAGACCAATACACATTTCCATTTCACATGTACTGATTCTGAAGTATTCAAGTACCGCATATACTGATTTAAAACACAAGGCATGTGTAGTGCACTGCCTGCTTATTTTTAGATTATTCTAATGCAAGCATTCTACCCTAACTGAAAATGTTATGTTATGTTTTTCATTTTCTTATAATTATAGCTACTCTCAGACAATATACTGGCAAAAAAAAAAAAAAATATATATATATATATATATATATATATATATATATATATATAGATATATATATATATAAATAAATACAATATAGAAGTGCAGTAGTAGTAGTGCTAATGACCCACCCCCTAAAAAATTTACACTCAGACGTCTTGTTCTGGGAAAATGTTAAGAGTACAACAAAGAAAAATATAACACTGCAGTGCAAGTTTGTTAAGAGGGAAGCACATCAGCTAACTAACTTAGATAAATGTGTCACTGGACTGCTTGCTGTTGCCAAGTTAACCACTGAATATGATCACAAGTACACTAAAACAAACACATGAAACATTAATCCTCAGGGCCTCAGGGCAGGGTAAACACCTGGACTGCCATAAACCCATAAAAGTCAGCATTTTCTGCATGTTGTAACTACCAATCTATTCAGCCTGTAGACACTCGGTCTCCAACTTCATTTAAGAGTGTGAAATTTTTATAACTTAGGTTCATAGGTTCATAGGTTCATACTAGGCTATCTGCCCAAGGGCATTTATAAGCCTAGCCCATAGTTATTTGACTTTCGCCACCCCTTTAGTTTGAATAAAACTATGCCTATTATTTTGCTGTGCCTCTGTCAAGCAGTGACACTGAAGTAATCCCTGGGGTATATCTGCGATTTCCCATCCATTGGTCAAGATTCCTCTTAAACAAGGCCAGCGAGGTGCTCTGCCTCACATGTACCGGGATTTTGTTCCACAGCATAGGGAGTCTCTGGGTGATGAATCTGTCCCTCCAGCACGTTCTATTAATAACCGTGTCAAGGTTTAAGTCTTCCGCCCATGTGGTTCTGAGGGATCTAGATTTTTTGAGGTGAAGCATATTCATCAAATCTGGGTTTGACATGGCCTTATATGTCTGGCACAGGTCACCTCTGAGCAAGCGGTATGAGACTGAATAGAGCTGGAGTTCTTTCAGTCGGGCAGCATAAGACATATTTTTGAGACCCTTTATCCTTTTGGTGAGGAACTTTTGGGGCCTTTCCAGCTGCTGCAGGTGTCGGGTCAGATACATTCCGAATGGGGCATTGTACTCGATCATAGGTCTAATGAATGATGAGTACAGGGGGACGATGACCTCCCTTGATCTAGATGTGAATCCCTTCATGATCAGGTGGGCAATTTAGAAGGTTTTCCTAACTACTTTAGCAACATGAGTGTCAAACGAAAGGCTACTGTCAACATGGGTCCCCAGATCCCTGATGACTTCTTCTGTGCTCAGTGGATTGCCACCTATATGGTAGCTAGGGGTAACCTTGTTTTTCCTGAAGGGTATGACTATGCATTTCTTGGCATTTCACTTTAGGCCATGGCTCTGACACCAGTTATCCGTTTCTGTGAGGCCCTTCTGAAGGATATCTGTGTCAGATGTGTTTTCGACTATGGCACCCAGTTTGCAGTCATCTGCAAACTTTGTCAGCCATAACCCTCCTGCGTTTGCTTGTACTTCAGAAAAGTAGATGCCGAACAAGAGTGGACCCAGGACTGAGCCCTGTGGGACACCACTTGTGACAGGCTTTGAGTCTGACATGGCTCCAGCAACTCTGACCCTGTGGGTTCTGTCACTTAGCCAGTTTGCAACCCATCTTGTGATGTATGGGTTTACATTCAAGCTGATGAGTTTTTCGATGATACCTGAGTGGGGTATTGTGTCGAAGGCCTTTGCCAGGTCAAGGTAGGCTGTATGGACTGCCTTTCCCTCATCAATGGCCTTGGTGACTGTCTCGAAAAAGTCAACCAAGTTTAAAAGGCATGATCTGCCTTTGACAAAGCCAAACTGGGTTGGATCCAAAGTCTGCAAGTTCCCTATGTCTTTATTCATGAGTTCCATTATGATCCTCTCCATGGCTTTGCAGATAAGGCTTGTCAAGCTAATGGGACGGTAATTTCCAGGGTCGGTGGAGGCACCGCCCTTGTGAAGTGGGACCACAGTCGCCGTCGCCACTCCTTGGGTACATATCCTGAGG